>NC_091130.1:49956826-50277660 GCF_040183065.1 Periplaneta americana
ATTGTTACACTTGAACATTCCAAACATCAATGGTGATGATGACAGGGATAGAATTTTTATGCACTAAAAGATATAAGAAGAAAACAGAATGTTAGTACTAGGTTGTGCATAATATTCCTAGACGTAAACAAATATGGCATACCGGTATTAAATCCTTTTTCTCTTTCCATTTCAGAATATAGAAATAATAAAGTAAGAGCCAAAATGTGTAAAAAATTTCTAGGAATACCGGAGAATGCTTCTAACCTGGCAGCGTTACTAGAGATGGGAATCGATTAGAGTCTGGGAATTATTCTAGAAAGAAAAATCAAATATTTAGGTAATATTCTGTGTAGGAATGATTCGGCAGTTATGAAAACATGTATCTTCTGTATGAAAGCCGCTAATTGGAAATCGAATTGGCTGAAGGAGCTGGAACGAGAAATGCAGATTAGGTCTAAATTGGCTATGGAGAGAACTAGGGTCTATAAACACGAAAACTTTTGGAAGAATAGTAAAAGAGAGGGCAAACGAAACTTCGAGACAAGATATTTTTAGTAATATTAAAGACCTAGGATCACTAAAATACTATAGGGAGGTTAAGCAGTTTTGGGAACAGGAAGAATATGTTAGACTAAATTCAAGGGAAGAGAGAACAGGAATGGCATGGTGGAGATTAGGTATCTGGAGACTCAAGAATAGGAAAGGGAACGTAGAGAAGGATAAATGTCCTTTGTGTGGACTAGCTGAAGACGCAATGCATATTGCGCTAAAGCGCCAGGCAACGAATGATTTGAGACACAGTTGGGTAGATAAAAAATTTCTACAAATAAACGCTATAGTAGCTTATAAAAAAAATGAATGGTTACCTAAACGCCAGCAATTTGCATAAATTAGGAAAATTTCTTTTTAGAGTTAAAATTAGATGGGAAGAGAAAGTCAAAGCTCTAACGGAGATGGAATTATAAATGTTTGAGTAGTCACACGATAAGAAACTACGAAGAGTAGTCAATGAAGTTAACAGAATAATTCTTAAGAGATTGAGCATAAAATTTAAAAAACTAAGGTAGGAGTTTTAAATACAAGAGCTATACTTATTATTAGTTGTGTACCATTATTATTATTACTATTATTATTATTATTATTATTATATTATTATTATTATTATTATTATTATTATTATTATTATTATTATTATTATTAGTATTGTAAACAGAGGATGCTTATAGGTTCATTATGTATTAGCTTGTGTTATATTTGTATTGAGAGTGATGGCGGATTAAGAACTGGAATACATCTAATCCGCCATGACGTGAACAAGGATTGATGAAATAAATAAATAAATAAATAAAATATAGAAATAAAAGTTTTGATAGCAGTTTTGAGGTCAGACGGTTTCTTTTTACAGTGGCAGTTGCTCCTGCCTTGGAGAACATTAATACTAAAACAGTAGTAGTCTAGATGAATCTTCCGCCTTAGTCTCACATTCGCACACATTGCATTTTGAATTTGGTACTGCATATTATTAGACAGGGAAAAAGACCTTTGAGAAGGCCGAGATGTAGATGGGAGGATAATATTAAAATTGATTTCAGTGAGGTGGGATGTGATTGTAGAGACTGGATTAATCTTGCTCAGGATAGGGACCGATGACGGGCTTATGTGAGGACGGCAATGAACCTCCGGGTTCCTTAAAAGCCATAAGTAATAATAATAATAATAATAATAATAATAATAATAATAATAATAATAATAATAATAATATGCGGATGACGTGAATATAACAGGAGAAAATCCACAAACGATTAGGGAAAACACGGGAATTTTACTTGAAGCAAGTAAAGAGATAGGTTTGGAAGTAAATCACGAAAAGACAAAGTATATGATTACTGTATGTCTCGTGACGAGAATATTGTACGAAATGGAAATATAAAAATTGGAAATTTATCTTTTGAAGAGGTGGAAAAATTCAAATACCTGGAGCAACAGTAACAAATATAAATGATATTCCGGAGGAAATTAAACACAGAATAAATATGGGAAATGCCTGTTATTATTCGGTTGAGAAGCTTTTATCATCCAGTCTGCTGTCAAAAAATCTGAAAGTTAGAATTTATAAAACAGTTATATTACCGTTTGTTCTATATGATTGTGAAACTTGGACTCTCACATTGAGAGAGGAAAAGAGGTTAAGGATGTTTGAGAATAAGGTGCTTAGGAAAATATTTGGTGCTAAGAGGAATGAAGTTACAGTAGAATGGAGAAAGTTACATAACACAGAACTGCACGCATTGTATTCTTCACCTGACATAATTAGGAACATTAAATCCAGACGTTTGAGATGGGCAGGGCATGTAGCACGTATGGGCGAATCCAGAAATGCATATAGAGTGTTAGTTGGGAGGCCAGAGGGGAAAATACCTTTGGGGAGACCGAGACGTAGATGGGAAGATAATATTAAAATGGATTTGAGGGAGGTGGGATATGATGATAGAGACTGGATTAATCTTGCTCAGGATAGGGACCAATGGCGGGCTTATGTGAGGGCGGCAATGAACCTCTGGGTTCCTTAAAAGCCAGTAAGTAAGTAAGTAGTAGTAATAATAATAATAATAATAATAATAATAATAATAATACTTTTCATTATCATGAACACAGACAATATACGGTATATTTTTGTAAAAATATATTAAGGAATATTCATAGCGTTAATGTCAGGAAAATTTTTAATGTTTTAATGTACCTTAATCATTTTAAAATTGAGTGTGTGATAGACACGGTCATGGCTGATGGACGAATCAATTATTTACAATACGCTGATACGCTAATTAGCTAATCATACAAGTTAGCACAGCTTCCAGCCTCTGCTATCAACATGGAAATTCACACCTGGCACCCTACAAGCTGACGGCCGTCTATAGGCGTACAGCAATAAGAATCTCACCGTGTGCGCTGGAATTCTGTTCAACATAATAATTCCGCTAATTCTCTTGAGAATAATTATGTGACGTCACTAATCTATAAACTCTGGAAGATGTTAATGAAAATTTAATATGGAATTTTGTCTCGTCACAGATTTGTGCTTTCCCGAAATTCCGTCATTTCCCTGCGGTAAAAGTCAAGTCAACAAAACAGACAGGAAAATGTACAAAACGTTGTGAACACTGTCTCCTTTAGTTTATGTTTTCAGTTCAATTATACGTTACTTCCTCTTACAACAGAACTTACGTAACTGCACAATCATTCCATTCAGGACGAGGCCCAGAATTTAACGGAATTCAATTCTCTTGTCATGTTACTTCGTGTCCCAACGTCATAAAACATAGGGTGTTCAAACAAGCTTTACTAATAATTTTCTGACGAATCGTTAGCCTAAATACTATCAGCATCAGAGACGCGAGTTCAATTGCTTGGGATTCTAAGTTGAATTTTTTTGTGCGTAAGGACAATATCTGGGGAAGATTTTCGCAGAATATTCCTAGTTTACTACTAGGAATTCCAACAAAACTCCATTTAAAACCATTTTGAACCTATAATAATAATAATAATAATAATAGTAATAATAATAATAATAATAATAATAATAATAACAATAATAATAATAATCATGGATTTATTTAACTTGGCAGAGCTAAGGTCACAGGGTCTTCTCTAACACTCAACTAGGAAAGTAAAACTTTAATATAGAGAATATTACACATAGTGACATAGACTCTATATATTCTGCACGATGGAAAACGTCTATGACGGCTGTGATGTGCGTATTTTTAACACATCGCTACAAATGGGGGATGCTTTAAGCTTTAAACTGCACGATTAAGTTACTCTTCTCCGCAGAACAGGTAAGAAACCAGAGTTTGGAGCAACAGTAATTATTTATTTTCGATTACATAGGTGCAGTGTGTGGACATTAAAATAAAAATATTTAAGGAACATATCATCATTAACAGGATGCTTACATTAGCAATGGTTGGGTATATAAGGGTTTTTTTCTTAACTGACGCATATGAGATAAACAAATTGAATACCGGTAACAAGATTAAGAAAAATAAAAGTTCGTTGTAATATAATGATTAACTCACTTAACAAGGAATTATACACATTGTTAATGAGGACTAGGGTTTGGTACTAAACATTAAAATAAAATTAAGAATTGATAAATAATTGTGAAGGAACTCTATATCAACTCATTACCAATAACAAAAATGTGTTGAACTCGTTCCAAATTATTTTTCCTAATACATTCTATGTAAAATTTACTCTTCTTAAATCAATTTTCCTTAAATAAAAATTCATAAATCTAATATCATATTTGCTGGGTAACTTTCGGCATTATCACCTTCATTTCATTCAGACGCTAAATAACCTAGATGTTGATACAGTGTCGTAAAATAACCCAATAAAATAAAAAACAATATATCATATTTTTTTCCTAAAATATTTCTTCAATACTGCATTAAGAAAATTGAACATAATGTAATAACAGATAGAGATAACAATATTGAATTAAGGAAATTGGATATAATGTAAAAACAAATTTTATTTACAGTCAAATAGTATGTGTTAAGGTTCAATTTCATTTACAGTCAAATAGTATGTGCTGTGATTCAATTTCAGTTACAGTCAAATAGTATGTGTTGAGGTTCAATTTCATTAACAGTCAAGTAGAATGTGCTGAGATTCAGTTTCATTTACAGTCAAATAGTATGTGCTATGATTCAACTTTACTTACAGTCAAATAGTATGTGCTGTGATTCAATTTCATTTACAGTCAAATAGTATGTGCTGAGGTTCAATTTTACTTACAGTCAAATAGTATGTGGTGTGATTCAATTTCATTTACAGTCAAATAGTATGTGCTGTGATTCAATTTCATTTACAGTCAAATAGTATGTGCTGAGGTTCAATTTTACTTACAGTCAAATAGTATGTGGTGTGATTCAATTTCATTTACAGTCAAATAGTATGTGCTGTGATTCAATTTCATTTACAGTCAAATAGTATGTGCTGAGGTTCAATTTTACTTACAGTCAAATAGCATGTGCTGAGGTTCAATTTCATTTACAGTCAAATAGTATGTGCTGAGATTCAATTTCATTTACAGTCAAATAGTATGTGCTGAGGTTCAATTTTACTTACAGTCAAATAGTATATGCTGAGGTTCAATTTTATTTACAGTCAAATAGTATGTGCTGAGATTCAATTTCATTTACAGTCAAATAGTATGTGCTGAGGTTCAATTTTATTTACAGTCAAATAGTATGTGCTGAGATTCAATTTTACTTACAGTCAAATAGTATGTGCTGAGGTTCAATTTCATTTACAGTCAAATAGTATGTGCTGAGATTCAATTTCATTTACAGTCAAATAGTATGTGCTGAGGTTCAATTTTACTTACAATCAAATAGTATATGCTGAGGTTCAATTTTATTTACAGTCAAATAGTATGTGCTGAGATTCAATTTCATTTACAGTCAAATAGTATGTGCTGAAGTTCAATTTTATTTACAGTCAAATAGTATGTGCTGAGATTCAATTTTACTTACAGTCAAATAGTATGTGCTGAGGTTCAATTTCATTTACAGTCAAATAGTATGTGCTGAGATTCAATTTCATTTACAGTCAAATAGTATGTGCTGAGGTTCAATTTTACTTATAGTCAAATAGTATATGCTGAGGTTCAATTTTATTTACAGTCAAATAGTATGTGCTGAGATTCAATTTCATTTACAGTCAAATAGTATGTGCTGAGGTTCAATTTTATTTACAGTCAAATAGTATGTGCTGAGATTCAATTTTACTTACAGTCAAATAGTATGTGCTGAAATTCAATTTTACTTACAGTCAAATAGTATGTGCTGAGGTTCAATTTATTTACAGTCTAATAGTATGTGCTAATGTTCGTAAGTATGGCAGAACACGATTTTCATTTTCGTAATTGTAGTAATCGATGACAATATTTCTAATTCTTCTCTGAATTATTATTTTTTGTTGCTGCCTTTACACCTCTTCTCAAACTTAATTCCGATTAAATACTTTCTGTATCTGACTGTTCTTTTTTTAAATTCATTCAAAGTTGAATACAAATCAGGATGGTGTTTTCCAACGACCAGTCTAAAGTGATTGTGCCAGCCTTCACTGACATTGTTTGTCCGTTGTAAATTGTTCAAGGTGGCTTGAGAATGATTCCATTTCTTCACTGCATATCTTGGTAGAACCGCTCTTCGTCTCCCTCTAACTTGACGCCCTACTATGTAAAATTCTTCAAAGTAATCCATGATTGGAATCAAATCATCAGGTGCTTCGTGCTTAATAATTATCACCATCGTGACGGGTTACTAATCGCCCCTTACATTTCTTCCGTTTCGATTTGGAACATTCCCAATAAGTTTTACCTGCAGTAGGTGGCTTTACTCAATAATAAATATGGACTCCGTACACTTATTTTTTACCAACAACTCTCGGTTGCTCCATTACTTAAATTTTGTGTTACAAAAATGAATTCTTTTACTCAATTGCTCCAAAATGAATTCTGTTGCTCAGTTGCTCCAAAATTAATTCTGTTACCACAGTTTCATAAACAACAGTAAATAACAATATCCTGTTGCAATACTTAAATAAATTAAGGACAAACCATTAGGAATAATAGTTTTGGAAAAAGCTCTTAGGAAAAGTGGATTTGGAAAAATGGTTATTAGGAAAAAGTGTTATTATGAGAATCAGTTTAGGAAAAATGACTGAAGTAGCAAAATCTAGTTATTAATTTGTATTACATCTTTCCTCAAGTAGTCGTCCAGCTAATAGGCCTAAAAACAGTTATTTACTAGGTAGTGTGTTAGTGAATTTCGAAAAGAAATCTTTAATTTCTGCTCGCGAATGATGGCTGGAAGGGAATTAAAAATTTTGGAACATAAGTAAAGAAGAGATGATTCAAGAAATTGCGCTCCATGGAGAGTTTGAAAGGTCAGCCCTGATTTACATCAATAATTAAGCATTTTATTTTACGGCATTATTTTTATGAGAATAATGAACGCGAGAAGTTAATAATAAATTGGCATTCACTAGTAACCTAAGTGAAAACTACCAGACTTGCCAGTCTATGACTTCTGAAGAGGAAATCTCGGATGGGGATTTTAGAATGTTCACTTGTTGGTCTTGTTCCAGCTGGTGTACTATCCCTAGCTATTTAATAAGCCTTTCTGGCCTTTCTCTTCTCACATGGTTATTTCATCCTTTCTCTTCTGAATTTTACTCATATTCTAATATCCCGGTTCTGACATGTCTCTCTGATATTCTTATTGTGAATCCATTCCCTAAAAAGCGCAGTATTTCTCTTACAGTTATAATATATGTAGGCCTATGTTGTTAGTAATAATACTATTTTTTCGTTGTTTCGACTCCAGAAGTAATGACTAACCTTCCCATGGTTTTATATACTTTGACTCCGCTCAACTTTTCATAGTGAAAGTGAATTTCAATTCAATTAACAACATAATTCAGCCACACCTGCAAACGAAGGATAAAGCTAGCTGGAGAAGTTTTATACATCCATTTTTATTTCTTCACTTAGTTTAATGTATTTGTTTAGTGTTTCATTTGGAAAGTATTTCCATGTAAAATATAGGATATCGGGATGAAAAGTAATCAGATGTATCCTAAAACAAAGCAGCATTAGAACCAATGTTTCCTTTATATATTGGCGTAAATACATACTTTTTGTTAAATTAAATGAAGGAAATAATATGTTATCAAAGACAGCCATGATACTATCTTTACATAGTGATGAATAGGGACGGGATTTTTATGTAATATCAAGGTGTGAAATATGTACATATTTATGTAAGAAAAATAAGCTGAATATGTACCAAAATATGTAAAATCATGAAAATATTTAATATCAATATCTGGCAGACATAGGATAGGTAAGACTCTCCAGTTGTGATTTCACAGAGCACCCGACGTTTTTACCGCATTGACACATTACTATTTTTCCATCTGTAGTGAAAGCTTCGTCCTTTGCAATCCATGATTTTATTTTTGTCGTTGGGGTTGAAGATACAGGGTTCATGAAGGCAACGGTACTTTCTGAGGGAATTTTACAATACAAGGTAATTGTATGAGAAAGTTTGCCTTTTGTTCACTCATATTTATAGTGGGCAGTATGGGCTATGGGGTGAGTGCCTCTTTTACTTCCTGGAACTAAGAATGTTATGTTTCGTCCCGAAATATGTCCTTTCTTGCGTAGGTAAAAAAAGGCTTTTTAAATCTTTGTATTTCAAATTGTAAACTTCCCCAGCAGAAGTAAAAATGAATAAAATTCCCAAATATGTAGATTTATGTAATACCAAGCCATAATATGTAATGTGGGGTAAATATGTAAAAATATGTAGTATCAAATTTTAATATATTAACGGTAATTACAAGATTCGCAAAGATTTATTATTTATATACAGTTAGGTGGAAAGGAATATAATATGTAATTACATAAAAATCGGGTCCCTAGTGATGATATATCACTCAAGCTATTAATGTTAAACTGCAAACATTTTTTAACAATTACAAGCCAGTAATTTTCAATGGTAATTGACATGCCGATAGAGAGAGAGAAACTCTCCAAGTTTTTTTTTTTTTTAATAAGAAAAGCCCTCTCTTAGTTACCATGATTTATCGCTAGGTGGCAGTAGTTATCAATAATGGCAAAATGACGTTTACTAAACGTGAGCAATCGTTTTGTATGTTGGAATATGCAAGGACCTCGTCAAAGATTTGAAGTTGACGGTTTCGCTGACTTGCTCGTCGCGACGAAGCAACTTTTCACCTCTCCGGAAAAGTAAATCGACACAATGTGCGCATATGGGGAACTGACATGAGCGAGACTCACCTAAGGTGAATATCTTCTCTGTGATTTCGAAAGAGAAGGTGTATGGGCCATTTTTCTTTGTAGAGTCCATCATCACTGAGATGATTTACTTGGACATGTTACAAAACTGGCTGATGCCTCAGCTGAATGAAGACAGCAATGATTACATCTCTCAGGAAGATGGATCTCCCTGTCACTATCATAACAACGTGCGAGAGTGTCTTAATCAAAATTTGCTACACAGAAATAGAAGTTAATGAAGTGGCCACCACGATCACCGGATTTAACTCCCTGTTACTTTTTCTTGTGGGGGTTTGTGAATGATATTGTTTATGTGCCTCCGCTCACCGCTGATCTCCAGAAACTTCGCTACCGGATTACAGCTGCCGTGGCTCTGGTCAACCGTGACGTGCTTGAGCTTGTATGGGCAAGATGGATTACCGCATAGATGAATGCCGTATTAGCAAAGGTGGACACATTGAGCTTCTGTGAGGTGTGTAACAAAACTTGGAGAGTTTCTCTTTATTCTAGTGTAAAGTAATTTGTTATTCGTTGTGTAGTTTAGTAGTTATGAATTTTTAAAATGTTTCACGGACTTATGAATAACCCTGTATTACTGAAACTCAGAATATATACTGAATATGAAACGTCTTGAGCAGTAGTCCGTCTGCTTTGAACGAAACAATATCCTCAAGGCATTTTTCGACTGCCTCCGTGGTCTGTTGGTCAGATGTTGGCTTCCAGATCAGGAGGTCCCGGGTTCGATTCCCGGGCTCGGCTCACGGTGAATTTTTCTTGAAGAAGAAGAATTCCCTGGGTGTCTAGAGTCTGGAAATTTGTATGAATGTGAGTGTGCCGGGTTAATATTAATTAACCAATCATCACAAATATAAAAATACATCAGGACTGTCGCTGGGCAGCAACCTGAACACACGTTTCAGCGTCACATAGTTGACAAGTAACTCCATCTGTTAGCACAACCATAAAGCATCTAATAGTAGATGCTATAGAGTTATCAACAACGAAAAAAAAAAAAAAAAAGATCATTTATCTACTCTTTGAAAGTTCTTCCACTTTGGCAGTCTGTGTTAGGTGGGCCAGTCAAACGAAAGATTTGATGGGAGTATACTGTTCACATGGAGAGGGTGAGACTGAATAGAACCGTCTCTTCTCTACCTACTACTTCACAATTGATGACTCCTTAGGCGGTGACGTCACTATCTCCGCGATCCTTAGTAACCAAGTTGTTTGTCTCTACCATGTTTTATTAAATGGCGCTCATCGTTAATGCAAACTGCAATTAATTGAGAAACCTTCCCATGCCCAAAAGGTAACGGTATGGTGCGCGGTTTCATCAACTGAAATAATCGGCCCATTCTTTTTTGAGAATGAGGCCGCAAATGTAGTGACTGTTAATTCAGTGCGATATGTTGAAATGATACAGACATTTTTTTACACCACAACTGGCCCATTTTCCAGTGAATGAAAACATACTGTTTCAACAGGACGGAGCAACAAGCCACACCGCAAGAATTTCTATGGATGCTGTGAATGCTTTGTTCCCGGGCCGCGTCATTTCTCGGAAAGGGGATATAGCTTGGCCGCCTAGGTCACCTGACTCAACGGTATGTGATTTCTTTCTATGGGGACATTTCAAAACGAATGTGTTTGGGGACAATCCACACAGAAAACTTCCAGTCTTAAAACAACGTATACGAGAAGAGGTCGCTGCGATACCTGTCAATATGCTGAGAGGGGTTATGCAACAGTTCATGGCCAGACTCGAAGAATGTGTGCGTTTCAGTGGAGTCACTTGGCTGACATAATTTTTAAGAAATATTTTTTTTCTTGTTGCATACCTAATGGTTATTCATGTACTTGTCATTTATACGAGGCGTATCCAGAAAGTAAGTTTCCCGATTTTTCTCCTTGAAAGTAAACGTAATTAGCCGTGTCAATTGCGCATGCGTAACGGATCTATGATGTATCAATCATATGCCAGCCGGACAGGTCCCGCCTGGTGCCAGTAGCGTGGCAGAAGTGGTCCGAAATGGAAGCTCTTATTCCTTCTCCCGCCGCCTGCGAGGTTCGGTCGGTGATAAAGTTCTTTAAAGAACAAAACATTGCGCCAATTGAAATTCATCGGCAGCTCTGTCAGGTCTATGGGCCGAACATCATGAGCAAGCAGATGGTGCGTCGCTGGTGTAGGCAGTTTTCCGAAGGTCGTCAAAGTGTCCATGATGAAGAGCGCAGTGGGCGACCGTCCTCATCAATGATGATCGTGTTGAGCTGGTGCGGCAGTGCATCATGGAGAACCGTCGCTTCACGATTACGGAGCTGAGCAGCCATTTTCCGCAGATATCGCGATCCTTGTTGCATGAGATTGTCACTAAGCACCTGCTGTTCAAAAAAGTGTGTGCCAGGTGGGTGCCGAAAAACCTGACACCCGAACACAAAATGCAACGTTTAGGGGCAGCACTGACATTTCTGCAACGGTATCACTATGACGGCGACGAGTTCCTCGACAGGATCGTCACGGGCGATGAGACTTGGATTTCGCACTTCACCCCGGAAACCAAGCAGCAGTCAATGCATTGGCGGCATAGTGAATCTCCGGTCAGGACGAAATTCAAACAGACGTTGTCGGTACGGAAAGTGATGTGCACGGTGTTCTGGGACAGGAAGGGCATTCTGCTCATTGACTTCCTTCCAAGAGGTGAAACAGTGAACGCTGACCGTTACTGTGAAACACTGCGAAAACTGCGAGTGCCATTCAAAACAAGAGGCGTGGAATGCTTACTGCAGGTGTTGTGCTCCTCCATGACAATGCTCGTCGACATACGGCTCGACGCACAGCAGCTGTTTTGACGGAATTTGGCTGGGAGTTGTTTGATCACCCACCCTACAGTCCTGATCTTGCTCCCAGCGATTTTCACGTTTTCTTGCACCTCAAGAAATTCCTGTCCTCCGGTGAGCGTTTTGGCAACGACGAAGAGCTGAAGAAGTCTGTCACACGCTGGTTCCATTCACAGGCGGCACAGTTCTACGACAGAGGGATACAAAAGTTATCCCACGATACGACAAGTGTCTCAATTCTGATGGTGGCTATGTTGAAAAATAGCTGAAACATTGCTGTACCTGTTCCCAATAAATGTTTTCCTGAAAGTGTGTGTTCTTTTTTTTTTAAATAGGGAAACTTACTTTCTGGATGCGCCTCGTACTAATTAAATTGATATAATAGTAACTTTTCATTCCCTTTATGCGCCTTGAAATCTTTCCGTTTGACTGTCCCACCTCGATTACGCCATTGTCTAGCTGAAATGCCCCGTATTTCAAGCAGAGCAATCTCATACAGTATTCCATGTCTTGGTCAGTGTTTCATGATGCAGGTCATTTCAATCGATAACTGGGCATTGTAAAATTGATAACTTCAAGCAGAACAGTTCGTTGCTACGCAGACATGGCATTCGAACTACTAATATATTTCTTTGTAAGCACATTGTAGTATACTTCGCACACAGTAATATTAATCATAAAATGATAATTTTTCCGATATAGTTTGTTATAATGTGATGAGAAATGGAAACATACGGCACATTTTTCCGATTGCTAGGCCTCAATAAAAAGAAAAAATCATATATCCAATATCACCATCCCCCTCCGTCCTACTCGTCGCCTTGGTCACGATCGTCGATATCGTTACGATCGCCGTCACCTTTATCACCATCATCACGTTTGTCGTTGCAATAGTCGTCTTCATGATAGTCTTTATAGTCCAAGTGATAATTGTCTTCGTTCTCATTAAAATAATAATAATAATAATAATAATAATAATAATAATAATAATAAATAATTGATTAAATGGCGATCTTACTCCTGTTAATTATGTAAGCATATGCGGCTTACAGCTGTTTCTGTGCTACTTGACACCATCCTCAGAGCCTTCTGTGTCTCGGCTGCCTGTTGTGTGGGTGTGTTCGTGTGGTGAAGAGTTGTGTCAAATAGTGTGTGTGTTCTGAAATTGATCTGTGTTTTAAGTATCTGATTAGGGTGTGCTTTAGTGTGTCTGTATATTTCATATTGTTCTAGTGTGTTGAGTTTTTGGTTTTTGGGTTGTATGTGTAGGATTTCCATGTCTGTATTTATGTTATTGTATGTGTGGAGTCCACACCTGTGGAGTAACGGTTAGCGCGTCTGGCCGCGAAGTCAGGTGGCCCGGGTTCGAATCCCGGTCGGGGCAAGTTACCTGGTTGAGGTTTTTTCCGGAGTTTTCCCTCAACCCAATACGAGCAAATGCTGGGTAACTTTCGGTGCTGGACCCCGGACTCATTTCACCGGCATTATCACCATCATTTCATTCAGACGCTAAATAACCTAGATGTTGATACAGCGTCGTAAAATAACCCAATAAAAAATGTGTGGTTGGCATTAGTGTCCTGGACCAATACATTTACATATGCCGAACACATAACTAATGCCAACCACACATACAATAACATAAATACAGAGGACACAATACATCTACATATGCCGAACACATAACTAATGCCAACCACACATACAATAACATAAATACAGAGGACACAATACATTTACATATGCCGAACACATAACTAATGCCAACCACACATACAGTAACATAAATACAGAGGACACAATACATCTACATATGCCGAACACATAACTAATGCCAACCACACATACAATAACATAAATACAGAGGACACAATACATCTACATATGCCGAACACATAACTAATGCCAACCACACATACAATAACATAAATACAGAGGACACAATACATCTACATATGCCGAACACATAACTAAATGCCAACCACACATACAATAACATAAATACAGACATGGAAATCCTACACATACAACCCAAAAACCAAAAACTCAACACACTAGAATAATATGAAATATAAAGACACATTAAAACACACCCTAATCAAATACTCAACACACAGATCAATTTCAGAACACACACACTATTTGACACTACTCTTCATCACACGAACGCATCCACACAACAGGCAGCGAAGTTGAGATGACGCCGAGACATAGAAGGCTTTGAAGATGATGTCAAGTAGCACCGAAACAGGTGTAAGCCGCACGTGCTTACATAATTAACACGAGTAAGATCGCC
Source organism: Periplaneta americana (assembly GCF_040183065.1). Classification (NCBI taxonomy): domain Eukaryota; kingdom Metazoa; phylum Arthropoda; class Insecta; order Blattodea; family Blattidae; genus Periplaneta; species Periplaneta americana. The sequence continues at coordinate 49,970,818 of NC_091130.1, forward strand.
ATTTAATCAATTATTTATATTATATTATATTTATATTCAAGAGTTAAACGTAGTGTACGAAAGATTCAACATGGATTAATAATAATAATAATAATAATAATAATTTATTATATCAGGATTATCAGAACATGCATTTGTAAATGTACATTAATTACACTATATGAAAAAGAAGAAGTATAAATACAATAATAATGTATTAGTCACAGAAATAGACTTGTCTTTTTAAATTGGGTTATTAAATTGTGTTATCTAGCGTCTGAAGATGGTGATAATGACAGCGAAATGAGTCCAGAGTCCAATGCCGAAAGTTACCCAGCATTTGCTCTTAATGTGTTGGGTGAAATCTGGTCTTGAAATAAGTAATAAGATTAATATTAAAGAAACAACTTTTAGATAACAATAAATTCTTAAATATAAATCTAACCCCTGTACGAGTAAAACTCGAGTTCTGGGGCAAAATTTGAGCATACGTAGTTTGATATATTATTTCCAAGAAAGAAAGGTAATGTTATACTTACAATGAAAATACTCGAATGTTGTATTTAGTATGAATTTAATACTAGTAAAAAGCCAGGATGCAGCGAAGTAGAAACCCTTGGGCATGTTTTGGGTTATTGCCCTAAAGGAGAACTACTGAGGAACAATCGCCACCATAAAGTGAGAAGCTCCATCGCAACCACTCTTCGGAAGGCAAATGGGAGGTTTACGAAGAAGTACTTGGCTTAGAATGGGTCGAGAAGAGCAGACATTATAGCCATCGATCGCCGGAATCAAAGAAGCCTCATTCTTGACCCCACTGTCCGTTTTGAGAAGGATGATCAACAAGCCAATAACGTTAACGATGAAAAAAAAGTCTATTTACAACCAATGTATTCCTCACTTCAGTGAGAGATACAAAATGAATATTAATACATGGGAAGTGAAAGGACTTCTTTTTGGCGCTAGGGAAACTTCATTTAAGTTAACCAAAACCATTCTCCTTTCTCTTAAATTTTCTAATGAGGACATTAACAAAATTTGTCTAATGGTATTGAGATATTCATTATCCATTTTACACAATCACTTGTATAATACTATGTATTTTGTTTACTTCATTTCATTACTCTTCAATGTATTTTCATCTCATGTTTCTCCGAAATCAAATTGTACTTTATTTTTAAATTTATTATTGTTCCGTATTCTCTCCGCAATCATATTGTATTTTTAATTTAATCTCTGCTTTGTATTCTGGATCCTAGTGGTCAGCCGTAGATTTAGGCCAGATATCCCAAATTGTGGAATTTGTGTGTGTGTAGGTTAACTTGATTAAAAAAGAGTAGACTGAGAATAAAATGAATTTAAATGAAGTATCATCAAATCAAACGTATCATAATCATAATTAAAATATATTACTAAATATATGATAATAATTTAAATAGTGTATTCTACATATATCTTTTATTTTTAATTTGAATTTAAATGTTACAATTTTTTAATATATAGTCTGATTCGATTGGGTATGGACAATATTAATTTATTATTATAAAGCTATTATGATAGTAAGAAAAATTTCTTGCTGGTTATATGATGATTAAAAGACGGGAGTTTCAATATATAACAATCAACAATGCATAATCTGAAAGGACAAATGAAAATCGTAGAGGATTAAAATGGCTACTACAAATCAACAGCGGATACAATGTGTTCTTTGGTATGCTAAATTTGAGAGTGTTAAAAGAGTTCAAAGGGAATTTCGACGTGAGAATGGTGTGCGTAATGTACGTAAATACGGTTCCATAATGTTGTGGTATCGAACATTTGCAGAAACAGGTTCTGTGTTAAAAAAAAAAAAAACATGCAGGAGGTCGCAGGCGAAACCCAGTACGAGAAGCAGCTATCGCTTGGCTTGGTCCCCAAACTCGCTAGATCTAACCCCTCCTGTTTTAATCGTATAGGGTTTTGTTAAAGACATTGTCTATTCACAGAAATCCATGAATATTGATGATATGAGAGTAAAAATTACTCAAGCTCTTCAACAAATCACCCCTCTTATGTTACAACGGACATGGGCTGAATTGCATCACCATTATGAGTTGTGCAGAGTGCGCAATGGGGGTCATGTTGAGCTCTGAGGAATCTCCCATCTTTCAGTGTTATATGCACGAAGTATCAATAAATAAAGTTTAGTAGTAAATGTTTTACGGGGTTTATATTTATCCATACCCAAACGGATCACCTTTTAAATGCTTGGAAATCACATCATTATAAATTTTTAACCCATAGGTAAGGTTGTATTTTTTTTTTTTTTTTCAGTAATTGTGACGCATTTTGTCTCTTCAAAATATAATGTACATTTGTTCCAATTTTATTTCGTTTTCGACATCGCAGTTACTTCACGTTCTCCAAACTCCCCCAGGTTCAGTGTTAGTAAGTACAAAACCTCCAACCAGACCTAGACAGACAGCGCAAATGATAGAGCCGATAGATGTAAAAAGTAAACTAGTCCTAGCCTATTCCTCCCACCTACGCCCAATATTCCGCCATCAGTTAACCTGTATCTCTCCTGCTGGGATCCGAACTTAAAAGTCAACTAAAGACTGTCTGTTCTGTCACTCTGATGTAGTTAATTTATTCTTTCAGAGCCATTTGACTCGGCGATGTGGATGTTGGTAGCCTTGGTAGCTATACATGTCGCCGCCTTCACCATCTTCTTCTTTGAATGGCTGAGTCCATATGGATATGACGCCAAGGTATGTTCAATTACCTACTATATATACACAAAAAATACACGGACGATTTAGTAAGTCACAAACCGAAATAGCAACCTACATTTTTTAATGCGACGCCTGAAGCGATCACCGCTTGTTGGGTGTCAAGGTGATAGATGTACTCGCAAGCAGTATAAGTGAAACGAAGATGCAGCAGTTGCAAGATGGCTGCATCTCTGCACGAGCACTAAGTGAAACCTGTTTACAGACGTACAATGGGCAGCAGGTATAGAGAATGTGAACAGAATTTCCTCTACTAAACTTACCCACCAGTAAGTTAGTTCCCTTTCATAACTCAAATTCTTCAGGATGAAAACCGAACTGACTTATGCGGTACTATGAGAATATTTATTTTTCTGCGACAGCACCGTCAACGCGGACTACTTGGACCCTTAAGGTGTTACTTGAACTCAGAAGGAAAAAATGTTTTCGTCGATGTAAAATAACAGTTTGGTGTCGAAAGTTGTGGTTTTTTGCTCTGCAAACTTTCATCTGTACAAATATTTTCACCTAAGTTATTCCAATGGTAAGTAAACATGTTTTTCTTCTAGGTTCAAGTAACACCTTAAGGGTCCAAGTAACCCGCGTTGACGGTACGTAAAGTTGTATTTTACCCACTGTTATCAGTGCGTAAAGTAAGTCTTTAACACACTAGTGCGTAAAAAGTAAGTAAACACTTCATGCACTGCTATTAATTTTACGCATTGCCAAAGAAAATGCAATATTCAACTGATTTTAAGTTATCCATATAATTTTATTTACAACATTAATAAGAATGTTACGAGATAATAATGAAACTGCAGTTTATATGGTATTCCATAGCCTTCCTTATTATCCATGTATGTTGTCATTGTTACAATCGTTATATACGGTCAGTTACGTTTCATATTGTTTAACAAAAAAGTATCAATTTTATTATAAATATAAACATGAATATGAAATTTATAGTCTATTGAAGAAGTACACGGACAAGTTTTAATGATGTAATGATAACAGAGCAATAATAGAGTTTATATGCAATGCCTTCTGTATATCTCTATTTCTAGGATGACCAGACGTCCTCTTTTATCTGGGCATGTCCTCCTTTTTAGTATTTTTTTAGTCCGGGCGGATTTAAAAAAAAAATCAAGAAATGTTCTTTTCGTAACTTGTATGCCTGATATTTTGAAATTATCTGATTTGACGTCTTTTTCAAGTAATTTCCCTGTAGGTGGCAGCAGCATAGACGGAATATACTCTTTGCCAACGATCATAACTCTCTTTGCTCCTCCTTGTTATGGTCATAGCTCAGAGGTAGCTAGTAAATCGAGAAATCGAGGTGCGAATGTAAATCTAAATAGATATTTTCTGTCCTCTTTAATTATAGTTTTCTTGATTTTTATAAGTAGCTACTTAACTGTAAAATCATTATTATGTACTTCGGTATTTTGTAATAAAATAGATATTAACGTACTTTTTAAGTATGATAGGGGAAACTCGGCTAATTCCGCAGTACGGGTAATTCCGCAGTAGTGCATATATGATTTTACTACGGCTTTACAATAGCGCGAACGTAAGTTTTGAGAGGCTGTCAACAGGAGGCATGTCCTCTGCAGTGCTATAGAAAAAGATCAAGGATATTGGTCGACACCTCTGTCGGCAATACAGCGAAACATCGAAAGTTGGCTGTTTTTCGTATTTTGCTACACAGCTGTGAAGAAAGTGAGCATTGTTACATATAGATTGTTCCTGTTACGTTACTTTCATAATGTAGGTCATAATTATTTACTACTGCGAAATTAGCCAAGTCCTACTGCGGATTTATCCGCACTGTTGCGGAATTACTTGAGTTGTTCTTTTTCAACTGTAATATAACTACAACTAAATATATTTGCATTTTAATAGGTCTCTTTATCTCATTTGGTAATGAAAGGTTTCGTCGATGTATACATATTTTTATAATATTTTTCAATAACATTTTGATAAAAATATGATGGATTTACTTCTTAATATTGCGGTATTAGCCAAGTCTCCCCTATAACCTTTAAATCTGTACTGTATATATTTTATAATGAAATAGATATTGACGTAATTTAGAGTATAATATAGCCCTAAGCCTAAATCTAAGTATATATTTTCTGTCCTCTTTTTTTAGAACAATGTCCTCCTTTTTAAAGCTTTGTGTCCTCTTTTTATCTTTGTGAATCTGATCGCCCTATCTATTTCTAATATTTTCCTAAGCGAAGTCCTTGTAACACGATATTTCAAATCGATAGCGACTTAGAATCGACATTTCTTTTGCTGTCCATTGTACAAATTTTATTAAATAAAAAATTATTGCATTATTTATCTGTTTCGTGATGTAAATATAACACGTAACACAAATAACATTCATATTTACATTTTAGTCCATATTATTCCGAAGTTACATATGTAGGTCTTACTGAACAATAAGTATATGGGCGGTTTAGACGGCCATGAAATCATGGTCATGAATAAAACAGGCTGCAATTCCGTGGACACTTATTTCTTAATGGTTATTAGTTTAAACGGCCGTGAAATCATGATCTTATAACTTCTCTAAATTGAATTGTTCACTTAATCTAAATTTGTGCTATCGTAGAAAACATACTATAGTAGGCCTCTATGATACACATTCGTAAAGTTATCTTTTCGACTCTCGTGCTCGCAAACTTTACACTCGTGCCAAAAAAAATCTTTACGAACTTGTACCATAAATAATACTATTCTGGCCTCAAACTGTGCATAAATTTCATTCCCAACAGCATGTTGCGTCATACAGTCTCCTATAAGATTTCTCCAGACGAAATGCTAATCTTAAAGTTCCAACTCATAGTTCATTTATCAAGCTGTTATTTCTGAAGTGTCATTTGTAACCTAAAAGTGTTATTATAGGTGAACCGGAACATTTTAAACAGTTCCAGAAAAAATAACAACTTTCGTCATATCTAATGGTCAGTCTTGCCAGCTGTGACGCATTTCTAAGTCACTGACAGTGCGCACCAAACTCAGCTTTATCAAATGGCATTATAGTTGTTTGCTTCCGAAACCCGCCTGTGGCAATTCTATACTCATATGAATGCGCAGTAAGTCAACACACAACTATGACAACTGACACCCATACCCCGTGAGAGATTCGAATCAACAATCAGAGTTTCCAGGCAGTATTAAAGCTGAGCTCTTCAAGGTGTGTCCACAATAAAGTTACTAAACACTCTTCAGTAATAACGCTGAATTTAACCAGAGTTGCTAAGCAAAAGACATATTATCTCGTTTAGATATGGCTAGACCAAGGAACTTTATAAACTAAAAAAAAAAAATAATAAAACCCGATAATATGCATGAAATTATGTTGTAAAAACTGTTGATATATGCGTAAAAGAACTGAAATATTTGCAGTAAAAATACATTTTAGAGATTAATTTGGTTTAATAATATATTGTTATAAAAGGAAATAAGTTAAAATAATACTTGTCATCAAGCATCATTATTTTCATTAATATATTTTTCTACGTCCCGCGCCGTGGCGTCGCGATCTAAGGCATCCCGCCTAGGACCCGCGTTATGGAATGCGCGCTGCTTCCAGTCCTCATGGGGGAAGAAATTTTCTCATGAAATTTCGGCCAGTGTATGGGACCGGTGCCCACCCAGCATCGTGGTGCACTTGGGGAGCAGCTATAACGGCTGGGGGGATCATCGTGCTAACCACACGATACTTCCATTCTGGTTGGATGATCGTCCACCTCTGCTTCGGCATGCGGGCGTGAGGCCAGCAGCCGGGTGGTCGGTCTAGGCCCTTCACGGGCTGTAGCCCCACGGATTATATTTTTCTATAGGTCTAAATGTAGGATATTAATTATCCATTTTACATAGTCTACGTATTTGAATTGGTACATTTTTATCTTCCCAATTTTATTAACTCTTTTTTGCTTTTCACGTAATTATTATGGCAGTAAACAACCAACAATTTCTCCAGGTTCTCTACTACAGGGTGGGCAAAATAAAACTGGCTCGGAAAATATCCATACAGTCTTTCATCTTCTGTGAGTTGATCCACATATGGATTAAACAGATTCTGGACATATCGGTTAGCATTAATAGTTTCGTGAAAGAATCGTATTACGATGCAGACACCTGACATTGCGCACCGAACACCAATCTTGAGGTTATGCAACGGCTCTTCCAAATACTCATGTGGAATTACTGATGCATAATGGCGCATGTTCTGTGAGGTAACATACCCTGACAGGCTGAACCAGGCCTCTTCTGAAGAAACGAAAAACTGACGATCCAAAAGTCCTGATTTCACTTTACTCAGAAACCATGGGCAGAACTCAATACGTGAAGATTCGTCTGGACGCATGCACAACAGTGAATTTGTAGGGATATAGATGCAGGTCCTTTTTGATAATGTTTCGACACAAGATTCTCTTAATTCCCACTTGCACAGATAAACGGCGTTGCGATTTCGTCGGACTTTGTTCCAGGCTTTCCTGTATTCGAGGAATGTTTTCTGGTGTTCGAACTCTTTTCGAATAGTTACGGTTTTTATTCGCTACAGTCTTATACATATAAATTCATATATTTCATATATATTTTCCGCGGGCCAGTTTTATTTTGCCTATCCCGTATAAAACTTCTCTAATCTATCGGAAAAAGTTAAAAATTCCGAGAACGATCTCTCGACATCACATGATGTGATTGGTGCATACTTGTAAGTAGAAATGTTCCGAATTTCAGTGACTGTTTCACATCTTCCACTGAGAATATCAAAACGCTGGAGCATTTCTTTATAGCCGGAACTATTCTCCAATGCAGCCTTACTTAAATTTTGCAAACAGCGCTTACTTTGTGATTCTGGAACTCCTTTTATCTATAGTCGCGACACCGTTATTCCCGGCGTGACTCCTCCTCTTTGCTTACGTCTTAGGAAGTGAAGGCTTTATAAAGTCTAGGTAGGTAGTAACGTTCGCCATTTTTGTTCTTTCGTTTCCAGCTACCAGACGAGGAATCTATTTGCCACACCGTTAAACATTATCATGTCGTAGCTCCTATGATAATAAATCAAACACACTGTAATTGAGTAAATAATTGAGCGGAAAATAATCTCCTCGTGTGCTTTCTGCGAACTCCAACGAAAGAGCAAAAATGGCGGGCGATTATATTAAGTTTTATCGAGCCTTAGGAAATCCATATTGTCATCATTAGCGAATCACAAGACGCACACGTTTAAATGTAGCCGACCTGTAACGTGATTGGCTGGCGAAAAGAAGAGCGACGGGACTTATAGTATTTTACTTTTCGCAGCAGTTTCATGATATCAACAATATGTGAATTTATTGTCGCAGGTGTCTAAATACAATACATTCATTTTTGGTTCGACGAAATCAGAGAAAAAGTGTGAATGACATCTAAGCAACGCGTATTTTAGTCCTGGCCCCTGAAACATTACACTTACACGGCTAGTATGTACACAGAGCTAGTCTTATAATAAAGTGAGAACGATCAAACTTACATAGTATGGAGAAATATCCATTGTCGTCGCAGCAATTTCATGTCCTCAACAGTAATTGCTAATTATCGGGCTTATTTCTCATATAATTTTTATATTTCTTGGAAATTATTCTTATTTTTTCAGAGAGAAATTTTGAAATTAGGTAATAAATCGGGAAAAGAGGGAAAGATGTTAATACATGCAATTAAATACGCAGAATAAAAATATACATGCATTTAAAAGGGAAAACCATCGAAATATGCATTTATGCAAAATAAGGTTGGCTTCATTCGAACGTAAAGATCCACTTTTACTTTTTCAGTATGCTATATCAATGAAAATATGCAATTCTATGAAGTTCCGCTGTCTATATAAGACAAATTCCGTCGTATTCCACTACGCAACTAAAGAGTGAGAATAACTAAAAACCTTTTACTGATAGATTTAATCCCTAAAGTTTGTAATACCGCCAATGAAGAAAGACGGTGATGATTGAACATGAATAATCGCAACTGTTGTATGTGTTGTATAGCTTCTTGTTGGGTAAATTACGTCACGTCATAAAATGACGTATAGTATTATAACAAATGTCTGATATATGTGAAAAATGTCACAAATTGAAAGTTTAATCAATCGCCGTCACCTTCATCTCCATCATCGTCACATCATTAAGTTTGTCGTTGCAATAGTCCTCTTCATTTCAGTCTTTTTCTTCTTCTTTCCTTTTTTCTTTCCTTCATAATTCCTTTCTTTCCTTCCGTCTTGCTTTCCTTCTTTCCCTCTTTCTTTTTTCTTTCCTTCTTAATTCCTTTCTTTCTTTTCTTCTTAATTCTTTTCTTTCTTTCTTCTTTTTCCGTCTTGCTTTCCCTCTTTCCTTCTTTCTTACTTTTTTCTTCCCTTCTTAATTCCTTTCTTTCTTTCCTTCTTTCTTTCCTTCTTTCTTTCCTTGTTTCCTTTTCCCTTTCTTTCCCTCTTTTTCTTCTTTCCTTCCTTCTCTTTTCTTCTTAATTCGTTTCTTACCTTTCTTCTTTCCTGTTTTCTTTCCTTCTTATTTCCTTTCTTTCCTTCTTACTTCCTTGCTTTCCTTCCTTCATTCTTTCGTTCTTTCTTTCGCTCGTTCTTTCCTTGCTTTCTTTCTTTCCTTCTTTCCTTCCTTCTTTCTTTCTTTCTTTCTTTCTTTCCTTTGTCCTTTCTTTCTTTCTTTCTATCTTTCTTTCTTTTCTTCTTTTCTCCACTTGTCATTTCCTTCTTTCGTTAGTTCCTTCTTTTTTCGTTCGTCTCTTCTTTCATTTTTTCTTCTTCCTTTCTTTCTTTCTGCTTTCTTTCTTTCTTTCATTGCTTTTCGAATGCTAATTTTGGAGGTGTGTCCACTTCTCCCTTGTTAGTCGCCGAGTTGTAAAGCCCAAGCATAGGGGAGGAGTTTCCTAAACTTTACTTTTATAAGTTGTGTATATAAACTTGCAACATTTTATGTGACCTAAATAAGTTAGAACGCATCATCTACAGCGAAATGTTGCATGCACTAACTTTCCTTAAGGGATTACTGACCACGATGCTATGATGTGGGTAAAATGCACAAAGTTTCAGTCTCGTCTGCAGGACACTTACGGCTGGAATTCCTACCATTAATCTACTCGTCCGGAGCTACAGAACTTTACCGACCCTGACGCAGCACTAGATAAATACTTCAAGAATTATTCTGTAAAGGACCAGGGTTTTATCCTGTGTTTTTTTTACTTGGTTATTAAAAGACGCTGTATCAACTACTAAGTTATTTAGCGTCAATGAAATTTGTGATAGCTGATAGCATTTGGTGAGATGAGGCCATTACCTGACATTCGCCTTAGGGTTGGGGAAAACCTCGAAAAAACCCCAACCAGGTAATTAGCCCAATCGGGAATCGAATCCACGCTCGAGTGCAACTCTGGATTGGAAGGCAAGCGCCTTAGCAGAATAAGCTACGCCGGTGGCTTCACCCTGTGGTGAAAAAAGTTTAAATTGCATGGTTTTCTTGATTTATTTTCGTTTACAATCAAATTCAGTCCGTTTTGATGGCAAACTTCTATGTTCGAGGTACAAAAGAAAAAAAATTGTAACGTTTTGACATGAAAGGTTTACTCTGACGCTCTATGTACTATGACAATGACACTGAAAGAAGAGGAAATCGGAAGAAAATAATTACCAGGTACGCGATCGCGCGTCCTTGCAAGGGAAAGTGAAAGCAAGCTTCTAAGTGAGCTCCAAACCTGTTGGTCCTTGTTCCATTCCGTGATATAATGGAAACATAAGTGTAAGATGAACTTGGCTTTGGCGGTGCTGCTTTTCTCCCTCGACTTGACGACTGGGCAGTGGTTGTTGTTGGATTCGGCGGTAATAGCTATCCATGCTGTAAATTTTATTAATATAATTATTGTAATGTTATTATTATGTATTATATGATCCGTTCAAAGCAAAAGTGGTGTAAGTCAAAATTGGGTAATGAGGTTTAAAGTAAAAATTCTGTAAAATACAGCGCAAAGTAGCAATTAATATGTCCTTCTTGCTATCCACTAACTTCTAATAATTTAAATAAACTGAATATTAATTGCTACTTTGCGCTGTAGTTTGCAGAATGTTTGCTTTAACCCTCATTACCCATTTTTGACTTACACCACTTCTGCTCTCAACAGCTCATATATCACTGCCATCGAGTGTATACCCAATTGTAGTGTTAATGCATACATACATACATACATACGTACATACGTACATACATACATACATACATACATACATACATACATACATACATACATACATACATACATACATACATACATACATACAGAACATGGGGAAATTGTGTTTGATTTAATTGATAATATTTTTTGTAAATGTAATATTTGTTCCCAGTTAATTAATATGAAACATAAGTAATCCTGTAAACGTAAATTCTATTATGAATTCTTTCATACGGAGTGGACTGTACAAACAGCCGCTACCGTAACTAGGCGTGCGTGCACATAAGCATTTTGTAAACACAGAGCTCTACGTACGATGCAGCGTAGCCTATAACCGAAACTTTTTTTCAGCGTATCATATATATTATATCATACCATATCATATCATAAAACATATCACCTATCATATTATCATATATCATATAACAATATCATACACTATATCATATCATATATAATATGTTATGTTATGTTTTATTTAACGACGCTCGCAACTGCAGAGGTTATATGAGAGTCGCCGGATGTGCCGGAATTTTGTCCCGCAGGAGTTCTTTTACATGCCAGTAAATCATATATAATATACCATATCTCACCTATCATACACATATATCTTATAGCATACTGTCATACTTCAGCGAAATATCATTCATTCCCTTATAAACGTTCAGCTGCAATTAATAAAACTCATCTCCCTCAGTCGAATTTCAATCACATGCTGATAGATCACCCACTAACAATGCTGCTAAGTTTTGATGATATAATCACCCCTGCGGTTACTGAGTAGACAGATCTTCAGCCTGTCACGCAGACGTTCCGGGTTGCTGTTCCGGTCAGGCCTAAAATTTTTGGAACAAAAAATCCATATGACGTTTGTGGTGGACAAGGTCGCAGTTGGGGTTTTCTAGGGTTCTCCCTTTTCCCCATATTAGACATCTACATCATTCCGTCAACATTTTTCTCTATTTCGTCAAAATTCCATAACATTTCCCTAACGCCGGCTGGCGATGCACGGAGGGGGCTGGCCTAGGGACGAGTAGGGTTGTTTGCACGAAACTTGAGTACACAGCGAACTTTAGTGTAGCCAGCCGGTGTGGGTTTGGGAATGAGCCTAGTTTGAGGATTAGCGCAGTAGATCTTGCTGGGTCGTAGTGCCCCCTCCCGAAATTCCATTCCTATTTCTTATTTATAGCTGGATATCAACATTTACGGAACAAAGCTTGTGTTGTTCTGTGCAGATGACGGCGCCTAGGGAGCACAGGTTCTCGCTGTGCAGGACGCTGTGGCTGGTGTGGGCAGTGCTCTTCCAGGCGGCGGTCAACGTGGACTGTCCTCGAGGGTACACCGCTCGCTGCATGGCCAACGTGTGGGCCATGTTCGCCCTCATCTTCCTCGCCATTTACACAGCCAACCTGGCAGCCTTCATGATAACAAGAGAAGAGTTCCACGACCTCACAGGAATAAACGATACCAGGGTAAACGAACACTCGAGCCAGTATAAAGATAACAGCGGAGTGCAGACTTATTGTGAGCATGCACTCGAGGTAAAACCACAGTCTTCTATATAGTACAGTCACGAAGCTTGGGATGATTTTTTGCATTTCTCGCGATAGTTGCTAGCCGCTTGGAGCCCTGTGAGTACTAGGAACAATAGACTGTGTCACTGCCATTGTGATCTAATACAGGCCGTAAGGCAGACCATGTGACTCGCTTAACCCGATCACGAAGGGCGGCGTTTCAACCATATAAATTAATTGGAATGCATAAAGAGTAACATATATTTCTCTAAAATGTAATGTAATTGCATTAATAAAATTTAAAACAATGATTAGGAGATACTTCAGACATAATTCCTTGCGAGTTAAGGTGCAATATTATTTTTGGTGTGAAAATTACGTTGTTCGTATGTGTAATACCTGCCTTTATTACGAGTAAATATTGCGAAATTCTTGTACATTCATTTATGCACGATTCAATAATTTTCAGTTGCACCGCATGAATATTTAGATATGTTGAAATTATACGTTATGTTTACTGTACCAGTTTCCCCTTTCTGTCTAATTTTAGTAGTCTCCAATGCCCTGCCACTACATATGTATGTTATGTCATATGGAAATTATAGGTTATGTTTACTATATTTAACTTATATTCCTATATTCGCAATTATACATTATAATTAAACATAATGTCATGTATGACACCCGTCACATTCTATTTGTCTGTATTTTAATACTATAATTGAGAACTGAATTATTGTATTTTTCTATTACCTAAGACACGAAGTAACACAATCGTACGTATACTAATTTCATAGGAGTGGTATGGTAAATTTTCTGTCTACAATTAAGGAAAGTAAATGTGCTAAATTAAAACCACAATATAAATTCGTTTTTATTGAACCTCAAAATAGCTTCCATTCTAAACTTAAAATGTTCATGCGAACACATTATGTTAACACGTAAAATTCTCTTCACATTAAAATAACACAGTTTTGTAATTATTTCTGCAACATATTATGCAACAAGAAGTAAACGGAACTTATGGACACATTACACTAAATAAAACTTACCAATGATACGCAATAAAGTTATAATATAATATTTCACTGAGCTACATACATTGAAATAGAAAACCCGAAACATTACGGCCTGGTCTAGATCGAAAAGGCATTGACTGTGCCGTATTTCGCTTTGTTGTGAAAAGTTGTGTAAACTGTGAAATGTTCGTTATCGGTTGTAATAACTGTAAATGGCTAAAATACAATAATCTGAATAATAATATGGGACAAGGAGACGTTTGTGATACTATAAATATTGCAAGAAAAAGAGGTCAGAGTTATTCTTCATCCGAAAGATCCAGGAAGGTGAGTTTATAAAATATAATATATGCTTTATGAAAATAATATATAAACCTTATGTATTTAATATTTCAATATTTGAAGGAAGGTGTTAATTTCTTCAAAAGAATACGATATCGAAAGTACAATACATTTTATTATCTGCTGGGGAAAGGGTCTGTGATGAGGCGATAGTAGCGATAATGGTGGTTAGCAACTATCTATGGATCCATATTTCAACTGTCTATGTATGCATATTTAATAAGTATTGAGCTTCGTGAATGTATATACTAGACTGTGGTGAAACTGGAATTTCGTGCTGCACATAAATGGCCTCTTTATAAAATTCAATCTCGTTTTGTCCAAAATTGCATGAATTAATCATTTTTTTAATTTAAATTGTATATTGTTAACTGGAGATCTATCAATTTTTCGAGCATGTCAAGGTAAACAGATCCTCTTTGTATTAATCCAATGAAGAAGAAAGTGCCATAAGTTTCATTCCAAGCCATACATTGGTCTTAAACGAATAACTCTCCCATAACAAGAAACGTTGTTGTTTTCAGTAGCTCACATGCAACAATTATGACGATTTAATTATCCACAAATCGATGGCCCAGAACCAGACTGTTCAAAGTCCATTTTACTATTTTTTTTCAGGAGAGCTATTTTAAGCACCTGACATTCAAAGCTTCATGAAAAAATTTATATTTACAATTTTGTTCGACTTATATATATATATATATATATATATATATATATATATATGAGGCGTTCAGAGCTAAAGTGGATCAAGTCCATGAGACGTAGTTCTGAGATAATAGGACTTAAAGTTAACTTGCTCTAGTGGATTATCTAATTTCACTAGCAATAATTTTATTGCTCCATTCTCAAATTCTAGATTTATAAAATATAAACAATTGTGATGTTAATTGATGCAATGCTTTGGTAAATTCACCCACTATGGCTCAGAACATCGTGAACAAATAATCTGAGCCAAAAGTGACTGGTGTTACCTACCGGCGAATGCTTGGAATTAAGACTTGATCCATTACTGCTCGGAAAAGATCCAACTTCAGATAATCAGAAAATGAATGAAACTCAATTTATAAAAATTTGTGACTTGATCCACTTCGGATCTGAACGACGCATATGCAGAGAAGAACTGGAACACAACGAAACACATATTTCTTTCTTATAAAAAGTCGTACTCAGAATAATCTGGTTCTCAGCCATCGAAATGTGAAAAGTTGTCCCATCACTGAATTTTTTCTTTCTATACATCATGATTACATAACTTATAATACTGAGTCACTTCGGAATGTGTATTATATGACTTTCTTGTGTTAAATTCTATCGTACCTAGTTTACATGTTTCGATCTATTATGGGTCATTCTCAGAACTGGTCGTTGTTGATCTTGGCGATTCTTGTTTTGTTTTCTGTGAGGATGTGTTTGTGTGGTGTAATGTGGAGTCAAAGAGTGGGTGTCTTCTGAAATTGAGTTGTGTGTTGAGAATTTCATTGGGGTGTGTTTTTGTGTGTCTGTATATTTCATGTTGTTCTAGTGTGTTTAGTTTCTGGCTTTTTGGTTGGATTTGTAGTACTTCCATGTCTGTGTTGATGTCTCTGTAGGTGTGGTTAGCATTTGTGATGTGTTCTGCATATGTGGATATGTTTTGTAATTTTGTTATGGCTGTGATGTGTTCTTTGTAACGTGTTTGAAATGATCTGCCTGTCTGTCCTATGTAGAAGTTGTTGCAGGTGTTACATTTGAGTCTGTATACGCCTGTGTGGTTATATTTGTTTGTTTGTGTTGTTTGTGTGTTGAGATGTTTTTGTAGAGTGTTGTTTGTTCTGTATGCGATGTTGTAATTTAATTTCTAGGATGAGGTTGCAATCTTGTGTGTGTTTTTTAGTGTGATGTATTTTTTGTGTTCTTGTGCTTGTGTTGTATTCTTATGTTTTTTGTGATTATGTTTTATCTTACGTATTATGTTGTCTATTATGTTAGGGTTGTATCCGTTTTCTTGTGCTATGTATTTGATTGTGTTTACGTAGCTCTTCGTTGTAATCATTTTGGTTCATTGGTATGTTGAGTAGGTTGTGTACTATTGTTCGGAATGCAGCTTGTTTGTGTTGTGTTTTTATTTCTGATTACGAAAAATACTCTTTGGGCATTGCTATTTCTCTTTTATCATGTCCATTTCAAGCTTACATCAATTTTAAGCCTATTTCTGCAAAATAGTTAGGCTTAGTGACTTTATTAACAAACTGTATTATCGATTTAATATTTGTGACGAATTCTCCACATATTTACCAATAAAGTCAGTATGATGGACGTTAGAAACAAGAACATCATATTTAATTCACAGGTATAGGAAATAACGAAAAATCATGACTGACAGACAGCCGTTTCGAGCCTGACTGGCTTATATTGGGAAGCCAGAGGGAAAATGATATCAGTGAACTAATCCCCAGAGCCATTGCTTCATACCTTTCTCTCTTCTTACTATCCTTTTTATCGTTTTCTTCTTACTTTGTTTCATATTTTCTATCTTTCTACTTTTCTTCAAATCTCGCTTCTTCCTGCTCTTTTTCATCCTTTTCTTTCTTACTCTTTTTCCTCGTTAATTTCTTCTTACTGCTCTTAATATTTTCTTTTTGCTTCCCTTCGTCATGCTTTTCTTCTTCTGCTGTTCTTCCTCACTTTCGTCTTCTCCTTGCTCTTCAAATTTTTCTTTTTCAGTTGGTTTTCGTCCTTCTTTTGTATCTATTTTTCAGTCCTTCGTGTTATTCTTCATCCTTCTCCTTCTCTCCTCTCCATCTTCCCGTATTACAGTAGAACCCCGATTATCCGTCACCCTATTAACTGATTGGCGGATTATCCGATTGTCTTTCTCTAGCTCCTTTTTTATTTATTGCAGAGAACAAATGAAGTGCTGTATGTTATGTTAGTACATATTTGTTCTGCAGAGGGTTATTAATTATTACAAGCCTTTAGCCTTACACAGTATGCAGTAAGAATGCTTTCGTTACAGACAACAGGAACAGTTACTTGTGAGAGAGAGTGTTTTTTCCCTAACTTGTAAAACAGTCACTACATGCTTTCAAGGAAATTACCCCAAGAACTGTCAACCCACGTACCATTCAGACCTTATTCTTACTATTTGAGGAAGAACCTGCGACTCATTTCGTACCAGAATACGAGATTGGCGTTACAACTGTGCGCTATTTATTTTTAAAAAAGTACAAGAATAAAATACTGTACAAAGTACGAGTACGTAAATCTACAACACGAGACTTTTACTTTTCCTAACTTTCTGCAAACAACCATCACCCTTGGTCCTTAAAACCCGTCGTTGACAACGGTACTTAAATCACTGAAGTTTTGATTCATTACCTAGCATGTTGAACGTAACACCACTGAGGAATTACGAAATTGTACAGGGACATCATTTTATTTTTACTTCAATTTTTATTGTACCTGAGTTTTTTTAATGTACTTCACTCTCACCCCTTCTACTAATGAAGTACCAACTGTCCTCCACATAGAACCAAGGCCGCATATAGTAAGCAGTGCTGAGTTCGTGAGTAGAGTACGTTCCAGAAATATGTTCGCATTTTCCAGTGACGAAAAAGCTTTCAATATTCAACCATACGAGTATTTTCACACAGGTACTGTCCGTTTGCCTACGTCGCATCCCGGTTTCCCCCACCTGCTTCTGCTCGCCTCTCTGTAAAAGCTGGGCTGTCTTAGCTCTTTTCTGAAAACATTAATTTCTGTTAGGAATTGGACGTTTACGTAATATTATACAACTGTTTAAAATAACTTAAATAAAAGGGCCTTGTTAAGTAATTAACTGTCACGTGATTTCCCCCCTTTCTGGTGCATAACCACTTGGACGGACAGTAGGTAGCATGTCTGAGTAATTTTATCTGTGCGTGTCGGGCAGTAGTCTTCTTCTTCTTCTTCTTCTTCTTCTTCACTTCAAGGATTAGGTTCATGTTGAACCTGTTCCGGCGCCCATTTCGCTCTTGGTCTTCCTACATCTCGTCTTCCTTTTGGTTTATATCCCATTGCTAAAGCTGGCAGTCTGTAGTTCGGCATCCTTTGTAGATGTTCACACCACCTTCTGTTATTTCTCTTTAATTTCTCCAGCAATGGTTCCACCTCTAATTTCTTCCGTATATCTATGTTCTTCTTTTTATCTTGTATTGTACATCCTAGTGTACTTCTCATAAATTTCATTTCTGCTACCTGGACTTTTGATTTATCTTTTTCTGTCACTATTCTGGCTTCACTTCCATAAGTTAGCATAGGTACTGCGATTGTATTGAAAAATTTTATCCGTGTATCTTTTCTTGTTTTGTTTTTTAAATATCTATGGATTGTTCCACAGACATTTCGAAAGTTATTAAGTTTTTTATCCAGGTCTATATCCCTTTCATATGAAATGTAGCATCCTAGGTACTTAAAATATTTAACCTGTTCTATAATTATTTCATCGATTACTATTTTTGTCCTTATTGGGTATTTTCCTTTAAATGCCATTGTTTTGGTTTTTTGAGCTGCAATTTTAAAATTATATTATTTTGTTATTTTATTTAAAACATAAATTGATTTCTGTAATTTATCCTCACTGTCTTGGATAATTACTTTATCATCAGCATATAAAAGGGAGTTCAAGAAAGTGTTGTTCTTTAAATATATTCCTGGATTAACATAAGATTTCCATGTTCTAAACATGTCGTCAATGTAAATATTAAAAAGTGTCGGCGAGATACTACAGCCCTGTCTTACTCCTTTATTAGTGGGAATCGCTTCTGTCAAGTTTCCTCCTATCACTAAGCATACGCTGGTTTCTTTATAGAGAGATATAATTGCTTCCACAAGGTGTTTCGGGTATCCCCTTCTTATAAGTATATTCCATAGTAGTTCTCTATCTATATTATCGAAGGCCTTTTCCAGATCTATGAAGGCTAAATGTGTTTCACAATTAAACTCTCTTCTTTCTTCTATTATTCTTTTGAGTGTGAAAACTGCACCCATGCAAGATCTTCCTTTCCTGAATCCTACTTGTTCTTCTGATATCAAGTGGTCGGCTATTTTCTTTAGTCTTTCATTTAGCATTCTTGCATATATCTTGTAAGTGGTATCTAGCAGGCTTATCCCTCTGTAATTATTCGGATTTGTTCTGTCGCCTTTCTTGTAAAGTGAGATGACTTTCGCCTGGTACCATTCTTTTGGGATTTGTCCGAGCTTCCAACACATGTTGTACAGATGAAGAAGGCGGAGATGAAATAATATTCCTGCATATTTTAGTAATTCTGTATTTATACCATTAAGACCAGTTGCTTTCCGATTTTTTGATCGTTTTAAAGCTTCCAATAATTCTTCTATGGTGAGACTGTCCACTTCTTTGCAAGCGTAGTTATCTGTTGCTCCTGATTCTTCCTCGTTATACCACAATTTTTTGTAGTGTTCTATCCAAGATTGTTTATCAATAGCATTTATTTGTATATTTTCTCTTTCATTCTTATTGAGTGTTTTTATTACTTTGTAGGCTAATGACTGCCTACCATGCAAATCAATGCATCCAATAAACCTTTCCCAAGACTCTGTGTGTGCTTTCTTTATAATTGTCTTTGCTGCATTCCTGGCTATTTTATATTCTTCCCGATTGTCTTCTGTGGGACTGTTTAAATATGTTTCATACTTTTTCTGTTTATCTTTTATACAACTTCCTATTTCTTCTCTCCAAATCTTTAATCCTTTTCTCTTTCTATACTTTTTCCTGTGTCCCAAAGATTCACTTGCTGCCTTTGTTATTATTTTCTTTATGTTTTGCCACTCTTCTTCTATGTTATCACTTGTGGTATGATCTTGGAGATATGTGTTAATTCTATTTTGATATAGATTTCTTATGCTTTCAGTTTCTAAAAGATATACTTTATATACTTCTTCGTTCTTATTCCTTGCTTGTGTTATTCTTTCTTTCTTCCATCTTGTTAGAAGTTTTATGCGGGAAATAACCAGGAAGTGATCTGATCCTATATCGCTACCTCTTTTAACCGTTGTATCTTCTATATGTTTTGCTATTTTTTTGTTTCCAATCACATAATCAATTACAGATCTACAGCCTCTGGCTGCCCAAGTAAATTTATGTATATCTTTCTTTTTCTTGAATGTGTTGGAAATATTTAATTCATTAAAAGCTGCAAACTCTATCAGCTTTTCTCCATTAGAGTTTTTTACTCCTTCTCCACATGTTCCCATTACATTCGGTATACCTATATTTCCTACTCTTGAATTCATGTCTCCCTTTAGCAAAACTTCATATCTTGAATTATATTTATCCAATATTATTTGAAGATTTTTATAAAATTCATCTGTTTCCTCCTTTTTTCCTTCTTCTGGAGCATAAGCACCTATTACTACAAGGTAGCCTCTATCATGTTTTAATTTTATTGTAATAATTCTTTCGTTGATGTATTGACATTCTTTTATTCTCGATTCCCATTTTTTATCCACTAATATTGAAACTCCCTTTGCTGCTCTATAGTCTTGATTCACACCACTATAAAACATGGAATAATTTCCTATATATTTTGATCCTTTTAATTTCTTCTTCGTTTCTGTCAGCACAGCTACATTTATATGTTTATCTTCTAAGATTTTGGTCAGTTCAGATTCTTTATTTGCTATTTGAGATAATCCAATATCCATTTGCATTTTCCAGGTTTCTTTGCTATGGTCGTCATATTTTGATTCAATCCATTTCCGAGGCTAATATGGGCACTACAAGTAGCTTCATTTTTACGTGGGTGGGTTACTGGCCCTCTCCGCACAACCTCCATCCGGAGGGGGGGATATTATTTTGGACTTTCCTTGTCCTAGGGAGATTGCCTTCTCTACGGCTTTGAAGTCCCCCTCTCCATATCCCTCTTTAGGGTTCATTTCCTAACCCAAGGTGAGAGATTGAGCCTACCATTGTCTGCTCCTCCGCCAAATGCCGTTGGCAGACAATGAGGGACCACTTATCCCGGCGGTCGTCGGGCAGTAGTGAAGATTGAATTTACAGTACGTAAGGTACTCTTTTATAGAGTAGGTACAGAATTATTTCAACATGAGTTACTAGTACGAAGGACGAAACTGGAATTAGATGCAATATTCTATAGTGCGATAATACGCACAAAAGAACTGAAGTCTGTATCGAAATGAACGGCCACCATTTTCAAAAATATGTTTAAATATTCATATTATCATTATTTTTCAATTTAACTTCTTTCTCTATATTGTACGCTAATGTGCTTTAGACAGTATAATATACACTGCATAACGAATACGTTCGCATCGATAATTCAGTTCGTGAGTGAAAACACTTATTCTTAATACAGTACTGTATTTTGATTAAACAATAACCTAATGAAAATTATAGAACTCAAAATCGCGATATTTCCTAGTTTACGTAAATGGATGAACTACTTTTCTTCCCTCCTATACCTGGTAGAGTGTTTTGTTTGTTTTTTACGCCAGTATCAACGAACTACACTCGTGGAAGGGCGTAGCAAACTGTGTTTCCGGTTCTCTAAAGATATAGCAAGGTTAATATTAAAACTATTAGTAAAAACAAAATGATGTCCTCTGTAGTTTATGAAAATCTTTTATTTACGGATTATCCGATTTTTAGATTAACAGTTCAGTCCATCCCCATCATTACCACGGATAATAGAGGTTCTACTGTACTAATTTTCACCATTTCCTTATTTCTGCCCTTTTTCTTTTTCCTGCTCTTTATCTCTTCTTGCAGCCTCTTCTCTTTACTTCTTTACTCCCGCATAAGTTTTGTCGCATTCAGCGAGAGATATTTAGTTAAGGTTATGCATCATATGAGTATCTAACACCCGAGAAATAGGAGATTTCGTGATCGTCTGGTGTCTTTCATCTCACGGCAATAGGGAAATACAGACCGATTATTTAGTCCTGACAGCTCAGCGACGCGAAAGAGGGGAAGTAATAGGTGGAGTGGGGAGAGTCCCAGAGTAGAGATAGGGCGAGCGGTCGGTAAAAGCAAGCGAGCGAATAACCCAAACACCCCTTGGCGTAACTAAATGGACTCGCCTGTCCCACGCGTACATCTCCGGCGACTGTCAGGACTAAATAATCGTACTGTACCTCATAGCATAGTTCAGCACGCATAATTTATAGTATAGTTCGTATAACAATGTTGATTCATCTTATCTAATACAGATACTG
Organism: Periplaneta americana; assembly: GCF_040183065.1. Taxonomy (NCBI): domain Eukaryota; kingdom Metazoa; phylum Arthropoda; class Insecta; order Blattodea; family Blattidae; genus Periplaneta; species Periplaneta americana. The sequence continues at coordinate 49,992,871 of NC_091130.1, forward strand.
AAGTAAAATCGAATCGACATCCTACATCAGGCATGTCAAGAACACGGGCAAGGTCACGAAATTTTGTCTATCATAGTGTACTTTGCGAGCGCTCTGGTTTGAGTGAGAGTAAGAGAAGCCCTCAGTCAGGGGTGTACGAAGTACAAGGAATAAGTTACTACAATTAATACTAGAGTATACATAGTCCTACTAGAATCATTTATTTAGGAAATGTTTGGACAATCATGTTAAATAATATTTCTTTGGAGGTATATTGACTATAATTCTCAATCAAAATTGTTTTACATTATAACACAAACAATAAGAAATAGTATGTGAATGACGATACCCACCCATGAATAAATGCGAAGTAGGCTATATCGTAACACCTTTTCAAAATTTTTATATATTGACGATTTTGTTTTCAAAATAAAACTAAAATAATTCAAATCTTTTTTCTTTTATACACATATGCAAACATCCGTGTTTATCGTTATTCGTGAAAGTTTCAATCTTCTACATTTTTGTGATGTTCTCTATAAATAATTCTTCCAATATCAGTTTTGCTGGAAATTGTCCTCACAATGGATTATGTGAGAATCTGTCAAACGTGGTCTTCGTCTAGTTTTGTTGAGATTCATTTGTGAAACAAAGATCTTAGAATTCTTAAAAACACAGCGATATAACTTCTAGTTAGGTGTAGTAAAATTTTCGACTAATAGTATCAAATGTTATATATTTTGCAATCGTTACTGAAAGAGGTCTTGTTGAATTTATAGCCGTATTGCTGAAATACGGAGCAGACGCTAATAAATCATGTGAAGAGGAAAAGTAATAGTACGTGTAATAGGAGGAATATTTGAAAGAATGAAGTGAAGAGGAGGAATAAGGCTAAAGTAAGGCAGAAATCTTAAGATGGATCATGACTTAACAATTATAAAATACACAAAATCGTTAAAACATATGTTTTGCACCCTTGAAAGTTTATCACGTTAGTTATTAAAGCATAAAATTTCTAATCTATATTATGTCACTGTTGGGATAAAACTCTAGATCATACCTGCACAAACAGCGCTCAACGAGAGCGCGCGCTAATTGGGAGCGGGAGAGCCGTGTTTCCCGCTCGCCGAAACGGAGAGCAAGATACGTTAGAATGACAGACTTGCTATAGGTAGAGGAGAGGGAAACGACCACTCAGTTATCTAGTGGAGTGCAGTGTGTAGGCTTATTCTCAGTAACTGTTTCACTTTGCTTACCTACTGCTACAGTACAGTATGGAGGAATCTAAAAGACGGAACATAACATTTAACGATTTACAGCTCGAACTTACTGATCTTCAATGTGACCTAAGGGCTAAAGATCGTTTGAATAATACTACTAGCCTGGTTGAGTTTTACAAGACTAAACATTAGCAATAATATCCACGACTACACAGGCTAGCTTTGAAAATGATTGCTATGTTTGGCTCAACATTTATATTTGTGAGCAACTGTTTTCTATAATCAACTTTAATAAAGGCAGACATCGAACATCTGTAACTGATGTTTCATTACGATCAGTAGGCTACTGTTCCTTTCAGCTGCCAACAGCATAAAACCTTGTTTTTATGTACTGTTAAATAAAAATATAACAAAATATTGTACATTTAAGTAACTATAGAATTTCTAATATTTCTGTAAAATAAATATTTCTTTATTAATTAATAATATTTCAAGATAGTTTCGCAAACACTGAACGGGAATTCATTTCATAAACACTCGTACTAGTATTTCCTTTTGTGTATATTTTGTACGATATCACCCCTTCTTTCAGTCCACCCTTATATAGCCAATATCTGCATTCCGCTCATGAGCTGTGAGCCGGTTCGGAGAGCGCAAACCTTGTGCAGGCCTGCTCTAGATCATATATACCCCAGATAGGTCAGCCTTAGAGGCTTTGACGTCAACAACTTTTGTCAGGTTTACTACACTGTCATCTAGTTGTTACATAAGGAGTTACGACATAATTCCCATTTGAATTGCATTAGCGACTGTACTGCCATCTCGTGTTCGTTTACGGCGGACGGTTGGCGATCCTGGCGGTTGTTCTCTTCAAAGTGCAAACGATTATAAACATAGCGATTATCTATCTGTTACATATATGAGCTAGGATAAAACCAAACAAATGCAAGAATCTGCCTCAATTAAATACATTTTACAAGCCTCTATATAGCTTTTCCCTATACTGAACACAACAACATATCATAACTTCTAATAATAAACATTTTACTTTGAGTGACAATATTTAATATATCCAATCCCAAAACTGTCTACATCCATTCTTAACAATTTTCAGGAAACGCCAAAAACTGATAACTTTTTTCCTAATTGTTTGCAGTGTTCGTCATATTTGAAGCTTATTTATGGAAGGAAAGAGGGAATTTAGGCACAACATTCATTAGAAAATTGCTAGAGACATTTAGGTAGAGGACGAAACCGCCATTATCTCAATTTATTTTAAAAACGGATTTAGACAATTTTGGAATTGGATGCTTCATTATTATATATCTTATACGGAAGAAATGGAAGGAATATAAACCGACATAACAGTCGTTGCAAACGTTGTTACTCGTAATAATATATATTTTCTGAGAAGATTTCAAAGCAGCTTTCATAAATATCTTGCTAACCATCGTTGAAGCGGAAACAAGGATGAAGAAGAGAGCCTCCTGAAAGCCAAAAGGTACCTAGTCCTTTTTCAAAGAGTTGCGATCGCTCTCGATATTGGACGCCTTCCTACAAACTGCTGTCCACATTTCACATCCCTGCAGACATATCGACTTGCACTTAAAGCAACGAATTGAGTTCGGCACATACGCACGTACAGGGAATGTTGCAAAACGTCTAATATTATAATCTTTAATAATTAGTTAAATATTTCAATTAGAAAAAAACATATATATACTAAACTAGGACATTCAATAAGTAATGGCAACAATACTGTAAATCAGCGCTCCTAGCGGTGAGCATCGGAATCTTTTAGTACGTAATAGAGGAGACATTGTTGCATAAATGTGGAATATTAAGTAACCATATTTTGTGAATACAGGAACTGTTTATGATTTGTATTAAGTAATACCGCCCTAAAAATGTTCAATATGTATGAACAAAGATACTTCATAAAAATCCAAGTTTCAAGATAAAAAATGCAACTCGGTGCTTTAGTGTATTAAAAGAAGCTCGTGGAAGATAAGTACTACCACAATTAACTATTACAAGATGGGTGGAATCAACACATTCACTTTCAATCAAAAGTTGACAACCAAAGAGATTGAGATCAATCAGTGAGAGATGTATCCAGATATGCTGCTGCAGATGAAGTCCGCCACCTCCCAAACATTTGGCAAAATATTTTTGAGATGGTACGGGACTATATTTGTAATATGTAATGCCAAAAGTAACCTAAATAAATTTAATGTCAAGCAGTAACTATGTTGCCATTACTTTTTGAGTTCCCTGGTATTAAATATGTAATCATTTTCATCCTATCATCTTCGACGTTAGGCCTTGATTGACGCAGACGTTTCGAAGAGTGGATCTCCCTTCGTCGTCAGATGAAAACCTACTGTGAGGATCATTACAAACAGCTAGCCTGTCTGACTGATGAGTCAAACGGATCAGTCAGACAGGCTAGCTGTCTGTAAGTTTTCACCTGACGACGAAGAGAGATCCACTCTTCGAAACGTTGTGCTACAATTTTGAAAATTAGCAATGGAAAAAGTCCAAACAGCTCAATCATTGAACGTTAAGTCTACATTAAATTTCTTACAGATAATGTGATTGCGGCTTGAAAGCTTGAATAACCAATCTTCATGCTAAGATTGAACAACAGCTACTGCTGATTCTAGAACTAGTAATGCGATTTGACTGTCAATCACTAATCTTCATAATTACACTGATATCCCTAATGTAATTTAATCTTATAATTAAGGATCGGATTCCTATGTAATTAAATATTACTTTTGCGTGTGGTAAAACACAATTAACAAAGTTAAAAATTTCGAACATGAAGTTTCAAGTTTAAAACCCGAATTTTATTTCACATAAAAACACATATTTTTACAAAAAAATTATGTAAATACATATTTTCAGGAAATCTATTATAAACACATAAATCTTGGAGTATTTTTACTTAAATGATTCTTTACAAGAACTTTTAAACATTTTAAAACTAAATCAATTATGTCATTCAGAAGTACGTTATCTTTTTTTAAGAATTCTTGGTTGCTTCGTGTTTCTATGGGCTGTGTGGTGTATCCGTGATCCATTTTTGTAATAGTTTCGCCTCAAGTTCTGAGAACTGCTAGGTAGCATATCAGTGTTATTATTAGAGAATAAATTAACATGGACAAGGAGGAGAGATCTTGCAACACATAATCAGGAATGTTTATTGTTGCTGAAGATGATTTCATTCCGAGCTTTGTTTGTGAAACACAACATTATTTAATTTAAACAAATCTCTCGCCTCTCGCTCATGTCCATTAAGTAAGGCAATACGTCTTGTTGTGATTCCCTGTTATCGGGCTTCGTCAATCGATATCCTTCAATATATACTGAAAGATGGTTGTTTAAAAAACGATTTGGCTTTCCTATTAGCAAATCTAAGCTTTTTGTGAGACACCATAAAAAACTCGAAACATCCAAAAATCTGTTGTCTGAAACAAGGAGGTGCGTGCCGTGAAAATTAAACTAAACTCGCTACCAGGTCCAGAAGTACAAGTACTAAGGGAAAAATTGCAGAATGTGTTTGGGAAAAACAGTGGATATAAAAAATGTGTAAAGTTGCTTAAGTATTGGATTGTGTGCCTGTAGGTGAAATTGACGGTGTATATGTTTGTGACGTTCCTCTCTTTAAATATGCACGTCTGACTCCTGTAATATGGAAAGATCGTTTTCACAGTATAAGTCCTTGTTCAGAGGTAATCGGCATGCATTTGTAAAGGAGAATTTGGAGATGACCTTTGTTGTTCACTGCAATTCTCGGCCAACTACTAGCACTCAAGTGTGGTGGGTGAGTACCTAGTAACATTTTTTTTCCCAAGCTAAGTAAGGTATTTTTGTCATATTTAAAATAAATATATATTTTTTTAATTTTATCAAATATTTTCGTACTTTTTAGTACATAAAAAATAAATATATTTAAATTTTTAGCACATAAAAATCCGCTCCCTACTTATAATGAACAAAAATCCTCTAATTGAGGTTTTGACTGATATGTAGGCCTACATCTATTATCAGGAAGTACGTATCACTTGACGATATATGTCAGAGGAAGAGTATTGTTTATATACATCTGAAGTCTGACTAGTGTAATGTGTGGCTAGTTGGCGATGTATGAAATGGAGGCAGAAAGGAACTGACCAAACTACCAATCTGCTCCATTATCTCCTAGCCTAGTTGCCTCATAAGTGATGTCTTCTTGGCATCACTTGTAAGGTTCAGACCTATCTTCGGACAACTGAATAAACAACAACAATGAACAAAAATGGATCAGCTTGCCATAAATAAACGTATAAGTATAAAAAAAAGAGTTAATTGTTTGCATCACTTCAGCAAAATAAATTATACACGCCATCGTGTTGTTTTTAGTAGGTACTGTAAAACAAACAATCGTATGTTTTTGTACTATTGCACTGGTGTACTTATTCACCGCTGTCACCTCTCTTGCGGGGAAAGAGGGGAAGAGTGCTTACACTGCGGGCCAAGTACTGTGGGGAGCTGGAGGTGCGGAGAAAGATGAATGGAGCACCGCTCTGTCTAGAACTGACCAGAGATAAAATAAGTTGTTATGAGTTTGGCCCTTATGACACTAAACAGATGGCATCACTGTCGCCATATGGTGTTTAATTATACTATGGCTGAAAATATCAACTAGTTTGAGACCAGCTCTGTGTCGGTGTGTTGTATAACTTTAAACTGTTAGTTTATATTTTAAAAGTTGATCGAATATTTTCACATTGGCTAGTTACTGTATTGTAGTTAGTAGTGTGTCATTATGTCGCTTTCTGCGAGCAAGAGTGGCGTTATGCTGGATGTTTCCTCTGTGTAGGATTGGCATTACTCCACTTTCTTACCAGAGCTGATCTCGTGAGCTCCCCACAGTATACACGACATAACTGCCTACATAAATGTGCTTTCCATATGTTCTCACTTGGTGAAGAGCCTGTAGACGTCGCCGTTTTATTTATGTTTACGGGAGAAGATGTCTAAATACGAAGTTGGGAGCGGAACTGACGGCACCAGAGTATAGGCACTCTTCTATACCACGAGCTTCTCCCTGGCAGAATGTCGATATCTTGAGTGCATATCATCTGACCACTTTTGAGTGTGGCGTAACCAGAAAATACCCAATTCACCAGGGATAAGCTGCAGGTCGACGTGTATTCCATCACTCTCAAGCCGCGGGACGGCTCGCCGCGCTGAATTTTGTAGTCTTGTGTGCATTTAGACTCCTGAGCTTCGAGCTAACCTGATTCGACGTGTATCCAAAAAGAAAACTCCAGCAGTACCTTCTCTTTATAATTTATTCACGGCAAAGTAAAAGCAACTTCCAGCAAAGTTTCGCAAACATCTCGAGAAACAAAGCAAACATATACAATTTACATAACTCAAGTACAACATGTGTGAGAAATATGTGCCTACAGCTGACGCACAAGTGGTTTCTGCGCTATCCATATTCATGGAAGGAAATTCTTATCATATGAAATATGAAAAGCCTGAAATCCCATGAGGGCAACGGCTTCCTACAGGATTGTAGGGTGAGCTGAAAGTCTACTACACTTGGGGAGCCAGTCCAAGAGAGCTTACACTATACTTACAAACTAAACACACAAACAAATTATATATGCTAAACAAAAAAAAAACTATACAGACTAAACACATAAATTATACAAGCTAAACACCCACATAAAACTATACAAACTGAACACATAAATTATAGTCTGAACACACAACTATCCACACTAAACACACAACAATTTTACAATTATACAGTCTTAACTCACACACAAACTAAACACACAAAAACCTATACAAATACCATAGTCCATGTTAAATTTCGTAACTTTAGAAATAATATGTTGCGGCAAGGTTAAATAGGCATATACGTAACGTAATTATGTTTAGCAATCCACAATATAAAATTAACAATAATAATAATAATAATAATAATAATAATAATAATGATGAAAATATAATAATAATAATAATAATAATAATAATAATAATAATAATAATAATAAATATCTGCGATCAGTCATTCAAAAAAATGGATCATCTGATTTGAATATAGAATGAAGAGTCATTGAAATAAATAAGCTAATTAGCATACTTAACCCAATCCTATGGAGTAGAAATATAAGGGATCTATTAATAAAATACTAAAATAATAATATATAACACAATAGTCAAAAGCATTTTATTGTATGGAGCCGAGGCTTGGACACAAACAAAAAAATATATACACAGTTTGATGATTACAGAAATGGATTTATCTAAAAAAGTTCGGTAAAAATTTCAAGAAGGGAAAAAAAAAAAAAGAAATACTACGATAACATAGGAAATGGATGTTACAAATGAAATTGTTAAAATGATAGAAAATGTACACTGATGTAGTTAGAAGTACAGACTATTGTGGTTAGAGTTGTGGGCTAAGATGATTATAGGTGAACACTGAGAGGTTTGCAGACTGGGTTGGTTAAAAGTGTGCTGACTGATGTGGCTAGATTAGAGATGCAGGCTGAGATGGTTAAAAGTGTGCTGACTAATGTGGCTAGATTAGTGGTGCAGGCTGAGATGGTTAAAAGTGTACTGACTGATGTGGGTAGATTAGAGGTGCAGGCTGAGATGGTTAAATGTGTGCTGACTAATGTGGCTAGATTAGAGGTGCAGGCTGAGATGGTTAAAAGTGTACTGACTGATGTGGCTAGATTAGAGGTGCAGGTGAGATGGTTAAAAGTGTACCGACTGATGTGGCTAGATTAGAAGTGCAGGATGAGATGGTTAAAAGTGTACTGACTAATGTGGCTAGATTAGAGGTGCAGTGCAGGCTGAAATGGTTAAAAGTGTGCTGACTAATGTGGCTAGATTAGAGATGCAGGCTGAGATGGTTAAAAGTGTGCTGACTGATGTGGCTAGATTAGAGGTGCAGGCTGAGATGGTTAAAAGTGCACTGACTGATGTGGCTAGATTAGAAGTGCAGGCTGAGATGGTTAAAAGTGTGCTGACTGATGTGGCTAGATTAGAGGTGGAGGCTGAGATGGTTAAAAGTGTACTGACTGATGTGGCTAGATTACAGGTGCAGGTGAGATGGTTAAAAGTGTACTGACTGATGTGGCTAGATTAGAGGTGCAGGCTGAGATGGTTAAAAGTGTACCGACTGATGTGGCTAGATTAGAGGTGAAGGCTGAGATGGTTAAAAGTGTGCTGACTAATGTAACTAGATTAGAGGTGCAGATGAGATTGTTAAAAGTATACTGACTGATGTGGCTAGATTAGAGGTGCAGGTGAGATGGTTACAAGTGTGCTGACTGATGTGGCTAGATTAGAGGTGCAGGCTGAGATGGTTAAAAGTGTGCTGACTGATGTGGTTAGATTAGAGGTGCAGGCTGAGATGGTTAAAAATGTGCTGGCTGATGTGACTAGATTAGAGGTGCGGACTGAGATTGTTAAAAGTGTGCTGACTGATGTGGTTAGATTAGACGTGCAGGCTGAGATGGTTAAAAGTGTGCTAACTGATGTGGCTAGATTAGAGGGTCTGGCTGAGATAGTTAAAAGTGTGCTGACTGATGTGGCTAGATTAGAGGTGCAGGCTCAGATGGTTAAAGGTGCAGGCTGAGATGGTTGAAAGTGTGCTGACTGATGTGGCTAGATTAGAGGTGCAGGCTGAGATGGTTGAAAGTGTGCTGACTGATGTGGCTAGATTAGAGGTGAAGGCTGAGATGGTTGAAAGTGTGCTGACTGATGTGGCTAGATTAGAGGTGCAGGCTGAGATGGTTGAAAGTGTGCTGACTGATGTAACTAGATTAGATGTATAGGTTGAGATGATTAAAGGTGCAGGCTGAAGTGGTTAGAGGTGCAAACTGATGTCGTTTAACGGTGCAGGCTACGATGGGTAAAGATGCAGATTAGGATGATCAGATTTGCAAATTATGATGATTGGAAAGTGGCTGATATGGTTAGGAATGGACAATGAGATGATTTTTGAAACTATGATTGCGATAGGGGCGATGGTTGAAGTGAGGATTGATATAGAATTTGAATTTTAATATGCGGAGGTAAAAGCGGAAGCGATAAAGAGTGGATGCGAATATTGCAGTTGAACATGTTGATTATGGATATTGACGAGATGGGATGGGATGGACGTGGCGATGAAAACTGAGACAACTGCTGAAGTCAAAATAACAGTTAGATAGAAATGCTGTTCACACTGACTTATAGATTAAGATATTGCACTTAAAATTACTTAGAAGTGAAATGGACTTGATGGTGGTGATAGTGGTTAGGCTATGACGATTATTACAATTGTTATTTAAATAGTTCTGTAGGTCGTAGAAGGAGCAAGTAGTTATTAATGTAAAGCAGCGGTGAACAAAGCGGGTGTCATGATTACATCACAGTCTAGTATATACAGTCACGAAGCTCAATACGTAGTAAATATGCATTCATAGATAGTTGCTAATCACTAGGATCGCTAATATCGTCTCGTTACAGACAATTCGAAATAGTACCGGCACAGACTATTGTTCCTAGCACCCTCACAACTCAAGCTTCGTGACTGTATATACTAGACCGTGATTACATCGTGTAATCACAGACATTCAAACGGGCACGAGGAGTTTCCTGTACATTGCTATGTGTTTCATTCACGTACTGAAGGCAAGCAGTGGCGGTATCATGTCGCTGTACAGACTCTGTCTCTACAAGCAGTAACACGTGGTTTCGTGAAGAATGAGAGGGAGAACTTTTTTGTTGTTCTGTCGGACAAAATGTAATATGTTTACTTTGCTCAACAGTTCAATTAGAAGTATATAGAAACATTAGTTACCACGCTGAATAATGTATTATTATTATTATTATTATTATTATTATTATTATTATTATTATTATTATTACTGACCACTAAGTATGTGTTTCTATAATTCTTCTGTACGTGCATGAATATTGATATTTTTAGATCTTCTCCCTAGAAGAATAAAATTTTTAGGTTTTATCTCAATTTTAATCTTCTTAATCTTTAGATGAAGGTAACTATTTATTAGTTATTCATTTAATTATAATATTGTAGAAAAACTGATTCAATATTATGTGCCAACGAACTGTTAAACGCCAGGAATTGACATGTCTTAAATCATAGCCAGGAAGAGAAAGATGACATAAATAAATGTAAGGAAGTCAGCTACCTAATGAGGTTTGAAATATCTCATGCTCTAAAGCCTTTTAATAGAATGTAATTTCTCAAAAGAGTAATTATTAAAATAGGTTAAATAACTTGTCCATAAGAAGTTTTTAATTCTGATATCTACGAATTTCTCGACCAAGTATCGAGAGAAGAATTTAGAAAATTTTTGAGGAAGTTTAAAAAGGAAGCAAGAAAAATCGTATATTATTCACTGGCCCTTGATGACAGCAGTGACATACTGTAACTGATACAACAAAGCTTGAGATTTTTATCCGCGGAATTGATCAAGATGTTAATACAGGAACCACCACTGGTTGTAATTTTCATGCCAAGTATCTTTCCTCTTTCTCCTTACTTCATAAGCTGTCTGTCGCATGTAATCACTGCAGCTCGAGTTTTGGTCACCGCTGATGTAAAGAGATGGTTGCCCTACACAGTTTGCAGTATCTCTATTTAGATAACGGAATTCGTTTTTTCAATAAAAAGTCAAAATAAAGTTATTATAACTATTCAGTCAAAATATATACCTAATTTATTTAAGTGACCCAAAAAGAAACAATTCCAATACCCTGCATCGTCAAAGAATGGAGATCATTACAAGAAACATGCAAACATATTTTACGTATCTACTAAAATTCCTACCAGTATTCCACATGTACATGATGCCAGGGCATCTGAAGCACAGTTCAATGATCTCACCTTTGTCTTTTGTAAATAGATTCAACCATACTGACAGGAAACATTTCAGTATAATTAAATTCAACATTTGTACTAGCCTATATCGCTGCATGTCTCCCTTGCCTTCCTCCTCTCCAACCGTAGACTCTGAACATAGTTCGCTGAAGCAGATATAAACAGTGGCTTACAAATTGAATAAAACTTTTAAGAGCTATGCAAATTAATTACAACTCAGCTGTATCACTTTGTTTGTATTAACAGTTGAGCAACCCTCACTCTCTGAAGCCGCCGTTTCGCTTCGGCACAATTCCTCACGGAAACACGGACGCAGTGCTCAGAAGAAACTTTCCAACCATGCATGCCTACATGAGGCCTTACAATAGATCTACCGTCATGCAAGGTGTTCAAGCGGTCAAAGAGGGGTAAGTACTCATTTGAAACAGTTCTCCGTTCCACCGATCCTTCATCATATAACGCAGATTTCCTGCACGGAAATGTCATATGTACTTGGGTACATCGCAATAATATCAAACTATGTTTCAAGTTGACTTTAAATTAATTAACAGCTTGAATTCAAATTTCAAGTGAAGTTGAACCTCTTTATACTTTTTACTTGACTTAAGGCAACTTAAGGGAAGACTCCACTGAAAATCATGAAAATTTTTCCATTTTTTTTTTTTTTTTTTTTTTAGCTATTTCACTTATTCAGAATTTATATTTTCATACCCCAAATGAATTCAGCTCAATTCTGATTAAAAATACTCGTATGTTTACACTTTTTAAATTAAGGCTGGAAGGGGGCGTGGAATTTAAAGAGCTGTCAAAATTGTTTTTCATCGAAGAATTCTTTTTTAAAATTTCTGATTACAAATCTAGTAACTTTTTGTTGGCTCCCTGAAGTTACTAGATGAATGTAGCGGAGGAGAATATTAATTTACATAAATATTCATTTTATTTTCAAATCTATTTTTCTGTGTTCATTTTTGTTGATTCAACACCAACTTTTAATGCCAAATATTAATCAATCTGGATAAAATTTTTACTGCAAGTATTTATGAGGTAGCTGCATGTTTCTGTGCATTTATTTTGTGAGAAATACTGCTAGTTTATTTTATTAATATTTTTCTTAATGCTGCTAGTTTATTTTATTAATATTTTTCTTAAGAATGCATAGAAACATGCAGCTACCTCATAAATACTTGCAGTAAAAATTTCATCCAAATTGATTAATATTTGGCATAAGAAAGTTGGTGGTGAATCAACAAAAATGAACACAGAAAAATAGATTTGAAAATAAAATGAATATTTGTGTAAATTAATATTCTCCTCCGCTACATTCATCTAGTAACTTCAGGGAGCCAACAAAAAGTTACTAGATTTGTAATCAGAAATTTAAAAAAAACAATTCTTCGATGAAAAACAATTTTCACAGCTCTTTAAATTCCACGCCCCCTTCCAGCCTTAATTTAAAAAGTGTAAACATACGAGTATTTGTAATCAGAATTGGGCTGAATCTATTTGGAGTATGAAAATATAAATTCTGAATAAATGAAATAGCTAAAAAAAATTTGGAAAAATTTTCATGATTTTCAGTGGAGTCTTCCCTTAAGCACACTTGAAACAACTTGGAAAAGTGTGAACGTCACTTGATAACTTGAATGCAAGGAGAAAAGCTCGGGAATTTTAAATAACAGCTGTTTTAAAAGCGTTAAATTACAGCTGATTGTTTTTTTTTTTTGTTCTACCGGGAACGTAAAAATAATAGGAAACAATCATTGTTGCCATATTTAGAGATAATTTTGAATCAGTCTCGACGACAAATTTTGTAAACTACGATTAGCAACTTTTCTGCTGATTTTTATATTCTTCCACTTTTTCCTTTCTTTTAAGTTAAAACATTCAACTGAAGTCATGCACTTCTTAGTTTTAGAAGAGGCATGGGTGCATGACTGAGTAGTCTAATGATTCATACGTGAAAGCCCTGAGCTCATATATTTGTGATCAGTGATCAGGGGTGAAAGATGCTGATTCAATGATTCTCACGGGTTAGGTCTCTCTCTCAATGCTACTACTCCAACTCCGATAAACGGTGGCAACTTTGATTGGCACGTGACAAGTCGCGAGCTCCAGCTAATTCTTGGTTCTTCCCCGCAACGCAGAGATTTTCCACTTCGAACTGACCCGAGGCAATTGAGTTTTGGAATTTTGTGCAGACAGTTCGTGTGAAGCAAATTAGACTGTAGTTTTTGCTGGTTTTAATATATTTTAATATTAGCCGTATCCGTGCGCTCCGCTGCACTTGTTAGAAATAAATATAAAGTAATTACATAATTAAAATAGGACATCTGCCCCAGGGAACATTCGTGTTTGATAGAAGGATAAATAGTTTAATATGTTACTTAATTTAAATAGTATTTAAGTAATTGAAATGCGATCATTTTGGTCCAGAGACCACTCATTTGGTGCAATGATAATTCCTTTAACATATTTCTTATTTGTTATTGCATGCAAATAATTAAAATATGATCATTTGGTTCAGAGAACATCCGTTTTTGATGCAACGATAATCCGTTTAACATTTTTATAAATCAGTCTTGAATGCATCTTTAATAAATCACTCCAAATTAATAGGCTGGATTGTGTACGAAGATAATTTTTCTGTGCGTAAAGATCTATTTTCATCTTACCTCATTCCTTATATGTAGTATTACATCCATCTAGAGAAACTACAAATTTCAAATAGTTAAGGAATTATCCAAATTAGCTTCTGAGATTACTTCATACAAACAGACAAATTTAACACTCTCTGTATATTAATATTGATAAACGTCAAGGCCGCTTTAAATAGACGGAGTCATATGTTTTAATTTCATTACAGCCATCGATGTCGTTCCTGCAATAACTCCTTTGTGACATATCGATTTTCAGATTTTTGCTCTATTAAATAACTTAAATAGTTATACAGCAAATAATACAATCTCCTATATGTAATTATATTTCTTTCTTTCGAAAATGTAAGAATTCACGATCTCCTATGTAGCACTGCCATAGAATGAATCTGTTTTTCCTTCCTACTGAAAAATTTTATATTTTGCACATAGGAATTACGGAACAACGACGCTATAATCTGAGGCGGCGTTGAAAATGTATTGTATTGTTATTTTAAAACTCTTGTATATCCTTAAATATCAGTCCTATCAAAATTGTGCTTGAAATAAAACTTATCGGAAATAATGGTTAAAGAAACTTTTGTTATGTAACATTTATCACAAAAATCAATAATAAGCGAGATATTTCGATTTATTTAATTCAGGCCCCCTTGTAACCCCCCTTTCAAATAAAGTATTTTGAATCCCATATAGCCTAAAATCTAAGTTACAACGAACTTAATTTATATTCCAATTTTCATCGAAATCTGTTCAGCCATTATCGCGTGAAAAGGTAACAAACATCCAGACAGACAGACAGACAGACTTAAATATCAGTCATATCAAAATTTTTCCTGGTTAAAACTTGTCGGAAATCATTTTTAAAGAAACTTTTGTTATGTAACATTTTTCACAAAAATCAATAATAAGCGACATGTTTCGGTTTATTTAATTCAGGCCCCCTTATAACCCCCTCTTTTAAACAAAGTATTTTGAATGCCATATAGCCTAAAATCTAAGTTACAATGAACTTAATTTATGTTCCAATTTTCATCGAAATCCGTTCAGGCATTATCGCGTGAAAAGGTAACAAACATCCAGACAGAGACAGACAGACTTAAATATCAGTCATATCAAAATTTTTCCTGGTTAAAACTTGTCGGAAATCATTTTTAAAGAAACTTTTGTTATGTAACATTTTTCACAAAAATCAATAATAAGCGACAGGTTTCGGTTTATTTAATTCAGGCCCCCTTATAATCCCCCTTTTAAACAAAGTATTTTGAATGCCATATAGCCTAAAATCTAAGTTACAACGAACTTATTTTCATCGAAATCCGTTCAGGCATTATCGCGTGAAAAGGTAACAAACATCCAGACAGACAGACAGACATACAAATAAAAATTTCAAAAAAGCGATTTTCGGTTTCAGTATGATTAATTATACATGTTAACACCAATTATTTTTGGAAAATCGAAAATTACCAGAAAAATTTCGCTTACAGATTTATTATTAATATAGATATACGTACAATTTACAAAGTGTTAGATTTTACAAAAAAACAAAATGTGGTCAAATGCTTGGGTGAAAATTTCTACACTTACAATTTTGCCAGAGAGTGTAGTGTCAATGACTGGATCAAGTGCAGTGTATTCACAATCAGCTGTTCCCACACCTTCCAGCTCAACATCACAGCCGTCAACAACACAACCTCTCCGCAGACTCCGCAGAAGAGAGTGACGACGAGGAAATTATATTTTTCTTCGCATATGTATGTTTTTCTTATCTTTATTTAGTGATATTTATTATTAATTTTTAGCGACATTTCTGGGGAGTTTTTAACAAATTTTGGAGATATTTAGCTACTTTTTGTTGAAAAGTTAGCGAGATTGTAGGGCGAAATGTTGGTAACAGTGGAAACAATAATAAGTGAAATAATGACGAAATATTTTAGTTTCTTAAATTGTATAAAACTTACGAAGGCCTGTGGATTATAGAAACTGCAAAGTTTTATGACATAAATGCAAAGGAAGCTTCCAAATTCAAATTCAAATTCAAATTTATTCACAATTTACATTTGAAATGAATACATATGAATATATACCCGAAATGAGCATAGGCTCGTGCTCGGGTACAGTCCAGTAGTCTACATAAATTTTAAAGAGATCAATAATAAAGTTGATGTTAGAAATAATAGTAATAATAGTAACAATAATAATAATAATAATAAATAATAATAATAATAATAATAATAATAATAATAATAATAGAATATCCGTGACAGAGATAATGCAAAGATAGTAATACAAATTAACTCATTAATAATAATAATAATAATAATAATAATAATAATAATAATAATAATAATAATAATAATAATAAAACAAAAATATTTACAATAATAAAATAAATACTAAGACGGATAAAATAAAATATAAAACCACTAGCGAGAGTTAACACAACTTAAATAAGCATATAATAACCAGAAAAAAAAATGAACTCGAAAATCAACAGAAAAGTTCGATGTATAGCAGACGACAGCAACCGCCGTATTGACATTGTGCTATGCATTATTGCTAGGAGGGGGAGCCGAAGGTCTACATAACTGCCGTTCTCTTCGAATCTTCTCATACAATCATGGGAAGTTAATGCTGAAAAACAAAATGTCTACGAATCAAACTGTTCGCTATTACCTGGATAAATATAAATAATATTGAAATATATTAATCAAGTTTCAGTTATAGATCTCCCCTTTGGTGCAAGAGCTATCATATCAAAATATTTTATGAATGGCGGGGAAAATATAAATTTCAATAACTCTCTAGTGAGAGAGATAGTGACAAGTACAATCAAGTGTATCTGTGGCGATGCTAAGAAATCATTTATTGGAGATATACACTGTTATTAATTAAGAAAATGATCTTATATTTATTACAATGTTTTATCTTATAGCAGGGGCGTATTTTGCGGGCTACCGGGGCTACCGGCGGTAGCCCAAGGAAATTACAAAAGAAAAATTTTATAATATAACATAATGTAATAATTTTGTATTATTAGTTTTACCATAGTAATTAAAATTAAAGTAATTGTTAGATATATTTTGTGTAATAATAGGGTCAGCGGTAGCCCAAACCCTTTAACCAGTATACGCCACTGCTTATAAGTTACATGCATCAGACAAATACAATAAATATTAGTAACATATAATGCTAGTAACACTTAAAATAATAATAAAATTTATCAAATATCATACAAACATTTTCACTTTATTTTTAAACTTAGGAATGTGTAGATTGCTTAGGTCTGGATTATTTTTCAATACTGAATTGTATAGTCTTGGTCCATAATTCCTATTGTGTCTTAATCCAGCTGTAGTGTGGCATTTAGGTTCTACCAAAAGAGTTGGGACAAAAAGGAAGGAAGAGTTCAATGAAAAATTGAACAGCAGAGATTTTAACGTGAACACAAATGAGATATGAAATACAATTAAAAACCATGAAACTGTAGATAGAGAAGAAGTGAGGAAGATAGGCGGGATTAAGAAGAGTGTTACTTGAAGGAATGAAATTTTTCGGTCGAAACTGGCATAGTTCAGTGTGGCTGATAGATTTTTTTGGGAACTTTAACAGCTTCAAGATAATCATTTTCAATTATGGTAAATCAGACCTGCTTATATTTTATTGTATTAACATTAAGAATTATTAAATATGCTTGAATATTTCACTTATTCTATTTGTAATGGTCAATGGTCGTGTATTTCTCTTACTAATCTAATTCTTAACCCATACTGAACAACGCGTATTTCATTTTTTAAAATGTATTTATCGTTTCCCTGGCACGGAGGCTTGCTAATACAGAAATTTCTAATTGCACAACTTCCATCGACGCCATTTTATCCTACTAGAAAACAAATTAACTTAATATGTCTGAACTGCGACTTGAATTCAGGTTACTTGAAAAGTGTGAACGAGGCTTTAGTGATTTAAGACGGAACTCATTCCGCCGGAATGGCCAACGATGAATCTGCCACTCAAACATTGTCTGTACAGGAGTTGTTTAATTTTATCGATTCGACTCTAAATTATTACTGTCTGATTGTAAGCTAATTACAATCAAAAACATCAGCCGAAGATATAAATAATTAACGCAGACTTCCAAATTACAACCACAGATTATCATTAATAAAAAGTATTTCAATGTACTGCAACCTTCCTCGCCGACGATCTATACAATTATCATCGGGATTTTGAATTTAATTTGCCTAACAGTAATTACTCCCATACAATTATAAAATAAATTCCCTCGATTCCACGGTCTAAGTTAAAATAGGAAAGCTGATGGCTTATGTACCAGAAATGTAAAGATTGACAAAATGCAACAGTACAACAGTTTACCAGACAAACTGTACCAACTCAGTAGCCAGTGGCTTTTGTTAGTGTAGTTGAGTCACTTTGGAACACTGGTTTACGATGGATAATCGTTCGAATCCTGGTGATCGCGAAATTGTATTAATGATGGACAAAATCCAGATTTGTAAAGGTTCTTATCAAGGTTTACCCGTTTCCCACTTTTATCTCATCGTCACTCTTCATTTCTATACCTAATATCATCATTACAATTACATTACCCGAAACGGTGCCGACGTGATGATAGCCAGGGCCTGATTTAGGCAGGAGTCAATGGTGCCTCTGCTCAGAGGCTCATGATTTTGGGGGCCTCAATATCCAGGAATAAGTTTTTTCAAGTGAATTATGCAAATGAAAAATAGATAACAACTCTCCCAACTGAAAATCAGAATTGAGATAATAAGTAATTACCTAATGAATTATTATATTAGAAAAAGCATCAAAAATCACTTTGTCTTAAGTTTAGAATCATAAGTTGATAGAGTTTAATGTGTTCAACTTGTGGCCACACACACCGTGTACAGTAGTGGCAAAAAGACCGGACCGACCCTTGTAGCTGATTTCAGAGCCTTGTTCACTCCAGAACACGATATAGATTGCAGTGATATTTTACTACTTAATTAACTTATTATTCCCAGAACATGAATTTTACCAGCAATTGAAAAATATTGGGAATAAATTTGAATAAGGAACAAAGAAACGTTTTCTTCCCAGGCGGGATTCGAACCACGAAAGTCTTAGTTACCAGTCTATCATGCTCTGGAGTGAACAAGGCTCTGAAATCAGCTACAAGGGTCGGTCCGGTTTTTTGGCCACTACTATACAGTTAATTGAAATTGTAACAAAAGGCCCATTTAAATAATTAATAATGAATTCAGCAGCAAAAGTCAACAACATTATCAGTTTTCATTGCATTGAGCGTTAAAAAAAGAGCTTAGTGCTTGTGTTCCTTGCAGCTTATCTAATTTCTGTTTGTATAGGACCATTATCGGTATTTAGTGGTAGTGTTATTTTTGTAGGAATGTCCATAATTAAAAATGGAATTCCCAAGCAAATTTGAATCAGGAGCCAATGAAAGAAAACGGAAAACTATTGAAATTCAACAACAGGGAAAAAACACTGATCATTGAGCCAGTATGTTCGTTCATATGTTACTAGCAGTAACTCCTTTACTCACAGAGATCTCCAGTTTCAAAAAGTTAAGAATATTTAACACAGACTAATAAAGATTTTGGGATACTGAGACAACAGTCCGCCACACTTACTAAATTATGGACGGCCAAGGTATTTTTTGTACAAGCCTAAGCCATAATTTAGGAAAAATTAACATTCCTTTCAAACTCCTGAATTACTGCACTAGAGAAAACAAAGAATAGTACCGGTACTACAACCAATGAAATCAGCTCTGACCTGTCTTGTGGCCACACACATTCACCGATACCTTACGTGACCACTTTATGTTTAATCCTTCTCCTCAAAATAGAGAATTAATAAAAACCTCTGTTAAATAAATACATGGTGAAAGGAGACAGGTGACAGAATTTAAATAAAATAAGATAGACCTAGTTACCATAAATATGAAAAGAGGGGGCCTCATGAAGAAAATTAAGCTCTGAGCCTCTGAAATTATAAAGCAGGCTCTGATGATAGACATACAGATGGCATGAGCCCGGATGGGCCATTGTACTCTTTCGGGGAGATGGAGACACTGCAGTGGAACTCCATCATAATTGTAAACACGTGCAAGATAAATCAACAGATGGTACCAGAAAACCAAATCAAGGTATCTAAAAGAGCGCTACCGTTCGAAATTCAAACATCATATCTACGATACGAGCGGTAAGGCACAATAAGTCAATTAAAGATTGCAGTACTAGCCTTCGAGTTGCACCTCCGTAACAGAGGAGAAGAACAGATATTTTAAAAATATCCCAATTCTGATCTGTTAAAAAACTAGCATCGCTCTCGCTTGCGTGGATTATCCGCTTTTGCGCGGTTATTAGAAATGTTGGTAAAGTACACTGCTCAGTCGATATAGGAGACAGCAAATGTTTATCTACTTAGATATAGCACGCGGAGCAAGTCCTCTGCAATCGGCAAACATTAAGTTTAAGTAGAACAAGAAAGTCAAGGAATATTATGGACAGTAAAAAAAAAAAACGATCATAAGGGAATGGGTGTTTAAGAGTTATTAATTAATTATAAAAAGTGAATCTGATACAACGTTAATACAATTACACATTAATTTTATTTCCTAGAATGTATCCATCTATAAAATAATAAATATATATAAATAAGCGAGTAAATAATTAAGTAAGTAAACAAGTTAGTAAATATACCTTAAACACTCCAGCAGAATGCTTAATATTTGCGCCTTTTTCAAGGCCTTCAATAATATGTATTTACTTTGCAAATCTAGTATTTCAGGTAAAGCTTCCTGTAAAGCAGATTTGAATAATTTCAAGGGAAAAATTGTTCCGGGGCCGGGTATCGATCCCGTGACCTCTGGTTGAACGTACCAGCGCTCTGCCAGCTGAGCTACCCGGGAACTCCACCCGACACCGTCTCAATTTTGTATTTACTTTGTCAGAAATACTAAGGCGTGAACTTGTTTGTGACATGATGCCTTACCGGTATGCGGGGTTTTGGATTCTCGTCATAACAAGAGACCACGTTGTACAGTCTTTCTGCTTTCTTTAGACTCAAACGCATTCTACTAAATCCGCAGATGAGCCAACTCATGTATTTGCCATAATAATTACCTCCCATTATTATGTGTAAAAATTTATAATTGAAGATGAATTTCTTAAGCATGTAGAAGTTGTAGATATCTTACACTGAAGAAACGTTTCATACATTGCTACATCGATTTAGTAGAATGCGTTTGAGTCTAAAGAAAGCACAAAACAGTAGAATGTGGTCTGTTGTGACGAGAATCCAAACTCTCGCATACCGATAAGGCGGTAAGACATCATGTCATAAACACTTTCAATTTGAGTATTTCTGACAAAGTAAATATTATTCAACGCCTTGAAAACAGCACAGTTGTTAAGGATATTGCTGGAGAAAGCAAGATAATATTTATTTTACTAGCCGTACCCGTGCGCTCCACTGCACCCGTTAGAAATAAATATAAAGTAATTATATAATTAAAATAGGACATTTGATCCAGGGAACATTCGTGTTTGATAGAAGGATAAATCGTTTAATATTTTACTTAATTTAAATTGTATTTAAAAATTTAAATGCGATCATTTTGATCCAGAGGCCACTAATTTGGTGCAATGACAATTCCTTTAACATGTTTCTTAATTGTTATTAGATGCAACCATAGTTTAATTAAGATTGATATATCTTTTAGTTTTAATGTGTATACTTTATATTACTTGCTATATGTTTCCACTGAATTATGGTAATAACTTAATTTTAACCCTTGTTTTCTACGTCTTCAGTAAATGGCGCTTGGCCCGCTATGGTTCTGAACCCTTCAAATAACTTAAATAGTGATACAGCATATATAGTGATATGTTATTATATTTATTTCTTTCGAAAATGTAAGAATTCACTATCTCCTATGTACCATTGACATGGAATGAATAAATGTGTTTTTTCTTCCTACTCAAAAATTTTATATTTTGCACATAGGAGTTACTGTAGGAACAACAATGCTATAATCTGAGGCGGCGGTGAAAATGTATTGTATTATTATTTTAAAAGTCTTGTTTATCCTTAAATATTAGACCTATCAAAATTTTGCATAGAATAAAACTTATCGGAAATTATTTTTAAAGAAACTTTTGTTATGCAATATTTTTCACAAATAGCAATAATAAGCGAGATATTTCGATTTATTTAATTCAGGCTCCCTTATAACCCCCCTTTTAAATAACGTATTTTGAATGTCATATAGCCTAAAATCTAAGTTACAACGAACTTAATTTACATTCTAATTTTCATCGAAATCCGTTCAGCCATTATCGCGTGAAAAGGTAACAAACATCAAGACAGACAGACAGACAGACAGACAGACATACAAACAAAAATTTCAAAAAAGCTATTTTCGGTTTCAGGATGGTTAATTATACATGTTAATACCAATTATTTTTGTAAAATAAAAAATTACCAGAAAAATTTTGGCTACAGATTTATTATTAGTATAGATTTAATCATTTATTTATTTAATCATTTATGTATTTACTTATTCATTCATTCATTCTTTCATTCACTGTAAGTGATAGTTGTCGTGTAGCTATATCTATATAATATGCTTTATATCTATATTTGCCAATAGGAGGGGGGAATGAGCATTTTGGGATTCCTGAAAACTAGACTTCGAAGTTGAGACATATTTACTCTCAAGTTAAGTACAGTTGTGGGGGGGGGGGGAAAAAAGCGAACCGACCCTTGTAGCTGATTTCAGAGCCACAGATTCAAATTTTGTTAGTCACAAAACACATCCATCTTGTATAATTAATTGTAACAATGAAATGTATTGCATTTGTTCGATCCTTATCGTCTTTTGTTTCCTTCAGTGCCTCAAATCTACAGACGAAAAAACATTTCTACCTCTATTCGGCAAAGATAACTGCGTATTTTTACATTAAATAGCAGTACATACCTCTGGCTTCGCTATCAATATTGAAATTACCACAGTTTGACACAATACACAGCACAGGATTCTTTTGTATGAGCTACAAGAGTCGGTCCGGTTTTTTTGCCACAACTGTACATACAGAATAGTACAGAATTTAAAGGTAGTCCCTCGTCAGAATACGTTGTATTATCGTCACTATGATATAGAAACGTAATATTTTTCTTAGGTCTATAAACAGTTATACTGGGCAATACTATTTACAAAGATACTTTATAACAATTTTAATAATAATAATAATAATAATAATAATAATAATAATAATAATAATAATAATTATTATTATTATTATTATTATTATTATTATTAGATTAGATACATAAAATTTGTAACTGTAGGCCTACATATATAACAAAATAAGAAAAAGAAGATGATAGGGACTGGATTAATCTTGCACAGGATAGGGAACGATGGCGGGCTTATGTGAGGGCGGCAATGAACCTCCAGGTTCCTTAAAAGCCGTAAATAAGGAAAAGAAGAGACATACACACAGTAAGTATAAGACATAGTAGGTGACAGAAACAGACTTGTCTGAAAATAAGAGGGTTATTGTAAAAGAAACAATATTTAGATCAAACATTTAGAAAAGAATATATTTTATTTCATATAAACCTAACTCCCGTATGAGCAAAACTCATTACCAAGAAACGAAGGTAATATTATTATACTTAAAATGAATATTTATAACTCTGAAGTATTCTATAAGAATTTAATATTAGTAAGAAGTCAAAATGAAAGTATTATATGTTAACTTGATATGAAAATAGAGTAAACTGAGAATCAAATTAATTAAAATGACGAAGGCTACCGGTACCACAAATAACAAGATAATTATTTAAAATATACAGTAATTATGTAAAATATAACATGTTAATACTAATTTTAATTACGTATCCTGAATAACTTCTTGGATTTATACGTAATAATTTTTAAACATAGATATCGGCATTTCAAAACATGTCATTATACATTCTTAGTTCATAATTAAGGCTGAATTCTTTTTGCCAGTAATTGTGGCTCATTTTGCCATTTCAAATCAAATTACTTGTTTCTACTTGTAGGACTTTTTTTGGGTGGGAGAAGAAATTTAATAATGTATATTTAAAAACGTGTTCCAATTGAACTTTGTTTTCAACATTTCAATGGCTACAAATAGTCCAACTGTCCCAACTTCAGTGCTAGTACGTACGAAACCTCCAACCAGGCCGGAAAATGTAAACAAGCCCGAGCATGTTCCCCCACCTCTGCTCAACACTCCACTATCAGTTAACCTATATCTTCCCGGCAGGTATCTGAACTTCGAAGTCTGCAGATAACCCACTAGAAAAGTTGGTATCTAATCATACACAGTTGATTCTCAAACTTCTTAAGACATTTCTTACAATTAGTCAGAAAGCTAGAAGTCGTTCCACCATAGTTGAACCATAGTCTTGTCATTCTGCACAGCTTACGTGGGCGGCAGCTCTTGGAAGTCTTACGGAGTAGACGCATTTTCGTCCACAGCGCATCCAAGGTCATACTTCAACCACCGTGGAACGGCTTCTAGCTACTACAATTTTGTAACATTCATACTGTACAGTTCTGGAGTGTTGTTGATGATTCACAGGAAGCTGGACGCCTTCATCTACGACGCAACAGTCCTCGAGTACCTGGTAGGGCAAGACTCGGAATGCGTCCTCCTCACAGTGGGCTCCTGGTTCGCCATGACGGGTTATGGGGTCGGATTCCCCAGATACTCCAAGTTCCGCGACTTGGTCAATCAGCAGCTCATGGAATATCGCGAAAATGGTAACGTAGCCTACTTCTTTCATTTGTTGTATTATATTTGATCTTATGATCACATTGTATGAACAAATATTTGATTGAGTACATTTTTGTAGTCTGCCAAGAGTATGGCGTGTTATTTGTGGATTTATCAGCAGTGAAATATTATGTTGCATTGTTGGTAACTTATACCGGGACATCATTTTGTTTTTACTAACATTTCTGATATTAACCTGGCTATACCTTTGGATGAACGGTTGAGAACCGGAAATACTGTTTGTTACCCCCTTCCACGACCGGAGTTTGATGACACTACTATAAAACACAAAGAAATCACTTTACTAGGTACAGAAGGGAGGAAAAGTAGTGCAGCCATTTACGTAAACTAAAAACTATTACGATTTTGAGTTTCATAATTTTTGTTGGAATTTTATTTAATCAAAATACAGAATGTATTGACAATAAGTGTTTTTACTCACTAACTGAACTATCCAGGCGGACGTATTCATTATGCAATGTATAGTACACTGTCCACAGCACATTAGCATACAATATGGAGAGTGCATTTAAATTGAAAAAATAATCAAAATCTGGATATTTTAAACAAACTCTTAAAAATGATAAACGTTGATTTCGATACAGGCTTCAGTTATTTTGTGCATATTATCGAAAACGTTTTTAAGTATAGCTTCTAAAATGTAATTTATTTTTTCTTGAATGTAATTCTTTAATTTTTATATTGTTGCAGAATGTTTAGCAAACATAACTGTTTTACAGTAACCCCAAAATAAATAGTGCAAAACACTCAAATCAGTCGACATGGTGGGCCATAATCCTGCGCCTGTTGAAATAATTCTCTACCTACTCTATAACAGAATACCTTACGTACTGTAAATTCTATCTTCACTTCTGCCCGATCCGGACAGATAAATTTATCCAGACATGCTATCTACTGTCCATCCAAGTGGATATGTCGCAGAGTTGTAAAAGGGGGGGGATCAAGTGGAAGTTACTTACTTAACGAGGAAATTTATTTAAATTATTTATAATATTACGTAGACGTCCAATTCCTAAAGCAAATGTTTTCAGAAAAGAGCTAAGACAGCCCAGCCACTAGCCTTTACAGAGGGGCCAGCAGGAAGCGACGTAACCAAACGGACAAACAGTACCTGTGCGAAAATATGATTAAATAATGAATCACTTTATTCACTCGAAAATACGACCATATTTCTGCAACGTACTATACTCACTCACTCAGTATTGTATAACGTGACCTTAACACGAATTTTACTGCTTACGCGGTCTTGGTTCTGTGTGGAGAACCGTTGGAAGTTTACTAGTAGAAGGGGTGGGAGGGAAGTACATTCAAAAACTCAGGTACAATAAAAATTGAAGTAAAAATAAAATGATGTCCCTGTACTATTTATTTCAATTTGTGTGAAGCTCATTCCAATCTTGGAAATAATTATGACGACTTCGTTGTTGTTAATAGCCCATATTCAACTTATAAAGGTAGGCACTGATTTGATTATATTTAAATACAGTCATGCAAATAAATGTAACATGTTTTAAAGTCTGTAAGGTTTCCAATTGTGGACCGTCCTTATTGAAGGCGTCGGGAAATGTAGTGATCTCATTCTAAGCAAAAAATAAAAACACACACACAAACATTCCTGCAGCACTGTGAATAAACCGAACGAGGAATTACTATGACGAAAGGAGTGATCCAATCGTCAGTAAGAAATGTAAATAATAAAATTATAAAGAAGCTTGGAATTACAATCAGATAGGAAAGAAAAAATGTAGCCGAAAATAAATAACTCCAAGAACAGATAGGGAAACCGAAGAAATCCAAAAAGGTAAATCGAAAAGATTCTAAAGAATAATGAAGTCACAGTTTCTACTCGAACTCCGCAGAGAGGATTGAAGAAAATGAAGATACTTCTAAAGAAAGCAAATTTGACTCAAGCAATGAAACAAATGATTGAAATGGGTCAAGAAGTATAAGAATTGGACAGAAGAAGACTGGAATAAGATACGCAAACATGTGCAATTATTACTAGGGACACTACAAACTACAACATTTATCCCGACAAAAGTAACTAGTTCTGAAGTCAAACAGAGGTGGCTCAAAAACATTCTCACAGTTTTCATTATCTAACACTTTTGTACAATGTGGGAGGCCTGTGAGGCCTATAATATAATCAAAGCGCAAGCCTTTGTCACGCCGGTTCCAACTCTAGAGAAATGTTCTCTCCATCTCCCCCAGTTCCCCAGTGACCTATGATCTCTTCGACTTCAAGGAATTTTCGCAGATGTCATCCGACATCCTAAGAGTACAATAACCTATTCGTAGATGCCGCACATGTGAAATAAAATTCTCTCCTTTCCAGACAGTCTATATCTCCCAATGCATTCCAGAATATTTTTTCGATTGTTTCTGTACAGAGTACGTGAAATTATCTGACGTAACCTTTGAGGTAATATTCGGGATAGAAACAAATATATTTAATTAAGTAACCATACGGAGTTATATACAGTTACGCTGAACCTATATTCTGACCTCGAGATCACTGAATTTGATATCCCTCAATTTTTGCTTATAGGAATACACGAAGAACTTAATTCTTCAGGGACGAGAAACTGTCGCTCTAAAGAGAAATACGTTATAACTTCCCCCCAGTCCCATCCAAATTCTTCAGAACCGGAAATGAGAGCTTCTCCTTAACAATTCTGCAATAAATGAGAAGCTGATTATTATTATGTATATTACTCTACCGTTAATATAAACTAATAATTGAACAAGTTCATGGGAGGTATTTTAAATGTTAGTCTTACTTATTTATGGCTTTTAAGGAACCCGATGGTTCATTGCCTCTCTCGCATAAGACTACCATTGGTCCCTATCCTGAGCAAGATTAATTCAGTCTCTATCATCATATCCCACCTCCCTCAAATCCATTTTAATATTATCCTCTCATCTACGTCTCAGCTTCCCCAAAGGTACTCGTATTTTTCCCTCTGGCCTCTCAACTAACATTCTATATGCATTTCTGGATTCGCTCATACGTACTACATGCCCTGTTCATCTCAAACGTCTGGATTTAATGTTCCTAATTATGTCAGGTGAAGAATACAATGCATGCAGTTCTATGTTGTGTAACTTTCTCCATTCTCCTGTAACTTCATCCCTCTTAGCCTCAAATTTTTCCCAAGTACCTCATTCTCAAACACCCTTAACCTATGTTCCTCTCTCAAAGTGAAAGTCCAAGTTTCACAACCATAAAGAACAACGATAACATAACTGTTTCATAAATCCTAACTTCCAGATTTTTTGACAACAAACTGGATGATAAAACCTTTTCAACAGAATAACAACACGCATTTCCGATATTTATTCTGCGTTTAATTTCCTCCCGAGTGTCATTTATATTTGTTACTGTTGCTCCAAGATATTGTATTTGAATTTTTCCACGTCTTCAAACGCTAAATTTCTAATTTTTATGTTTCCATTTCGTACAATATTCTTGTCACGAGATATAATCATATACTTTGTCTTTTCAGCATTTACTTCCAAACCTATCCCTTGATTTGCTTCAAGCAAAATTTCGTATTTTCCCTAATCGTTTGTGGATTTTCTCCTAACATATTCACGTCATCCGCACAGACAAGCAGCTGATGTAACCCGTTCAATTCCAAACCCTCCCTGTTAACCTGAACTTTCCCAGTGGCATACTCTAGAGCAAAGTTAAAAAGTAAAGGTGATAGTGCAACTCCTTGCTTTAGCCTGCAGTGAATTGGAAACGCATCTGACAGAAACTGAGCTATAAGGACTCTCCTACACGTTTCACTAAGACACATTTTAATTACTCGAATTAGTTTCCTGGGAATATAAAATTTAATAAAAATATCATATAAAACTTCTCTCTGAACCGAGTCATATACCTTAAGGTATACCGTAAGGTCAGGGATCCCACAGGGATCAGTTCTTGGCCCTTTACTATTTACAATTTATATCAACGACATATCAGAATCTCTAAAGTACTGCCGACACCATCTCTATGCAGACGACCTTCAAATATACATAAAATTCCACACTGACGAAATAAATGATGCAATAACTAAAATTAATGACGACCTGAACTCAATCTGCACATGGATACGGAAATTCCGACTTAAACTAAATCCAGAAAAATCACAGTCAATCATTGTGGGCCATTCACGTTTGTTAAGCACTATTACCATACCAAATTTGTCCCCGATTAAAATACACGGCACCGAAATTCCGTTCAGTGAATCAGTAAAGAATCTAGGTATTTATATGGATAAAAGTTTAAATTGGAACATTCAAGTTGCAGAAACCTGCAAAAAGGTATTTTCATTAATCCACTCGTTTAGACGATTGAAGAATTTTCTACCCCTTTCCATGAAAAAAATGTTAGTGCAAACACTCGTGATGCCCCACTTCGATTACTGTGAAATTCTGCTTACTGACCTAAGCGTTACTTCGGCGCAGAGACTACAACGTGTTCATAATATGTGCGTCCGTTTCGTCTGCAATATTCGCCGGGCTGATCACGTAACACCATCCCTCCAAATGTTGTCCTGGCTCCGTCTAGAAGATCGTAGGAAAATCCACTGTCTTTCCCTTCTCTTTCACATATTACATTTCTCCACTCCTGTCTATCTTGCGTCTCGTTTTCAAAATTTATCCACCCATCATAACCTAGACACACGATCACAACACTCCTCAATATTATCCATTCCCTCCCACCGAACATCCTCATATTCATCTTCTTTCACTGTGGCTGTTCCTCGACTTTGGAATTCCCTACCGAGTAATGTCAGGGACTGTCAGACATCAAATCAATTTAAGAATAGGTTAACGAGATATTTTTCTAACAATTATTGTCAACAATAATAGCTGTTTCAGGTTTCTCAGTGTTTAATGGTTACATATATCACAGATAAATATATAAATTATCTCATTATTATTATTATTATTATTATTACTACTACTATTATAATTACCATTATTATTATTATTGTTATTATTATTATCATTATTATTATAACTATTTCTTACCAGTGTTTATTATTGTCACACTAACATTAGTTATCCAATTTTCATCATTTACTTTCATGTTGTTTTATGATCTAGATATTAATGTAATAACTATGTAAGCAAATGTATTTAATTAGAATTAGAGTCTGGCTGGGCGGAAGAGAAGGCCTTAGCTCTGCCAGATTAAATAAATAAATTATTAAAATATTAAATAAATAAATTATTTTTGAAATCTATGAATAATTTATGTACTGTACCCTTATACTCCCATTTTTTCTCCAATATTTAAATGTTAGTCTAAAGAGAAGAAACTACACTTGTCTAGTGACCCTGTGCCATTCAGTCTGGCAGAGGCTGAGGAATAACTACACATTAAATTAACACAAGTACAAAACAATTCAGTACTGTAATTAGGTGTAGTGGTAAGCAAGGTTTTGTTTATAAAAATCTTTATCTGAAGAGGATTTCTCTAAGTAAGTTCACTTGCAAGACTCTTACTCAATGTGTTAAACTCAATGTAATGTGTGAGCAAATTTGTTCCACAATTAACAATATTATAACCGTGCTAACGTAACAGAATCTTACTTGGTTGGTGCTTGAGATTGAGGTCATGTGGTCTTCAACCGACACAATGGCAAGCTAGTGAAGAGGAATAGATATTATAAATTTTCAGCACCGCAAGAAAATTTATTAATTTTATAAATGCGCAGGAAAACCTTCTCCCTTATTTTAACAACAATAACAGGAACTCTGTGTTTGATTTAGTACAAGATGAAAGCTATGTAATAATAATTTAGTTAATAGTTACTAGAGTCGTGCACAACCGGTTACGAAAAATATAAATTATATATTGTTATTAAACGCCTGGCGCTGTAGTCAGTACGCAAAGATCTCCCATCTCGTGGAGTCTTTCAGGTTCGGTTTATCGAATATTCGAGTTGTTTCTCACTATCTGTGGGTGGAAGACAAAGGGAGACCACATTGAGCCTTGCAGAAGTTACAAGAGCCCTTGCAAGGAAGCGTTTATCATCGTGTAGGCCTACCATTTAGTAGTTAATTTTTCCTCTCTCAGTACAATCAATCAATCAATCATCCATCCATCCATCAACCATTCATCGATTCATTGATTCATTCAACTCTGGATTGATTGATTGTTTGATTGATTCAAAGATTGATTTATTAATTATAATTAATTCATTGATTCATTAGTTGACAGATTCGTTCATTGATTCATTCATTCAGTCCAGGTATTACAGTTGGGTACCTTCAAGCACAACAATATGCTTCGTGAAAGTACAAGAATTTGAGCTTCAGAGTACTTTTCTTTTTGTTAACAACACTCTATCTTCTTAAAAAATTGTTTTTAATTAAATAATAATGCAGCTCTTTATATATTATCAGCCACTGTTTTAGAGGTATGCATTTTCAGTTTAAAATGTAAATTATTACACTTTTTTATTTAAGTAGGTTATTTTACGACGCTGTATCAACATCTCAGGTTATTTAGCGTCTGAATGAGATGAAGGTGATAATGCAGGTGAAATGAGTCCGGGATCCAGCTCATATTTGTGTTGAGAGAAAACCCCGGAAAAACTCCAACCAGGTAACTTGCCCCGACCGGGATACGAACCCGAGCACCTAGTTTCGCGGCCAGACGCGCTAACCGTTACTCCACAGGTATGGACTGAATATTACACTAGAATGTAAACCTATTTGCTCTTCTCTTCAGTAAGTAATTGTACATAATTTATTTTATTCTTGCATTTATTTACGCATTAGTTTTCATATTCTGCATTACACTTTTTTCCTTTGTTGTTACCAGTGTCCATTTGCTCATTTATGTATTACTTATGGAGATAAGTGTATTAAAGTGTCCAATCAATAGTAATAAGACCTATATCAAGCATATCACGTTTTTTAATAAGACAAAGTAAATTTCCTTCGATTGTTATTCCGTTTGTACTCAGAAAATATCGGTTTCATGTATGATGAAGTGCGCCTGGTGTTCTGTCTAGCCTGCAAAATATAAGGGGTAACCCGTTGAAAATCGAATATTCGGTCAGATGCCCGACCTTGATGGATGTTCTCTAACCGGTTGAGTCTCAACCGCTGAAAGTGCTATTTTGCAGCTCTCTAATTGTTACGTTCTTAATGTGTATTTGATAGTTCAGTAATATCATTTACTTTACTTGAACGAAGTAAAATAACACGTGTAACATCAGTCTAATCAAGCCCGCCACTGACATAAGACACCAGACAAGAAAGCAGAGTGAATCAGTATTTACTCTAGTTGCAGTTATGGGTACTATTGTCCGTTGTAAATTGACCGGTGTTGATTCCACGAACTAGGAGAGTGCTATCGTGTGCTTGTAGATATCATATTGTTCTAATATGTTTAGTTGTGGACTTTTTAGTGTGATATGTAATATCTCTATATCTGTATTACGTTATTGTAATTGTGATTGTTATCAGTAACGTCTTCCGAGTAATTTTATGTAATGTGCTACCACAAGTACAGCACACCTCCACCACAGACGACATCAAAAACACAAAAGCAACACGAGCTGAAGCATTTGTAGTTCAAGAGAGTGATGATAACACGACACCTGTGTCGAAGTGGTACCGTCTGTCAATAATCTACTTATATTACCTTTTTTTAAATAGTTTTAACAATTTTAAAGTTTTAAGTCTTTAAAGGGGTTAGGTATAGCTTACAGCGGTAACATTTTTGGAAATATTCAATATTATTTCCTTCGTTACTGTTTCTTTGTACAATAATGAAAATTTGTATGTGTAAAACACTGTCCATCTGTTTTATGACAAAAAATATATATATTTTTACGATTTAGAAAAAAATTATTTATATATATATATATATATATATTTTTTTTTTTCAAAATTCAAAATGGTGACAGTTCACTGTGTAGTGATGGAGCGTTTCCCTCATAACTAAAAAACTTCTCAACTTTTTCATGTTCTTTCTCTTTTATTTTATTGCTGAAACTCATATTTACAATATAATGCTCTTTCAACTACATTCCTTAATAAATATTTTTTTTTTATTTTGTGTTAGAAGAAAATACTGACATTTGACCATTTTTTAAATGAATTTATTGTTTATCACACAATCTATCAAAGGTGTACAAGTAATCTTGCATCAAATTGTAGATATGACATGCATAAATACACACAAAAAATTTCATGACAGAATGTTGGATGGTTTTTGAGTTATGTGGGAAACGCTTCATCACTGCACAGTGAAATGAATTTTGAAAAAAAAAAATGTAAATGATTTTTTTAATCGTAAAAATATATTTTTCATATAACAGAAGGACTAATTTTCATTATTGTACAAGATACAGTAATGGAAGGAAATAATGTTGAACATTTCCAAACTTTTACTGCTGTAAGCTGTACCTAACCCCTTAAGAAAGTTTTATATTTATAATAAATGTTAAATTGAACATCAAAAGACAAAATTAATTCAAAATGTTTTTCATGATGTCCAATCCCTGTTACTTTAATATTATGAAATATTACCAATACAATGAAACGCAATGGCAAAACAAAGGAAGATACAATTTAGAGTTTAAACAGACCAATAATTTCAACTTTGACAGAAAGATAAATAAGGCAAATACCGTATATAAATCTGTCAAAAATGAATGTGTAAAATGTTAAACTGATATTATTCGTGCCACCTGTTTTCTGCTTTGTATAAACTTTCGCCAACACAGCACAAAGCGCATCTCTATTTAAAGTCCAAATGTAGTTCAGTGGAAGCTGTGAAGTTGGAGAGAGTGACCTATAAGCGAATGCTTAAAGCCAGTGACAGTAAGTCGATATCCACGCCGTGTCTGTCACAGCTAATTTAGTTTCGTGGGGGCGAACATTTGCCGGTATCAGAGCAAGCACTTAGAGCTTTAAAAATCCATGACCATCCCCA
The DNA here is from genome assembly GCF_040183065.1 of Periplaneta americana. NCBI lineage: Eukaryota > Metazoa > Arthropoda > Insecta > Blattodea > Blattidae > Periplaneta > Periplaneta americana. The sequence continues at coordinate 50,026,446 of NC_091130.1, forward strand.
TCATATCTCCAAGTTCTAATTTGAGAACCACAATGTTCAAGATGTCGCTCTATTAAAAAAAAAAAATCTTAACGGGTGAAACTCATATTACTAGTTTCATGATGTGTAATATAAAAATATGTGATACAACTCTGTTCTAAGTATTTCTGACTTTATAGAGAATTCCTGGACAGAGATTAACCAGTTACTTAAGAAGATCTAGTTTTTATAGTTGGTGGTGAACAAGCTTCTATAAATCGAAAAATATCTAAGTAAATTACATACATTACATTACATTACATACATACATGCATACATGCATACATACATACATACATACATACATACATACATACATACATACATACATACATACATACATACATACATACATACATACATACATACATACATACATACATACATACATACCAATTAAAGGTATGTGGAAAACCATGATAGTAATAAATATTTTGGAGAGACTTTCTCGTGAACAAGTCCAGATACCGACTGCTTAAAGTACCAATTAAAGACATGTAAAAAATCGTGATAGTATGATAGTAATAAATATTTTGGAGACTTTCTCCTGGGCAAGTCCAGATAATGACTGGTTGAAGTACCAACTAAAGACATGTGGAAACTATGAGAGTAAAAAATATTTTGGAGACACTCTCGTGGACAAATCCAGTTACCGACTACTTAAAGTACCAACTAAAGACATGTAGAAAACCATAACAGTAATAAATATTTTGGAGACTTTCTCGTGGACAAGTCCAGATACCGACTGCTTAAAGTACCAACTAAAGACATGTGGAAAACGATGACAGTAATTAATACAGTATTTTGCAGACTTTCTCGTGGACAAATCCAGATACCGATTGCTTCAAGTACCAATTAAAGACATGTGGAAAACCATGATAGTAATAACTATGTTGGAGACTTTCTCGTGGACAAGTCCAGATACCGATTGCTTGAAGTACCAACTAAAGACATGTGGAAAACCATGATAGTAATAAATATTTTGGAGACTTTCTCGTGGACAAGTCCAGATACCGACTGCTCAAAGTACTAACTAAAAACATGTAGAAAATCATGACAATAATAAATATTTTGGAGACTTTCTCGTGGACAAGTTCAGATACCGATTGCTTAAAGTACCAACTAAAGACATGTGGAAAACCATGATAGTAATAAATATTTTGGAGACTTTCTCGTGGACAAGTCCAGATACCGACTGCTCAAAGTACTAACTAAAAACATGTAGAAAATCATGACAATAATAAATATTTTGGAGACTTTCTCGTGGACAAGTTCAGATACCGATTGCTTAAAGTACCAACTAAAGACATGTGGAAAACCATGATAGTAATAAATATTTTGGAGACTTTCTCGTGGACAAATCCAGATACCGACTGCTTAAAGTACCACTAAAGACATGTAGAAAAGCGTGATAGTAATACATATTTTGGAGACTTTCTCGTGGAGAATCCTAGATACTGGCTGCTTAAAGTACCAACTAAAAACATGTGTAAAATCATGACACAATAAATATTCTGAAGACTTTCTCGTGGACAAGTCCGGATACCGACTGCTTAAAGTGCCAACTAAAGACATGTGTAAAACCATGACAGTAATAAATATTTTGGAGACTTTCTCTTGGACAAGTCCAGATACCGATTGCTTAAAGTGCCAACTAAAGATATGTGGAAAACCATGATAGTAATAAATGTTTTCCAACTGTTCCTAGGGGCAGCTGTGTCTCAGAATCTTTCATTATGACCTGTGGATGATCACCAGAAACATTGTTGCTTGCCAGGGGATCTGGAGCGACTGCGGCGCTTCTGGTTCACTGGCGCCTGCAACAAGCCGCTGAGCAAGGAGAAGCAGAGTCGCAGCGACCCGCTGGCCCTGGAGCAGTTCTTCTCCACGTTCCTGCTGCTAGGGTCGGGCATTCTTCTGGCTGGCATCCTTCTACTGCTGGAGCGAGCCTACTGCAAGTGCTACCGACCGATCAACAGACTACTCCACTACAAGGAACAACCCTCCACGCGCTCCGAAGTAGTCAAGGGCTGCTGCTCGCTTCTCAGCAGGGTAGGTGGCAATAACTCAATGTAGAATATCATGCAGCAAGAACGGTCGCTCTTAATACCTTTCAAATTTGGGTTCACTGAGCTGAACTCTGTCGAGGGGACTGGGTAGTTATGCCTGTGCGGTTGAAGAATTTCAGCACAAAAGAAATTTAGTTCAATATTTCTAGGCTTTTATTACTCAAGTGGGATAAAAATTTCCATGGTTATACCTAGGTATTGCAACTAGGTGCATGACGTGTATCAAACTGAAGTCGAAACCTACGCTGCGTACCAGTATTGGACTCTGTTTTGATAAACAACTCTATCGCAGCAATGCGGTGTTCAATAGACTAACTTTCCATCTCAACTAAACTCCAGAACGTACATAACACAAAGACACCCACTACAGCAGCGACATTCAGCGGGTATGATTTGTATTGCATTCCAAAAACCGTCAGGTGTTTTTGACGCAACCTGTACATCGACTCATTGCGTATACACACATACATAAGTTCATAAAGAATATTTGAGGAAATGTTGGAATGACAAGTATTAAAAATCATGTTTAATGGTTTAACGATTTAAAATTGTATCATGAAATTATAATATTAGGTTATAACTAGACAGCGGAAAAAATGTCAAATAAAAGACATGTTCACGGTTTACAAGTAGTATACGTATAGACTATGGCATGAGGTGTGCACGCATTCCAAGCAGGTACAACACGGTACCGTCCGCAGAGAGCACCACGCGAACACCGAAATCAACTGCCACTCTGCGTTCTCAGTCTGTCCTCGACCGTAGTTGAACAGAGAACATTGAGATACGTAAACATATTATTCATTTGTGTTCGGTAAAGTGATCATAATGCCGAAGACAGATGTTAAAAAACATAGAGTGTATTCTTTAATACAAAAATATGGTATCCAAATTTTTAGTAGTGATACTGGTGAAACAATTAAGTGTCGGTTATGTATGTGTGGATTAAAAAGATAACAAAACAATCGATAGAACAACACTCTAATTCACTGAAACACATGAAAAATGTTATTCATATGTTACAAGGAAATAAAGGTTCAAGTTCAAATTCCGCCTCAAATATGAAATATGACTTTTGACAGGATTTGTGACGAATGATGATAAATTGCAATATTCCATTCAAAAGGTTGGAGAATCCTTACTTTAAAGGGTTTATAGGAAAGTACACAAAATATCAAGCACCTTCTGAATCATCGATTCGAAAACAGTTCTTACCTGTGTGTTATAGCGGAGTTATAAATCGAATTAGGAATACAGTAGCAAACACTAACATTTGGGTTTCAATAGATTAAACCACGGACGTGAAGGGTATATACGTAGCAAATGTAATCGTTGGAATAATGTCACCTTATTGTCCGGGTGACACACTTGAAAAAGTCGACTATGCACAAATAAGTTAGACACGTTATTTGAAAATGCCATGTTGTATTTATGGCCTGATGGAATCAAATATTATACCTACACGCGCCTCTAGTGTACTTACTAAACAACAACCCTCTGACGAGTCAAAATACTCACGTTGTAGTTACTACGCGACCAAGGCGGGACCCGTCGTGGCAGAATGAGGAACTCCGTGCTCGCTGCGTATGTTTACTGCTAGAGTGTCGTTACAATGCCTAGCGTTTCAATTTGATCGCAATGCCGCGTGTAGGAAGACGTGTGTTTCGTAGCCAAGCGCGGAGCATTATTTATAATGCCATAAAGTTTTCTGATGAAGAAAAGACAACTGGTTTATTCTTACCTCTATCGAAGACAACAGAGCGTGCTACAGCTATTCTGAAGTTAAATAAGGAAACAATTAGTAGGATTAGAAAGGAAGGTAAAGAATGTGAGGACAAGGGTGTAGAAATATCAAATAGGTTGAATTAGACGACTTGGACGAATATGTCATAAGATTTTTTAGTTGGTTATTTAACGACGCTGTATCAACTACGAGGTTATTTAGGGTCGATGAGATTGATGATAGCGAGATGGTATTTGGCGAAATGAAGCCGAGGATTCGCCATAGATTACCTGGCATTCACCTTACGGTTGGGGAAAACCCCGGAAAAAAACCAACCAGGCAATCAGCCCTAACGTGTATCTTAAGAAGAGAAGTTCATAAATATTATGGTCTCTACAAAGAGCTTCCAACATTACAAAAATTGCATAAATTTTGTAAGAGAGAGATAGGTTTTAAAGGATGCAAGGAAACTTTACGAAAACTCATACTATCCGTGGGGTTTGCATTCAAAAAATGTAAAGATAAAAGGAAATATCTAATAGAACGTTCCGATATAAAAGCCCGTTATTATCCTGGACGAAACATGGTTCCATACCCATTACACTCTCTACAAATGTTGGCAAGACGTAATCGTGTCAGGAGGTTATACAAATAGCAGTGCAGGTCAACGACTTACAGAAGCCCATGCTGGTGGTAGTGATGGTTTTATACCGAGTGCTTTCCACATATATGACGTCCGGAGTCCGGCCACTTTAAAATGCTAAGGTAAGAAATGTATATCAAATGCAATATTGTATAAAATACAGTACCTTACTTTAGTTTACGTTACTTTCGATTCATGTTCCCTCCTTTACGAACACGGATGTTGTGGTGTGTTTTCTGAATAGATTCCTATGTGTGTAAGCACATGATAAAATAAAACTAAACAATAAAGTTAACTATATATACGAACATATAACAAATAAAGCGTGTTAATAATAATGAAACAAGAGCGCAGTTCAGCATGTCTTCATTTTGCATTTGATGCGGACTTTACAACACGGCCTGTGTTGTGAAGCGAATCGCAGCGCCACCAAACAAAACGGTTCCCGCCTTGGTCGCGTAGTACCTTCACATCCGAATGACTTTTTTTCCGCTGTCTAGTTATAACCAATATTTGTTTTGATCGAAATACCGTGCACAGACTTAATCACTGTAGGCCTACTTCATAACAATATCGCGCACCAGAAAGTAAAAATCAGATCAATCCCACATATGAGACAATTGCAACAAAATTACAATTGAAAATTTGTTTGAATTTTTTGCACTCATTCGAAAAATCATATTCTGAGCATGTAGTATATCCTGCAATGAACAATCAAATCCAGTCATAAATATCTTGTTTTACGAGGGATCCCACAAGCATTGCTATTATAATTATGACGTCGTCGTATAAATTAAATTTTTGTTTCGTCATGAACACCGGTAATTAAGGTCAATTATTACTGTTTTGTTCGATCATTGCCGTACACAGGAAAGAAGTATGTTTGCCTCACATCCGCTCACAGAGCGGCGTTAATATTTGTACATGCAGGGGTATTGATTTAAATCACACAGTAGTTACCAGGTTAATTAGAACCAGACGTTCTATAAATTTCACTGCACATTATCCGCTTTTGAAAATTAAGATCTATTTTTCAACGTAATATAATTGTTACGTATGCACTTTGTGTATAAAGGGGAAGTTTTATGCATGAATGAAAATGTTCCATACAATATTTCGTTCATTTACCAGCTTAGGCCTACATAAATACAGGGACATCATTTTATTTTTACTAACATTTTTAATATTAACCTGGCTATATCTTTGGATTAAAGGTCTAGAACCGGAAACACCGCTTGCTCCCCCTTCCAAGACTGGAGCTCGATGATACTGGCGTAAAATACAAACAAATCACACTACTAGGTATAGGAGGGAAGAAAAGTAGTTCATCCATTTATGTAAACTAGGAAATATCGCAATTTTGAGTTTGATAATTTTCATGAGGTTCTTGTTTAACCAAAATACAGTACTATATTAACACTTAGTGTTTTTACTCACGAATTGAGCTATCCATTCGGACGTATTCATTACGCAGTGTATATTATACTGTTACAGCACATTAGCGTACAATATAAAAAATGAAGTTAAATTGAAAAATAATTATAATATGTATATTTAAACACATTTTTGAAAATGGTGGCTGTTCATTTAGATACAGGCTTCAGTTCTTTTGTGCATATCATCGCACTATAGACTATTGTACCTAATTCCAATTACCAGTTTCGTCCTTCGTACTAGTAACTCATGTTGAAATAATTCTGTACCTACTCTATAAAAGAGTACCTTACGTACTGTAAATTTAATTTTCACTTCTGCCCGATCCGAAAAGATAAAATTACTCAGACATGCTATCTACTGTCCGGCCAAGTGGTTTTGTCGCAGGGTCATACAAAGGGGGTGGGGTAAATCACGTGACAGTTAATTACTTAACGAGGCCCTTTTACTTAAGTTATTTTAAACAGTTGTATAATATTACGTAGACGTCCAATTCCTAACAAAAATTAATGTTTTCAGAAAAGAGCTAAGACAGCCCAGCTACTAGGCTTTACAGAGGGGCGAACAGAAGCAGGTGGGGGAAACCAGGATGCGACGTAGGCAAACGGACGACAGTACCTGTGCGAAAATATGATTCAATATTGAAAGCTCTTTCTTCACTGGAAAACGTGAACATATTTCTGGAACGTACTATACTCACTAACTCAGTACCACAGTCTAGTATATACAGTCGGGAAGCTCAATACGTAGTAAATATGCAAACATTAGATAGTTGCTCACCACTAGGATCGCTAATATCGCCTCATTATAGGCAATGCAAAATAGTACAATCACAGTCTATTGTTTCTAGCACCCTCAAAACTCAAGCTTCGTGACTGTATATAGTAGACTGTGCTCAATATTGCATACGCGACCTTGGCTCTGTGTGGAGAACGATTTTAAGTTTACTAGTAGAGGGGGTGGGAATGAAGTACATTCAAAAACTCAGGTACAATAAAAATTGAAGTAAAAATAAAATGATGTTCCTGTACATCATTTCCCCTAAGACCTCCACAATTGAAGACCTAACATTCTAAATGTGCTAAGTGGCAATTTGTCAAATTTCATTTTATTCAATTTAAGGGAGGTATAAATTGTCTTTGTCATAGCTCAACTGTAAGTGACTTAATCGTGCGCCAAAAGACTGTGTTATAGGTATCTCAACATGCATTTCGCAGTGTTTTTTTCATCAATACCACAGAAAGTTGTGTTTTTGACATTTAACACATTTAGAATGTTATGTCTTCAATTATAGCTCTAGACCAAGATGTCTTATTGAAACCTCTATAATCATAAAAATTTCTAATTGAAAACTATGTTCCGATTGCCATGATGACACTTAACCTATAAATAACTTTCTACAGAGTTTTCTAGCTATACTTCCCCCCGAACAAAGGTATAATGTTTGTCGGTAAAATTCGATAACATCCTGTATAAACACCAGCAACACCAAAGCTCAGTTCTGTTATTATTCGTCAAGAATTTTACGAAGCCAGTCCTTGTAAGTACAGATAAATGGCTTAAAGTAAATATTTTCTTAATGGAAATGTTAACTCTCTCGAAGCAATCTTATTAAACGCAAGAAGATAAGCTTTTTTTAACTGACAGTTTAAAGGGTGGCAATAATCCTATTAAATGACCTTGTTTAGAGTGTTTTAAAGATGAAAATATTCACAAGAAATTAGGAAAATTACATTCGTAGAACACTTTTAATGGAACTGCCTAATTAAAAGACCATTTAAAGTAAAGATTAGAAGAAGCGGCTTTAAAGAAAGTATCATATTCCTGACGCTGACATTTCACTCAAGTTAGCCGAGATAAAAATGTTTTCAAATTACTTTGCCTTACTCTCTGAAAACGTGTAGTCTCTGACTACAGTAAGGCTGCCAATAAAACACTTTCAAGACTTGAATCTCTCTTAATCCTTCAATCAAGAGTACAGAGTAGATTTAATCATACAATTTTACAATAAAATAAATTCTTATTTCAACTATAGAGAGAGGTTATTAGATTTTAGATCAGTGCTTTCCAAACTTTTTTATATGGCGACACCCCAGCAAACTATGAAAATTTAGTGCGTCACCCTTGTCCCTCAAATTAAAGTAATTTATTCCACACATTAAATAAGCTACTTATACACCCTTCATAAAATTAATAAGATAAACATACATATTTCGAGTATTGTTAAAATATTATATGAGACAAAAGAAACATTTACATAGAGTTCTGAGATGAAGAAAACAATCAATTGCTCCGAATCAACAGACATAATACAGTTCGTTCTCTCATCGCAGCTTTAATCCGCCAGAATGCTTCCTATGAGGTTTATGAGGAGGTTGGTTGCGTCTCTTCTGATGGCTCTACTACTACTGATATCATCATAATTGATCAGCAGAAGGATAAAGGTGTCATTATTGATCCCACAATCCGTTTCGAGATGCATGAGCAACAACCACAAGAGGTGTGTCGTGAAAAACAAGTCATATATGAGCCTTGTTGTCAGCATCTTGGAGCACAATACCACATCACATATCGGACAGTTTTTGGGCTCATGTTGGGTGCCCGTGGCACGATCCCAGGAGAAACTTTAAATCAACTTAAACAATTTAAAATTTTTGATGCAACGATTGATGCCATAGGATCCCATGTGTTAAAATCATCTTTAGCTATGTAATTAGTAATCATTTGTACCCAACAAACTTTTATTGTAAATGATTTCCTATGTTTTCGTATCATTTATCTTAACGTTTTTTTTTTTTTTCAAATTCTCACACAATAGTTTTTAATGATTATTCTTTATGAATTGATTAGTAGGCCGATCTATTCGAACTCTTATTTAGGGCGGCTTTTTAAATTTATTTTTTACCCTTGGTTTCAATGTTTGAGTGGCTCACATGTGCTTGGCGAATCTTTTAATGTATTTCTTGTTTGGACGAATATGGGATAAATTCACTCGCATTTCTTCATCCAGCATTTTTAAACTGCTACGTTTCACTGTTTTGATATTGGACATCACAGAAAATCCTGCTTCGCAATAATATGAGGTTGAAAACTGCAACAAAACCACAAGAGCACGTTTAGCAAGATGCGGAAAATCTTCAAGTGAAATCTAGAATCTGTCCAAATCACCTGTTTCGTGTTTTAACCTCAAATTCTTATCATTTTTAATCTCTGCCAATTCTTCTTCTGCTAAGGAGAGTCCACTAACTTCAGAAGACAAAAATGGATTTCTTATCCAGTCATTAGCATTTGTGTTAAGATCTGGGAGTAACTTTCGAATTTATCTGTGAGTAATGTCAGATACTTGTAAATTGAATCTTTTATTTCGTTCTTCGAATCACAGTGAGATGTATTTGGGAATATTTCATAGCTGCCCTCTTTCACTTTCCGAGAACAAATTGCTAACTTGTCTCTTAAGGCAGATATTTTGCTCTGTTGCAGTTAAGATATTCTCATCCTTATCTAATTACCAGTTTCATCCTTCGCACTAGTAACTCGTGTTGAAATAATTTTGTACCTACTCTATAAAAGAGTACCTTACGTACTGTAAATTCAATCTTCACTTCTGCCCGATCCGAAAAGATAAAATTACTTAGACGTGCTATCTACTGTCCGTCCAAGAGGTTATGTCGCAGGGTCGTAGAAAGGGGGGAAATCACGTGACAATTAATTACTTAATGAGGCCCTTTTATTTAAGTTATTTTAAACAGTTGTATAACATTACGTAAACGTCCAATTTCTAACAAATTAATGTTCTCAGAAAAAAGCTAAGACAGCCCAGCCACTAGCCTTTACAGAGGGGCTGGTGGGGGAAACCGGGATGCGACGTAGGCAAATGGACGACAGTATCTGTGCGAAAATTATTCAATATTGAATGCTCTTTCGTCGCTGGAAAACGCGAACATATTTCTGAAACGTACTGTTTACTATGGCTGTAAGGCTACTATGACTGTATATGCGGCCTTGGTTCTGTGTGGAGGACGGTTGAACTTCATTAGTAGAAGGGGTGGGAGTGAAGTACATTAAAAAAACTCAGGTACGATAAAAATTGAAACAAAATTAAAATGGTGTCCCTGTACTTGTATACTATAAATATACACACATCTATGCGCCTGTCAAGGACACGTATCTACAAGGCAGCTAGGTAAGCAAGGGGTGACCAACGATTCTCTTACTTCTTTTCAGTTATTATGAGTTAATAGCTCAAAATAATGAAATATACCAAACAGTTAGCGACACCCCATAAACCTTCAGGCGACACCCAGTTTGGAAAGCTCTGCTTTAGATGGACAAACGGCTATGTCTTCTTATATAATTCTTATCCAGTCTTTGTTCCATCTTCTTTAAACAGACATTAAAAACCAAGTTAAATAAAGAATTTCCTTGTTCTAACACAATTAATTAGTGCAAATACTTATTAACGAGCAATCCACTCCAATATAAATATGTTTAGTAATAATCATTTCTTCGCTTCTTCTCTTTGCCATTCGCCTTTTTATTCAGTTTAATCTTTTACTTTATATTATTTGTTTGTAATATAGCCTGTGAACAGTGACAGCGCCAGAACTTTCAAATCGGGGGAGGGGGACGCTGGGGTGGGCACGCCAAAAAATAGGGAGGCTCACACTAAATATTTTGCTACTGCTCCACAATCCATAAACAGGAACAACTCTTCCAAAACAGCTTCTGGATTTGTCTTGTGTTGCCATGGAAATGTATTCTAAATTGTTGCGAATTTGAGTACTGCCTTGAATTTTAATGTGTGGCTAATAATTGTCTTTGATACCAATTTCAATTATGTGGAGAGTTGCCTCTGTGGTCAATTTTCTGTGGCGATTTGTCCCCAACCCATTAGGATTGACACGATTAGGACATTTAAATATAAATTGCAGATACAAGTAACACTGCGACAGTGGTGGTGGTGGTAGTGGTAGTAGTAGTAGTAGTAGTAGTAGTAGTAGTAGTAGTAGTAGTAGTAGTAGTAGTAGTAGTAGTAGTAGTAGTAGTAGTAGTAGTATTTTGTCTGGCAGTGTTAAGGCCATGAGGCCTTCTCTTCCACTCAACCAGGTTTCCAATATACATGAAATACAAAATTAGATTATAAAACAACACAAAAGAAGATACCTTAGAAATTACATAAAATATAGTAGAAAATTACAAGTAGTCAAGATCAGTTTTATAATATAAAATTATAAATAGTCAAGATCTGTTACATAATATAAGGACAATATAAATTAAAGTAGAAAATGACACATAATCAAAATCAGTTACATAACATAAGAGGACTATATATATATATATATATATATATATATATATATACACACACACACACACAAACACACACACAATTTATAAGATCTAAAATGCTCGAGTTAAATTCGACGATTAATTCACTTGAGATACCGTATACAGTTAATATATTAATAGGAAAATACATGTGGGTTACAAGACATAAACTGTTGATTAGCAAAGTTGTACTAAATCGCATACAAATACAAATGATTAAGTGATATATCAATATAATAAAAAAGGAAAAGAAAAAAAAAAGAGAGAGGGGAGAAAAAAAACAACTTGGTCATTTAAGACTATTTAGAAACTTCCACAAGAGTCTAGTTCTGTTCAATAAAAACATTTCTAAATAGAGTGTACTTAAAAGATTTCAGACTCCGACTGCTCCTGATTTCCTGTGACAAGGAATTCCAGGAACGGGCTGTGCGTAGAGATGGCCGATATTTCACTAACCGATATTTTGTCACAGGTATTTTTTGTCACAGATAAACCTGTGACTGATGACGGGAAATATCTGTGACAAAATATCGCTATCGAAATCTGCTCCGTATTCAGTACTCTGTGACTGATATTTTCTCCTCTACGTCATAGGTTTGCACGTGCGCAAGATACAATAACAGCAATCTGGCGGTAGTTTCTCCATCTTATTATAAATTATGTAGTTATTACACGATTTAAATAATAACACCATTGGTTATCAGTACTTAATCTTGTGTAAAATCCTGTCTGAACAACTGTTTTGCTTTGCAATTATTATCCAATGTTTTTCCGAATACTTATGTTTCATTAATTTTTATTCTATGACTCAATATTATAATGTTAATGCACGACTTAAAATAATTTATCCATTATATTATATACAATAAAAAGGATCAATTTTTAAAACGATTAGGATAATCATATAACCTCAATTTCTCCATACCCAACTACATTTAAAAATGATCAACTGGTTCAATATCTATAATATAACCTCTTGGCACATGAGGTTACCTTTTGACATGTTACTGTTCAGTTAGGTAGGTATTTACTTGTTAATGGTACATGTACATAATTTCTTTGTTGGATTTTCCCATATAAATCACTGATGAGTGGTGTGTATAGAGAAATCGTATTCATATTTCACTGCTCTTCAATATTTCCTGCTAATTTTTATCGTTGTGACAAAATATCGGTGCAATTCATGCTACGTATCGATATAAAATATCGGTGTGACAAAATCACCGATAAAAGTCACAGATATTCAATTGTCACAGTCACAGTTGTCACAGATACTTGAAAATGTCGTTTAAGCTCATCTCTAGCTGTGTGTATTGTGAAGGAAGCAGAGTAGAGAGATGTTTGATGATGTGGAATTGATAGAACAAGGTTATGCTGTGAACGTGTATCACGATTGTGGTGGGATGCTAAAAGTGTGAAGCGAGGAACTAGGTAAATAGGTGTGGAATTATTTAAAATCTGATACAGCAAACAGAGTGAATGAACTGAACGTCTCTCCCGTAAACGAAGCCAAGATAATTGAAAGAAATACTCGGAGACATGATCATAGCGACGGCTGTTAAAAATGAAACAACACAAGCATTATGAACACGCTGAAGCCTCAATGACAATTCAACACTAAGATCACTATACAAAACGTCGCAACAGTCAAAGTAAGGCATCACCAGGGTCTGTATCAAGATATGTTTCAGTTTAGAAGGAAAGAAGTTTTTCAGTTATCAGTTATCGATATGATTAGAGTTATTCCCTAGAGGACTTGAAGAACAATTCAAATCTGGAATGGTTTCCAGAGCATGGGCCGCAGCTTGGAGCCCGCCGCTCCCCCGAGACAGCCGCGGCGTCTCGTCCTAACGCGATGTCACGCGGCGGGATGTGACGAGCTGCTGGGGAGAATGGAGGCGGCGCTGGGGGCAGCGCAGCGCCGCGTGGCAGAGCTGGAGGCGGATTTACAGCTGCACGCGTCCGCCGCCATGTGCCAGGTGCACGGGCCGCGTCTCAACAGGAACCTCAGCCGTCCGCGGTCCAAGTCGTTGGCTTGGTCGTGGGGGAACGCGGCCGTCCACACCAGGCAAGTCCCTTGGTTGGAATTTAGATTCCTCAACAAAATACTAACTGGTAGGACTCCGCTGTGTCCGCATGGAGGTAGTACTGCACTAAATATCGCACAGTTAAGTCAACGATCACCTAGCGCAGAGTTGTAATAATAACACGTCTGCCTTGCATTTGGCACATTCTGGGTTCGGTCTTCAGAGCTGATTATCTTGCCTTGGGTTTTCGTTGTTTCCCAAATCTCTCCAGGCGAATATAGGAAGATTATTTACTATATAATGTGTCACGCAACCCTTCCTTCCCAATTCTATAACTCATTGCCACATAATTTCATGTGATTTCTCTTACCTTCGCAACAATTTTAACATAGAACTGCATAGCACGTCAGCTCACTAACAAATTCTAAACAAAACGCAAAAGATAATAATTTTATCAGGTAACTACTTAATAACATGTCAACTGACTAACAAATTCTAAACAAAGCTCAAAAATAATAATTTTATCAGGTAACTACTTAATAACATGTCAACTGACTAACAAATTCCAAACAAAACTCATAATAATAATTTTAACACAGAACTGAGAAACACGTCAGCTCACTAACAAATTCTAAACAAAACATAACGATAATTTTAACACAGAACTGATTGTGAATAACATGTGAACTCACTAACAAATTCTAAGTAAAACTCACAATTATAACAGCTGGACGGAGTTACGCAATAATAGACCAACCGACAACTTAACAAAATGAGATATTTGCACAAATCTGTTGAAGGCAGGCTAATTTAACTCGGAAAAAATCAAGAATGCGATATCTGAATTTTGCTGCTATTTATAAGTAACAATTCGTTTATAGCATAAAATTTATTTATTTATTTTGCTTTGAAATATTAATTCAACTGCTGGTCTCTTATCAAAAATCGATTAGCCTTTTTTTGGTATTATTTGCGCTATTTTTTTGTAATAGTATGAATGTTGTAATACTTCTTGCATAACATTTTCTATTAAAAAAAACAGATTTATTTCATTGGTCAATATATCGAAACAGGTTTTTGGCGCTTGGTCTTGTGTAACCCCGTCCAATTTTAACACATAATGAGTAAGATGTGTACTCACTAACAAATTTTAACAAAATCCACAATAATAACAATTTTAACACAGAACTGAGTAACACGTCAACTTACTAATAAATTCTAAACAAAACCCACAATAATAACAATTTTAACATAGAACTGAGTAACACGTCAACTCACTAACACATTCTAAACAAAACCCACAATAATAACAATTTTAAAACAGAACTGAGTATCCCGTCAACTCACTAAAAATTCTAAACAAAACCCAAAACAATAATAATTTTAACACAGAATGAGTAACACGTCAGCTAACAAATTCTAAACAAAACCCACAATAATAACAATTTTAACACAGAACTGAGTATCCCGTCAACTCACTAAAAATTCTAAACAAAACCCACAATAATAACAATTTTAACACAGAACTGAGTAACACGTCAACCCATTAACAAATTCTACACAAAACCCACAATAATAGCAATTTTAACATAGAACTGAGTATCCCGTCAACTCATTAACAAATTCTAAACAAAACCCACAATAATAACAATTTTAACACAATGAGTAACACGTCAACTCACCAACCAATTCTAAGCAAAACCCACAATAATAACAATTTTAACACAGAACTGAGCAACACGTCAACTCACTAACAAATTTTAAACAAAACCCACAATAATAACAATTTTAACACAGAACTGAGTAACTCGTCAACTTATTAACAAATTCTAAACAAAACCCACAATAATAACAATTTTAACACAGAACTGAGTAACACGTCAACTCACTAACAAATTCTAAACAAAACCCATAATAATAACAATTTTAACACAGAACTGAGTAACACGTCAATTTACTAACAAATTCTAAACAAAACCCACAATAATAACAATTTTAACACAGAACTGAGTAACATTCACTAACAAATTCTAAACAAAACCCACAATATTAACAATTTTAACACAGAATGAGTAACACGTCAGCTAACAAATTCTAAACAAAACCCACAATAATAACAATTTTAACACAGAACTGAGTAACACTCACTAACAAATTCTAAACAAAACCCACAATATTAACAATTTTAACACAGAATGAGTAACACGTCAGCTAACAAATTCTAAACAAAACCCACAATAATAACAATTTTAACATAGAACTGAGTAACACGTGAACTCACTAACAAATTCTAAACAAAACCCACAATAATAACAATTTTAACACAGAACTGAGTAACACGTGAACTCACTAACAAATTCTAAACAAAACCCACAATAATAACAATTTTAACATAGAACTGAGTAACACGTGAACTCACTAACAAATTCTAAACAAAACCCACAATAATAACAATTTTAACACAGAATGAGTAACACGTCAACTCACTAACAATGAAAACTGATAAAAAATTTTAACGTACAATTGAATAACACGTCATCTGACTAACAAATTCTAATCAAACTGACTGGTGTGACTCAGCGCCTCTCGGCGTCTTTTTAACTCCGCGATTACGCTTAAACTCTCACACTAATTAACCGCGCTCTGACGGCCTCGAATGCTACTAACAGTTCTGTATAAAGCTAACCAGAGAAATGCTAACTGAAAACTTTGGTTTATACCTTGTTCAATCTTAATTTTTATATTTATTAAAATCAGAATGTTTAAACGTACGTTAAGTTGCTATTCCAGAGAACGCCTCAATTCCTGACCTGTTCTTTTTTTTTTCAGCAACTACCCGGGGCCACATGAAGATTTTTACAGCAGATCGTCACGGGATATACGAAAGGACTACTTCGTAGAGAGCTACGGGGTGTGGCCCCCACCGGTGTAGGTATAGCTCCACCATCTTAAATTTCTACAGTAGACATGTGAAAAGTACTGTATGCACGGTAAAATATTTCTCCATTCTCTATACAGCTTAAATCCTTATGAGTGAGAGTATCAACATTATTAGAATTGTAATATAATGCAATATGCGGCAAAACAAACTGTACAGCTCATGCATTTTGTCAAGACACTCCCACCACTCTTCCTACAGAACTGCGCACCATATCGGATGTGTCTACTTACGAATTATAGCGGAATGGGTTAGTTTTTGCCTTGAACTCGGTAGACATACACCCGACTTTTCCTTCTACTACTACCCCCTTCACAGAAACGTTGTTCCCGTACTGCAAATCGCGAGTGTCTTGACAAAATTCATGAGCTGTACTGTACCCTTCGCCTTGCTATAGGTCTCACAAGCAGGGAATACCGACGGAAGGAATGCGAATGAAATAATGCGATAAGGAAGAGCGGGCGACAGGAAAGATCACGAGATAGCTTGAATGATATTCAAGAGTACAGTCGGAAGAGAAATGACATTGATAGAATCAGTCTTGCGTTATGATAGTTACATTACGACTTTAGTTTGTTCTACTGCATGTGAATACGTGTCTTGCATCGCACGGTATTATTATTTCATTCGTAAACGTACGTTGCACGTTTAATTAGCTTCGAATTTTTCTTTTTCTACGTTCTTCATTTCTACAGCAATGTCCTCATTTGTTCATCTTCTTGGAAGAGACAGTACTTCCATCGGCCCGAATTTCTCGCTCCCTCGGCGTGTCTCCATACACACGTCAAAACAGACAGCAACGCCACCATTGCTTTTCGGTAATCGTTTCTTGCGCGAGCTATACCATACACTGCATTATGTTCAATTAGTTATGTAATGTAACATCATCTTGTCCTTAAAATGTATCAATTAACTATAATGTAAAGTAGTGGGATTATAATGCTAGAGAAACAGAAGAGAAACCTCTTCAAAGCCGCTTCATCACCATGAATCTCTCAATACATGCCGAATAGCGAATATTAACATTTGTAGTGCGTGGCAAATGAAGCATTTTATTAACTTGTTCGTTACATTACACTACATCAAGTTTAACCTATTTATAAACTTTCCAATCTTTCAATACGAAGTGGGTCAGGATAGTAAAGAAGCAAACAATACACGGCAGAACAAAAGATCATATTATAAAAGCAAACATGTGATATCACCTCCGTATCAGTTCTAAAATGGACCACAGCGCCATTTCCAAGGGGAGCAATACAAAGACTAACTCATGCGATGGTTTCTGGAACGACTAGAACTAATGTAGTGAGAATTTCCACTGCAACACTATCTTTTGAATCGCTACTGTGAAATGTTTTGTTCGAGTTAAATATCAATTCTTTGCGTACATCATCTTTAACATCGCTGCGTCTCTACTGCGCTTTCCTTAATAAAGTATTATCTAATCTGTTGGAGATTTTATAAAAACTGTGTTTGATGTACGTCAATACCCACCGTCTTCCAAATATTAGATTCGAAAATAATAGGATCGTAGAAAGATAACTTGATTAATAGTTTAAGTTAGCTTACATACAAAATGTCTAAAAGTTTAAACTGAAGGTACTCTAAAAGATGTAATTCAGTCATAATTAATAATTAATTATACAGAGCGAACCGCAAGTAATTTTGTGCGAGATCGTGCGTATTTGCTTGTTTTCCGCACAGAACCAATACGCGGTAAGTGTGAAATACCACATTCAGTATTCCCAACGTAACACGCATAACAATTTCCCTCTTCTTACCGCTTAAGCGCGACATTCATTTTACTGCTTTAGGCTTTTAACATATTATTTTTAGAGACGTTTAACATAGTAATAATTATAAATTGGAAACTTACCACTACAATTTCACCTAAATTGCAATGTTAATTATTGTTTTAAATATTTGCAAAAATTAAGTAAAGTCTACTACTCCACGAAACTTATTGCGTTCCCGATACAAGTAACATTAAGGAAGCCGTGAAAAAATCAACAAGATTCCAGATGCCGATGTTATTACTGCAATATGTTATATAAATAATATTGTTGAAATATTAAAATGAAAAATAAATCATTACATAACCTTAACCGTTTTTTTTAAGTTCGCATTTATAGACTGGGGGAAAAAAAAGACAGACGTATATCTCGGCCTGCTGGAGTATAGTAAACACAGAAAACATTTTAAAGCAACAATGTTGAAGAAAGATATTTTGGTTTTCCGAAGTTGCCGTCATTAAACAGAAACCAACATGGAGATTTCATTCCAACTAATTATAAATTCGTATTTCAGGTATGTAATAAACGATCTTCGCACAAAATAATGTACAATACACGAGCGGTATGTTTGTTTTCATGTTCTCGGAAATTAAAAAAGCTCAACTACGTTTCGCTTTTTCAATCTTTTCCTCGACCATGAAAATGTCAACATACCGCTCTTGTAACGTATATTACTATTATGAATTTCAGGGGGTTATTCTTTGAGATATAAAAAAAAAGTTTAATATAGCCATAATTTTGCTCGTTTTTTCTTGGTTTTCGAGATAAAAATAGTTTTATATGAAACTTTTCATAGCGTGTTTTGGGAAAGTTATTGGTTTAATTCTCAATATGTTTAATCAATGTAAGAGAGCAGTGTATTATAATAATGTTTGAAATAATTTTAGTTTTTAGTTTAAATGTACATAAATTTGATCCGAACAAAAGTAACATTGTAGAACGAAAAGATACATTTGTTCAGATAAAATTTCTGCACATTTAAAAGACAAGACTGAAATTCTTTCAACCATTTCTTATAATAATAATAATAATAATAATAATAATAATAATAATAATAATAATAATAATAATAATAATAATAACAATAATAATTATTATTTATTTATTTAATCTGGCAGAGCTAAGGCCAGCAGGCCTTCTCTTCCGCCTAACCAGACTCCAATTCTAATTGGGTAAGTTGGCTTACAATAGTTATTACATTAATATCGAGACCGTAAAACGACATGAAAGTAAATAATGAAAGTTGGATAAGTAATGTGTGAAACAATAATAAACATTAGTAAGAAATAATAATAATAATAATAATAATAATAATAATAATAATAATAATAATGAGATAATTTAATTATTTATTCTGTGATATATTATGTAACCATTAAACATTGAGAAACTTGAAACAGTTATTATTGTTAACAAGAATTGTTAGAAAAATATTTCCTTAGTCTGTTCTTAAATTGGTTTGATGTCTGACAGTCCCTGACATTACTCAGTAGGGAATTCCAAAGTCGAGGAACAGCCACAGTGAAAGAAGATGAATATAAGGATGTTCGGTGGGAGGGAATGGATAATATTGAGGAGTGTTGTGATCGTGTGTTTAGGTTATGGTGGGTGGATAAATTTTGAAAATGAAATGCAAGGTAGACAAGAGTGGAGAAATGCAATATATGAAAGAGGAGGGAAAGACAGTGGATTTTCCTACGATTTTCTAGTCTGAGCCAAGACAACATTTGGAGGGATGGTGTTACGTGATCAGCCCGGCGAATATTGCAGACGAAACGGACGCACATATTATGAACACGTTGTAGTCTCTGCGCCGAAGTAACGCTTAGGTCAGTAAGCAGAATATCACAGTAATACACTGCTCTCTTAAATTAACTGAGCATATTGGTAATTCAATGACTTTCTCAAAACACGCTATGAAATATTTCATATAAAACAATTTTTATCTTGAAAACGAAGCAAAAACGAGCAAAATCGTATTAAACTTTATGATTTTAAATAGACTATCTCAAAGAATAACTCACTAAAATTATTGACACTACTTACGGTACACTCTATATAGGCTATAGGTACAGTAATTTATTTTTAAAGTACAGATTAATTCATATAAAACAAGTGGTTTTTAAATCTTCTTCTATCTGTTTGATGAAAGCTACGAAGATGCAACTTCTTTCTAAATGTAAAGCATCTCTGGAAGAATTGCTTACATTCAAATTGATCAGTGGTTGCCAAACGCCATTGAATTGTAATGTAATAGGAATGCAACCCGCACACCACGCAGAGAGAGAGGGGTGGAGTGGGTACTGTTCAAATTTCACGAGAGAATCTTTGTGCGGGGAGTGTGGTCCTTGCGGGGTAAGAGGAGAGAGTAAGCCAGTAACTCAGCGTTCTTGAAGGAGCAGGTGGATGTGAGTGGTGTCATTGGTCAGCTGGGACAAACAAGGCTCAGTCAATGGCCGGCCGGTTCACTGTCGGGGATAGGTTATAAGAGTGGGGGAAAAACTCACATTCCTTGCTGGAATCATCTCGTGAAATACGGACTGTATCTTCTCAGATAATGCAGGGAATGACAGTGCAAAGACGGACTGTGACCGGAAAACGAAAACAATATAATATTCTTTTACTTATTAGCTATTACTCCACCAAGGCGAGTGGAGCCGCGGGCGTAATGTGAACTATCGTGATGCGGTATTACGAACGCAGGAGCAGTAGCGCCACGGCTCCGGGCTGTAGGACTCCACTGGCCTTGGTCGAGTAATACACTTCTGTGTTAACTTCTCCATCTCCTATTTATTATTTTTGTATTGTTGTTGTTGTTGATGATGTTTAGTCAAATGTCCGAACAGATTTGAAACACATAAGTGACACCAACGTGTCACTCATGAAGCAAATAAGCCAGACGATAACGAGTACGATGGCCAGTTTCTTTCTCCCTTTGTATTATTAATAATATAGGAATGGGATGGGTGTGGGATAGAGGTATTAATAACAGGAGGAATATATGGCGTAATGTGAAGATGCGATTAATTGATATCGAAATGCAGTAGATTGAGCTCCAATGTTCGGAAAAGTCCTCACTACATTTACAATCAGATCTCATGCTTAACTGGGGGAGGTGTGTAACAAAGACAGTAGAGCAGGTTCAGCGTGGCTAAGATTGGGGGCATGGAAGGGTAATAAAATTGTCAACGAAGAAGGAGAGCGCCTTTGTCCCCTTTGCAGAGAAAGGATTCCTACAGACATATTTTTTACAGTGTGTCGAATTGGAACAAGTACTGAGAAAATATCTACCACCCTCGATGCTAAATCAGAATAGGAGTTCCCTTGCATGTCTTGACCTCATGGGGAGTAGAGAATACGAACAAAAGACTGGATTGTTTCTCTTGAAGGCGAGACAGATTAGAAGTGCAGCTGTTGAAGTTTGTGATACGAACTGACGAAGGGTTAATGGTATCTACCCAATTATACATTTTTATGTCTGTTTTAGGTTAGGATATATTATATAATGTGTTTTCATTTAGTATGTATGTTCTTTTAGAGAGTGGTTGGATATAATCATAGGTGAGGGGAGTGAGACCTGCAAAGTAGGACTTGTGTTAAGTACAAAGCGCGTACGGTCAGAAGACCCGTGCACTGAATTTTAGAGAAAATTACGATAATATAACATCTGTATGTATTAATAAAAGAAAAGGAAATATATTTCTTATTCATCATGTAACAAAACACGTAGGCTTACTTTAGATTAGCAGACTTTTGAAATTAGAGAAACGTACCTGCCTGATCATGAAGTTAGAAATTACACTGAATACATCGAAAAAACGCCGAAGCATTTTAGTCTGATTAAGACATAGAAGCTGAAACATTTTATTGTTTGTTTATTAATAAAATATGCAACTTACAGGTAAGGACGTGGCAATCTTTGCTATAAAATGAATAACGACATCTTAGAATGTACTTTTATACCTATTTAACATTTTTCAACAAAATGTATAGGTTACCTATTGAGACAAAGAGCAATTTAAAAGTTTTCATTGAATGACAGAAAAAAAAGATACAGAACTTGAGAGGACTTGAAAGAATGAAAAAAAAAAGGATTACAAACATGGCCTTACAATTTAAACTTAATGGAAAGACAGATATGGGAATACTATTTAAGAGACAAAATTGAGACCGGAAGAAATTGATAGATCTCATCTTCGAAAGATAGAAAAAAGAAAAAATTGGAGAAGGAAAACGAATCACTGTGCACATTTTAATTAGTTAATTAATTCTACAGTTTAATTTTCTAATGATAAAGTAAATCTCTTGTATGCTTCTATTTCATCTTCTGACTTCCATTCACATAATCCTTTCATTTCACCTGCAACTTCTCTTTCAACTGCCTCGCTAGTCCCAGTTGCGTAATGCCTCGACGTGCTGTTGAAATCCCCTGATTACATCCAGCACAAAATGTTTTCTTTTTCCTTTTTAAACTGTGTAGTAATACCCTTTTCTCTCTCTGAACAGAATAAATACCTTCTTAATTCCTTTAAATTGTTACAAAGAGTGTTTAAGGGGATGGGAAAACACAATGGTGATACTTAAAATACTTTATAAAAGCAAGGAGAAATGTTTTAACGCGAAAGGTGACTTTCCTGGTCCAACTAACGGTACGCGATAAATTCTTACAATGGTTATGCAACACTTTAATGAAATTATACTTTTGGAATGGTATTAATATTTGTGATGAAACTCTGCAGTACGATCTTACAATCATTTTCACTATCTCTGTTATTTTATTTTGTCCTTCAGTCAAGTACAGAGTAATGGCCAGTTTCTTCAAGTAATATTTAATTTTACTTTCCAAATGTTAA
This sequence comes from Periplaneta americana, assembly GCF_040183065.1. Lineage (NCBI taxonomy): Eukaryota > Metazoa > Arthropoda > Insecta > Blattodea > Blattidae > Periplaneta > Periplaneta americana. The sequence continues at coordinate 50,049,272 of NC_091130.1, forward strand.
ACTAGTAGCCTGTTTATTTTTAATATTTGTTAATATGTTTCCCATTATATATTCAGGATAATTTAATTTGAAACAATCAACACTTAACTATAATATTTGTTAGCACTATTTGAACTGCACGAAGGCAGTTAGTTGGTAATGATTTTGCACATATAAGGCAATTTTTTTAACTGAAATTATTTTTTTTAATTCTGTAATATAGAGGAAGTCATGAAAAACGCATAGAATCACAACCTGTTATAATAGGTCATAGGTGACTAATGTTCAATAATAATAAAATTGAGGAGTGTTTAGCAAAAACGTCAGTTGTCCAAAATCATATTTTTGTGGGAACTCTGAGAAAACTTCACAGCATCAACAATAATTGGCATTTGGCGTTGGTAATTGTATGAACACGGTACTACTACCAAGAGGGGTAATACATTTACCGATCTTTTTTAAGCATTTGGTATATTTAACAGTTTATGTTTTATTGACTATACAGAGTGATTCACGAGAATTTATCGTGACTTACGAAGCTTATTTTCGGAGACATTTTGAGCTAAAAATTTCATATAAATATGTGTCCTAATCTCAATATTTTCAGAGTTACACTAATTTGAATTTATTTGTAAAATACCATTATTCTACAGATAAAGAATGAACTATTCAGGAGTATCATTTCTTTAATTAGCTACTATTCTGAAGCTAAAAATGTGTTGTAAATTCCATAGTTATTTCGTACAGAATTATTTTCGATTTTTTACTATAAAATTACATTTTTCTTACGTATTTATCACAACAATTGTTACAAATCATGTCACTCCTATAAATTCTTGAAGACTCTAGACCTACATTAGGATGCATAATTAAACTGCACAGAATCAAGTTGCTAAAGTCGTATGTTTTGTAACAATTGTGATAATTGTGTAATAGTGATGTAATTTTTAGTTAGAAAACTGAAAAGCAAAATCTGTGCAAAGCAATTAACAAAACATTTTTAGCTTCAGAATACTAGCCAATAAAAGAAATGATACTTTTGAATAGTTTATTCTCTATTATTAATATTCGTTTACCCTTAAAACGAAAGAAAAAAAAAGGTATTTTACTAAAAACTACAAATTAGTGTAACTATGAAAATATTTAGATTAGGACACATGTTTATATGACTTTTTTGTTCAGAATGTCTTCGGAAATAAGCTCCGTAAGTGGCGGTAAATCCTCGTGAATCACTCTGTATACCTACATAAAATGTAAAACAATCGTCTTATTTAAAAATACAGAGTGATTCAAAAGTTCCATTCTACTTTGTTGAAAACATATACGAAAATTAATTAACTTTGTGACTGGTGACATTATGAGATAACATATTCAGTAAATTTTAACTTGCCTTCTTCTATTTAAGACCAACTCAACGCCTTATAGTTTTTACATGATGGGAAACGTATTTACAAGCAATAAAAGTCACAGTAATAATAATATGAATTGGAAATCATTTCAGTTAATTCTTCAAATTTAAATATTCGGATAACATCTGTACAATTACGAACATCTCAAATACATTTGTTTATACTAAAATAAAATCTTAAAAAAGAATTTTAAAAAGTTCTAAAAATAAATGAATAAAAATATAAACCTATTTATTCTTTCTTGACATTCAAATATTCGAACACCATTTATACTACAATGAGCATCTCGAAAAATACTGCACTAATAACTATTTCTAAAAAAATCACTTTTAGAATAGCATAACACACAGGAATATTAAACAGAAGAATAGGAAACAAAAGACCATGATAATATGAATATGCTGGCCGAGGCACTGAAGGAGGTAGGGTTTACAGTCCATCAAGAGGTGCAGGGACTAGCCACACAAGGAAGTGTTCGGCAAATTGATATCATTGCCATTAGAACAACTCGGCATACATTCTCGATCCCACCATCAGATTTGAGACACATGAAGATCAACCGCATGAGGTGGACAGTGAAAAGAAACGCATCTATGAACCAACAATCCCGTTCTATAAAGATAAATATAGCCTGTCCCACATTGATGTAATAGGTCTGTGGTGGTAGCACGTGGTACCATACCCTCCTTCTTTGCCAACAAATGTAAAAATCTAGACCTAACACACAGCATTGTGAAGGAAATAGCCATTAGTGCCCTCAAAGGATTGGTTCAAATATTGAAAAATCACTTGTATGGGAGTGATAATGGAAATTTCAAGTTATGTTAACCGATGGGTATTGATTGGTTTAGATATCAATGCCAATAAATCTGTAACTATTATTTTTCTCGTGGTATATGTCATTCAAATCATTCTAACATTTCTGATAATACTACTGTCCCTTGCTTACTGCAAATGAGCATAAACGCTACTTAGGTGTACATTTTTCTGACGTTTTGTATATTCGATTCCCTAACAGTTTCAAATGTAAATCATTTTACCTTTTAGGTGTGTTTTCCAAATTATATATTACGCTTTGTCAAACCTGGCAACATTTTCATAAAGGAAGCTTAATTTATATGCAATATAAAAGTGATATAAATAACACAAAATTTGGAAGCAGACAAACTAAAAAATAAAACAATAAAGTACAATTTCCATTTTATATCCAGGAATTTTCATGACACAAATTATTAAAGACGGTAACAAGATCACCTCACATGGAAAAATACGATTTACACCTTAAAGTAGATTAATTGTTGATCTTATTCTTAATTCAGATTGTTAGTAGACATAATAACGAACAAATACGTGCAATTCCAAAAATAAATATGGAGAAAAATGAAAATAACATTGAAAAATCATATGTGGGGTAATGCTATTATCCCTCCTTGGTACCAGCGGAATTAAAAGGTATTGTGCCACGTTACAGGAAAGAATATACCAAAGCTGTAATAAACTAACTCTCTATTTTTTTCTTTCTTGTTACAGGAGGATGCTCCGGAGAGAAGTAGCTGAGATCGAGACGGTTCTGTAGAAAAATAATTGAATGAAATCGTTCGCAGTTACTAAAAAGAACACATATTGTAAAAAAAATACAATCACTCACACTGACCAATTTTTAATTTAAAAATGGTAGATTACGATTGAAACTGCCTTAGTCGAGAATGAATGTCAAGAAATTTATTGAAATGAGATGTTGAAATATGTTAGAATTTGGAAATGTTTAAATATTTAGAGTTTCTAGCCGATGTAATGAACCTGGTTTAGGGGTCTCATGTGGTCGATGTTAAGTCCTTGAAATGTACTCGGAAGGTTTATCAGATAATCAGAATTTATATTAGGTTCTGAGGATTACGCGATGGCTCCGTTAAGATTTCAGCCTATCTTCGCACGTTATTTATGAATTCGCTTCACAGAACTTTGATGAACTGCACGACATTTCAAATATCGAGCTCTCACACATATCCAAATCACATTTATCGCTCGACACAATGCCACTGCAAAAATATAGCACACGAATTATTGTTTCCAATCAAGCAATTAGTACGTATTAATTCTCGTCTTGGTGTTTATTTACGGAGTGCGTCCAGAAAGTAAGTTTCCCCGGGGCCGTTTACAGAAAGAAAACACAATTTCATTGAAAGACCTATTGGAACAGATACAGAAATTGTTGAGCTATTTTTCAACACATTCCCCATCTCAACTGTGGCATTTTTAATACTGTAGGATCAACTTTTGTATCCCTGTATCGTAGAAACCTGTCGCCTGAGGTCGGAACCAGTGTGTGGCAGCCGTCTGCACCTCTCTATCACTGTGAAAATTCTAACAGGATAGGGATTTCTTGAGGTGTAAGAAAAGATGGTAATAGTTGGAAACCAGATCCGGGCTGTAGGCTGTTGCTCAAAAACCTCCCAACGGAACTCCTGCGGAAGATCTGTTGTGCGTCGAGCCGTATGTGGCCTAGCGTTTACCACCGTTTCTCACACCTGAAGAAATTCCTGTCCGGTCAACATTTTTGCAGTGACAGAGGTGCAGACAGCTGTCACACACTGGTTCCAATCCCAGGCGGCAGACTTCTACGACACAGGGATACAAAAGTTGATCCCACGGTATGACAAATGCCTCAGTTCCAGTGGGGAATATGTTGAAAAATAGCTCAACAGTTGCTGTATCTGATCCAATAAATCTTTCTATGCAATTGTGTTTTCTTTTTCTAAACGGCCCCAGGAAAACTTGCTTTCTGGACGCGCATCGTATTTTATAAAAGAAGAAGAGAACCGTTACCCGAATGACAAGTCTTTGCATTCCATTCTAAAGGCTCGGTTTTAAATCTCAGTGAGTCGTAAGTGGAATTTATGGTAGAAAAACAGTATTATGGTTTTTCTTGGGGCGAGCCTGATTTCCTACCCTGAATTTTTAAAATTCACAATTTATTATAGATTATCACATTTTTTTAGAAAGTATCCGAGCTAACAGCTACCACTGTAACGTGTTACGAAATATAAGGGCACTTAAATTATGTAAAAATACATAGATTTTGAAAATATGCAATTTTTGTATTTGAGTAACACGAAAACTATTCATCTGATCATAATAAAATTTATATGCAAGAATACTTATAGCAAAGGGATGAAGTGTAAGAAATATGATGTCTCTAACTTCAAGGGCAGCGAGGTATTTATCAGTGGCGTAGCATTAAATTTTGAGCAGGGGAAGCTAACTCAAGTTGTCTTTCATGCAATATGAGAAAACGTATTACAAACATATAGTCTTAAAATAAATAGTAGTCAATGTCAAGTCAGCAGTCGGAAAAAAAAATGAGTTGTAAAAAAAAAATATAGTCGAAGATTGGTTGGAACCTCGTAACACCAATAAGACACGACCTCAAATGGTACATAGTAAAATATGATTTCACTGTTTACACATATCTCTAACAAATAGACACGAATACGTATAACATTCGCTCACTCCCTGTCATACTTAGATAAATCACAATATTAACGGTCAATAGATACAATATTAGTATCATTACGTAAGTATGCGTCTGTATTTTGAGTGCATCCTTCATTAACAGCAAGGGAGTCGGTCATTTGTTTTTTAGATCACACTTTTGTTCGTAAGTCAGTCTTGATAATAGAATTGTCCTAAAAAATTCAAGTAAATTGGTGTCAGGAACTGTTACTTCACTCATTACTTATTATATCAGCCACAATGCACACTAACACTTCAACTGAACACAACTGACGAAAAGGGATAACTCGGAAACTACTAATTTTCAATGTCAAAGCTAGCTTCTTGCTACCAGTGTAGTTTAGTTAGAAAGGGATGGAAAATCTGCGGGGTGGGTTACACAGAAGAATGAGTGTAAGAAACCAGTCTGCTTGGAAGCTGGTGTGTGCAGGCTTCTTGTTTACTGCTGCATCACAATATTTAACGCGTAAATATAAATTCTATTAAAATTAATAAATAATTTTGCCCATAAACTGCAGGTTTATTATGAAATTATTAAGTTATTAACTGGGGAAGCTGAGCTTTTTAGCTTACATTGACGCTACGCCACTGGTATTTCTTATGTTGAAACATGTACTGACACTTTTGACAATACCTACTACAATATTTAAGATAGTCATACATAAATTTAACCACTGAATCTCGAAAGAAAGCTGAATTGAATGATATACAGTTCACTAAATTTAGAATATTCATCTGTTCTAAATAATTTGTTTAATTGTTGCAACTAGTCGAAAATATACTGAAACCCCAGGTCACATATAGATTCTCATTCCTACTTTAAAATCGGTTGCACTTTGAAGAGAACAAACGCCAGGATCGCCGCCGTCAACGAACACGAGATGGCAGTACAGTCGCTAATGCAATTCAAATGGGAGTTATGACGTGACTCCTTATGTAACAACTAGATGGCAGCATAGTAAACCTGACAAAAGTTGTTACCGTCAAAGCCTATAACGCAGAGCAATCTGGGTATATGATCTAGGCTGAAACATAAGATAACACAGGTACAAATTCCTGGTAAACCAATGATCTCATTGATCCTAAATTTTTATCAGAACTTGCATATACATACAGTTATAATAAACTCACTTTTTACTTAATTTGAGAAAGATTTGTTGGTTTTGTGATATTTTAAAACATTCGAGTTTGGGAAAAATAATTTTCACAGCATGTATAAAATTATGAAACTATCTTCATTTTCAAGTTATAAAAATAAAAATTGAGTTTCACTATTACAAGAAAATAAGTAAGATCTGGTAAAAATTTGAGACCAATGCCACCATTAAATTACCAAGAAAATGCACCTATGTGATCTTATGTTTAAGTATATTTTCCATTTTTTGCAACAATTAAACAAATTATGAAGAACATATTAATAATCTAAATTAAGTGCACTATAAGCCATTCAATTCACCGTTCTTTTAACATTCAGTGGTGAAATTTATGTATGATTATCACAAATCTTATGGTACATATTGTCAAAAGTGTTACTGCATGTTTTATCATAATTTTTGTATGCGTTCGTAACCCTCTACCCTTAAAATTGCAGAAAACAAATTTCACTCATCAATCCCCTTAAAAACTTTAGATGTCGGTGTTATCAGCGCTTATGTTTATTTTTATGGTCAATTCACAGACACTTATACTTAAAAAGCTTTTCAAGGCATTTAATATTTTGTTCGCTCGGTTGAAGTCGTAGGTCTTGCAGTATCTTCCATGTTAGAAACATTAGTACGTCTATCTTTTAATGATTTGTACCATTCAGAAACTACCGAAAGAGACGAGAAGTCTTCCTATAACTGTTCCGATGTCTTCTATAAATTTCAGTGCTAACGGTTCCTTTGCAAAGGGAAACTACATGATGTGCAAGGGCATTCCAGACGCGGGTGTCTTCCATTTTTTGTTTTCGACTTCTAATCGTTCACAGACAAAACATAAAAGTAGTAAAAAAAGAAAATTTTGTGTAATATCAAAGCCTTCCTAGGATTAATATGAGTAAATATTACCTTAATCCAGGGAAAAATGGAAGTCCCAATCAAATTTGAACAACCACATGAATTCAGAGAAAAGAAGCATACTCGCGTGGTATTGCTTCCACATGTGAATCAAGCAATTTATCTGTTACAAATTAGGAAAATGGGCTTATGAGGATAATTTCGATAGTAGAAATTGTACAATAAAAGAGAAAGAACAGTTTGAAGGCGACAAATTTACTAGATCTAACGGAAAATAACAAAGGATATAGAAAAAACGAATAAAAGTCCCAGAATTTCTATTTCAGAAGTTTTCAAGTATCAAAACAGGAACTAGGTTAAAATGTATTGCATCTCATAATAAAATTAATTTTAAAACCTATTAACAAAATCATACACGTTCCACTGAAACAAATATTGTTACAGTAATCTGTAATTTTGGAAACATATTTGTGATTCTTCAGCTGTTACAACAGTCAATTTTTAATATACGAATGTAGTACAGATAATGTCTATAGACTTTAATATATGGTGAATCACCCTACTATATGTATTAGAGATGAACAAAAGTAACTGCCGCTCTCGCTCGCTGTGTTCGTTGCATTTGTCTTTCGAGTCTCGTCTCGTCATTCTCGAAATAGTATTTGGTCGGCGTGGAAAAATTTTGTAACTTTGAATAACATACATCATTGAAATAAATAACATTATAAATGTTTAAATGAGACAAAAAGACAAAACATAACAGTATCTTAATTATCAGAATATTCTGGTTGTATTATACGATATTACCTATGGTAACATAAATAGAAAAAAAAAACATTCTCAAATAAATTTGCATTTCTAAGAAACAAAAAACATAACGTTAATATCTTTTACTTGAGATTGCACACTTGATCTCAAACATGTGAAAAGAAAATTCCCAGCCTTTTAATAAAGGCCTAGTAATTAAATGAAAGGTAGAGATGATGTTTCAAATAGGCTAATTGATTGCCAAAGTAGATAGAAGTTCAGTCAGGTATAAACAACTGTGACGATTCAAGGCTGTTTGACGTTCGGGAGTGATTAATCTCGGCGTCTCGGAACACTCACAAGCAGTCTTTACGTCAACGACGCGACGTATACAACATTGTCGTGTGGGATTTCGGCTTTGCGGGCGCTGTTAGTCTTGCTTTCTCGATCGTTGATCATCTCTAGAATGTATATACAGGACATAACTAAAAGGTATGTTAAATTTTACGAATATATTCCTCTCACATAGAGAATGAAAAAATGTTATATGAACATTGGCCTGGAAACGCTTTATTTCCTTGTTACAGACCTTTTTCTATAACCCTGTTTAAATTGCATGATGCCGTACATTTTGAATTAAAAATAGCATGCCACCTGGAAATCTGTCTTACAAGACGAGCTCAAATTCACTACGCTAGAACGGGCACATACACCAAACTGCCGTAACATTGAATCCCGAATGCGCTGATGAATCCCTGGAGAATATCATATTGTCTCATAGTCTTCCAAAATACGGGCTGGGAGGATTCTCTTCATCTTGCACCGGGGTTCCATGCACGAGCTCTTTTAACTTCCCACAAAATAAAAGTCTAGTGAGTTTAGGTCCGGAGAGCGGGGAGGCCAAGGAATTGATCCACCTCTACCTATCCCTCTGTCACGGATCCTTTGATTGGTTTGTTCAACAATGTGTCAACTCTGGGTTCAGTGCAATAGTGTTATTACACGATAGCTATGATGCCATAACATACAAAAGCAATATATGGCGCATCAATGCACGCAAAGATAATGCATGAATTCGTGCTAACGAGGGACATTTTGAGCACTTCCTGGAAGACATGTTGTATGCTATTCTTATTTAATAATGTACCACAATGTAGGCAGAGTTGTAGAAAAAGGGTAGTAACAAAGAAATACGGGATTTGCGGTCCTAAAATTTTGACTTGCCTTTTAGTTATATATTTTCCAAAGAATTCAATATAATCCTTCAGGAAGTAATTAATGATTTACATAAACCAATAAAGACAAAGCACACATACAGGCTACCAGTTATTTCATTTACGTCACATTCCACTTGAGCCACGACACATCTGTAAAGGCAGCCCCGGGAATAACTACTGTATACGCAAATTTCTGATATACAGAGTGTTTCTAAATTAGACCTACAAACTTTGGGATCGGATAGATAATTGTTTTCAGAACACTTTTTGTTAAGGAACAAATAGGCCGCAGTTTGAGTTCGGACTGTTAATTTAAAACTGCATTAAGTGTTTTTCATTTTCTTTTTTTTTTTTCTTCTTTCATTTGCTTTTTTCAGTATTATTAATAACTATTTCATTTATATGACGTCATTCCATTTTCGGCCAATGAAGTGTAATGAAATTTTAATTCCAACCAATCACAGTCATATATCGCGATAATTTCTGCAGCTCGATTTACCACTATCAATTTATCGCATTGTCGTTCTCTTGTTTAGCCAGTGTCGCCAACTGTTTCCACGTAAATCGTTCAGCATGAATCCATTGTACTAAATAAAGTGCGAAATCCTACTTCCACATCTACATCTTCATCTTCTAATTCCATATCCATTGTATCTAAAAAAAGTGACACTCCTTCATAACAATTGTTCATTTAAATTAATGTATTAATCAAGTTATTTGTAATTATACTATAAATTTTTTAAATTAAATTATGATTTCAGCAGATAATGAAAACGTATTTGTGTTAAAATAACAAGAGGAAAGCGCAGTACATGTAATTAACATTTTTAAGCCTGTATTTCGCTTTTCTCAATTGGCATTACTGAATAACATTCAATTTCTTTATTGCAGTAATCGTTATTCATTTATTTCGGCTTCACAATGTCTGAATAGGTTAAGTATTCATAAATATATAATTATTAACATTTTGTGAGCGAGTTTTAGGGATATATTATTTACATTTTTATTTTATTCACGAAATAGTCCTAATAAATGTCACTCGAAGTCTGACATTTCCCAAATAAATCGCTCGTGGATTTATCGGCAAATCTCAGACCTCTCGTCACATTACTATAGATGGTTTACTAATATAGTAATTCATTTTCAAATAACTGATTACACCTCAATCTCGTCCTGTAAGATCGCCCAATTAATGACGTAAATCCTTGTTGCAGTAAAATGACACGTCGCAGCTCATTTGTTCCCTAACAGAAAGTGTTTTAAAACAGGTTATTTATCCGATCCCAGAGTCTCTCGGTCTAATTTAGAGACATCCTGTATTTTGACGTCAACGTTTTATCGATCATGAGGTGATGTATGTGAAAATGAAACGATTGGAATTTTATAAACTATTAGCCAAAATAGAAGACGTAGATTTTATATCGTTTGTAATGTAAAAATTCAAAATATTTAAATCACACTTACAACTCAGTTACAATATACATGACTGATATACACTAGCAAAAATTTAAACTTTGTATCGGTACATCACAACAGACTGCTGAAATTCTCACACTTTAAAGAGTTGCGAAATCAAGGTATAAACTTAATCTGTCTATCTAAAACTGTTATCCCTTGTTGCTACAGATGTTGCACACGATGTCAGAAAGTTGCAGAATTCAAAATAAATACTGACACGTAATTTATTACACATGAAAATATAAGACGGGATCATATCAAACCATTTTCTGTCATGATTCCGATTTCATCTTAGACTGTCAAACCAGAGGACTGAAGGAATTAGTAACAAGTAAAGGGCAAACGGATGCGCTTTTACTTAAAATGTGCACTGTCTTAATTACAGGCTGTTCTCGTCTGTAGCCGACGACAGAAAATCTCTAAGTCATTATAGTCTAAGAAGCCACTAAATGTTCTCCCTTTCCTAAAATGTATCGAATCTTCTAAAAGGTATAAATTTAAGTAAAATTTTAAGTGTAAAACTAAAGTAACTTTATGTTAAAATAGTAACTAAATTGCTTGAAGCAATTAAAATAAAGAATTAAAAGCACAATTCTACTATAAACTATTTAATCCTATATCTATATTTATGTTTGTTAATTTAAGGACAGTGTTAATTAAAAATGATTCTCCCATTCCATATTCCATCTTTCTTTCTTTTGTAACCTATATTCAATCATTACCTGTTTCTAAAAATTCTTGTTTCCCCATCCTTACTTTTATCCTTGATAACTATAATTTTCCTTTTTTATCATTATCTTGTTTCTCTTTAATTATCATCCATTATTCTCCCTCCCCTCTCTTCCGCTTCTTCCCACTTCCTTTTTTTTCATTTTATTTTCCTTTCTTGTTATTTCTTTTCTTTCCTTCATTTTGTTTCTCCCTTCCTTGTGTTTCCATAATCGTTCAATGACACTTCTACGTGAAAACATGGAAAAATCATCATAAATCTGATAATATTTTAATTACTCATGCATTTTTTTTTTTTTTTTTTTACAAATGGTGGGTACTTGACTGTTCGTCATTCACCCTAGTACTCAAGTTCTGTTAAGTCTACACAAAATGTTAGTTTTTAACGTAGGCCTAATTTAATTTTTATATTATCTAGGGTAAAGGTGCCTAATTCCGTGATATCCCTAATCCCGTGATAAAATTTCAATTGGCTGTCATGGAGTTATGGTCTCTGACTTCTAAGTTCTTAAAATACCCAACAGATGCCAGGAGATGTCTTCTTTTCAATTCTATTGACTACCCGCCTTTTGAATAGAAGCAGTCAACTGCAGAAGCTTTTGTTCAGTGAAAGGTGGTTGACCAGTAAGTTTTTCTCTCTCTTATGACAGCTCCTGAAGAAACATTTTATATTTGAGGTAAGAATTAATATAGCATTATAAAAATTATATACAGTATTACTGTAGATTATAGTCAGCTGAATCAATGTGTATGATTATTTAAACATTATGAAACAATAACAATGCTACAGGAGCTTTCCCATTTTCGGATTTATTCTCATATTTCTCCTTCCTGGCTCACTTGACCAGTGATGACAACGCTAAATTGTGAAAATTAATGTCTATGAAAGAAAATAGTTCGTAGAAATAATAATAGAAATAAGTTATATTATAACTATAATAAAATAAGGGCATATATTTAACTTAATTACTGCTGTTGTTAGGAATATAAATAATGAGAAATAATTGTGTTATAATTCAATTTATTCAAATTTTATTTTGTGTCGAATTTAACTTTCACTTTATTTTGTTTATAATATATTAATATTTAATATGTATTCCTGTAGTTATACAAATATTTTCTATGAAATTTGTCACTTGGGCCTTTTTTTCTGTGTTGTAATTTCTTGCTTAATCCATATTAAAACAATATACCATGACTTTAAAGTGTTTTTCCAAATACACGTTTGTTTTCTGAGCAGTTAATGAGGATTATTTTAGTATCACGGAATTAGAATATCACTCACGGAATTAGGAAACCACTATCACGGAATTTGGATCCCTGTCACGGATTTAGGAGCCACTGTATAACAATGAAGAATCATATATTTTATCTCAAACTTGTGAAACTGTTGACACTGAATGTTGTAAAAACTGTAGCTAAAGGTCCAAATAACGTCATTTAGGTGTTATTTGAAAGTTTTTAGTACAATTTGATCCATTCAAACCTTTTAAAAATTACGTCACATTACAGCTGCAAGTCTTTATGCATTTTCAGATTAAATTTTAGCAAATTTATGATTTTTTCCATGAATTCAGGTACAAGTCTCCTTAAATCTTGTCAATTATTATCATTATCATTCTCATTGTTGTTATTATTATTATTATTATTATTATTATTATTATTATTATTATTTATCATATTGCAGAAAGAACGAGAAAGTCAATAAATCAGTTTTCAGTAACTTTTGTAAAAAAATAACGTGTATCAGAGAATCTAAAAAGTTTCACCTAATACAATCCACGCACTTTGTTGCACAAGATTGACGTCATTTCTCATTAAAACTATAAATACATTATATGACAAATATATTTTACTAAAAGACGTTTTAATGCCTGGAACATATCTGAGATTAAGTAAACATTCATGTCAATTACATGTAACCTAAAACTTCCATTTCAATCTCTAGTCAGTTATCACTATATCGAACATATTTGTGCTTTGTCAATTAAATTTTTTTTTATTATGGATGATTAAGGGATTGATAATTTTACACTAATTTATTGTCATTATGAAACATACAGTTGTTTTTTTATTGTTTGAGCAATTTTTTATATGAATTGAAGGCACTCACACTCAAAAATTGAGCGAAAATGCAATAAATTTTAAGATATTATTACTCGTATATCGCTGATGTATAATATCATTACTTAATTTGAAAAGTATGTTAAAAATAAATTTCATTTTAGGATTAAAGAAACAGCCAATTCATTCTGGAAACTGTACACAATACAAAACAATAAAAAAAAATCAAACTTGTAAGTAATTTGCAGCTGATTTCTTTTGTTGTAATACATTTATTTGAACAGCATTATTGGCGTTATTATTATTAGTGGATTTCTCTGTAGAATTACAATTTTATAATGTGTTACTAAAATACCCAGAAGGGTCTGAAATATAACAAAGATTTATGCTTTATTTATGTAAATGATCATTTATTCTCATTTTTTAAATTGATTATTTCAATCCATACAACCATCACTATCAAAATTTAGATGTAAAATATACGAGTGAAGTTCCACTACGTTCTCAATGCTTTTATGCCGTATGATTTTCCTAATTTCCACTCTTGACTGTTAATTTATTTTTAAAATTCTCATCTCATTAACAAACTGATAAAAACATGTCGGTTTTAATTATTAAATGTTACAATAATTAAATGCTAAATTTTTAATGCAAGAATATACAACACTAATACAATTAACTCGTTATTTTACATTATGCAAAAATGCGGACGGTATGCAGACAACAATAAAATAAGACGAAAAGCTGAAGATTCCGGGAAATATTGGTAACTCTAGTCGTAAAATTCAATCACTTATTTATTTCACAAACCACGATACAGAAAATGAACTTTAATATTAACAATATCCAGAGTGTTCGCATGACTATGTTAAAAGTTTCTAGTGTTGGTAGAGGAGAATCAGAAAGAATAATTTTCCTCGAGAAATTTATGTATGAAGTCGCATCGTTCAGACGCTAGAAACACATGCATATAATATGTCCACGAGACTCTCCAAACCATGCTCCAATTTGTAAATGCTGTATGAACGATTGGTAGCACAATATTTGTTTCTTGAAGTATTTCTGAACTATTTCCTTCATGTAATTTACAAGAAATAGTCTACATTCTTTACCAAACTGTGGCAGAAGTTATTCCAAGAAGTTACGTTACATGGAATATTCCAAATGGCATCTCCCGACCTTAATAAAAAGAGCAAAACGTAGCAGCATTGACTGTCGTAGGCTTTAAAAATTTCTAGGCATACCTCGGATCCTATCACAGGTAAACAATATTATTGCCAGAAAACAAGCGTTTCGCAAACAATTCTGTTGACATAACTTCACAAAATATAATCAAGCGGGCTTAAATCTGGGGATCGTGGTGGCCAAGAAACAGGGCATCCTCTTCTAATTCAGCTTCCTGTCGCTAACTTCAGTTACGCCATGCACAAAGTGCATCTAAAGTTCTAATAGCGTGTAATAAGCCACACTACCACAAAATATAAACTGACCTGGCTGCCTTGTGAATGAAAGCGACACGTCATATGACATAAGCGTAAATGAAATGGCATTTTACTAGTCAAAAGAACCTAAACGGTAATCAATCAAATCAACAGAGTGGTCAAAAGTTTTTCCTGGTTCAGCATATAGTCAAAACAATATATGGTGAGATACGAAGATCAAAGATGGCTGGCACTTCTATGCTACCAATCTTGAACCCAAAGCACTATTTCATAGATTTTATTTTTTTTATTTCATTGGGTTATTTTACGACGCTGTATCAACATCTCAGATTATTTAGCGTCTGAATGAAATGAAGGTGATAATGCCGGTGAAATGAGTCCAGGGTCCAGCATCGAAAATTACCCAGCATTTGCTCGTATTGGGTTGAGGGAAAACCCCGGAAAAAACCTCAACCAGGTAACTTGCCCCGACCGGGATTCGAACCCGGGCCACCTGGTTTCGCGGCCAGACTATTTCATAGAGTTTTATTATGTAATGTGGTGAAAACATTAACTTTACATGCAACTCGCTACATGAAAGAACAGTAATTATATCGAATGTAATTTGAAAAAAAAAAGTGGGCAAAACTTCATGTTTGGATTCAAGGTATGGATTTTTCCTATGTGTAGAAAAAAAACTGTTACATCAACATGAGCCCGGAAATGCTTGGTTTCTGAGTAGGGGTTGCAAGTATGATCATAATGTAATCCAGAAATATATTTGTTTACTGGAATTATTTTAATGAATTTCTTATATCGACTGTTCAAAATGTCCACCACCTGCCTCAATACTGGCCGCAGATCGCCGTTTCAACTGCATCCGAACATGCTCCCCAATTCCCGTCATAATTCTCACTGTCTGATAGCCTTTCAGAATCCACTGACTGAGAGTTCCTTCAATTTCCACAGAAGTCTAATACACCGGCTTTAAGTACCCCACAGAAAGAAGTGCAATGGGTTGAAATCCGGTGAGCGTGGAGGCCAAGCATATTCGAATCTGAATGAGACTACGAGCTGCGACCTGTATTCAGGCAGTATTCAGGCAAGATGTAAACATTTTTATCAGTTATTCTAAGGAAATGTAAACAGAATGAATCATAACGATTTCAGCTAACAAACGTACGTACTGGTGTGCACTATAATCATTGCGGAAGGATTTATATGTAAATAAATACGTATTTTTTTAGCTTATAGACAGAATACTTCAACTAAGACAAAAATTCCGAAGAAAAACACAGTAATTTGTATATGAAATTTTATTTCACATAAAAATACATATTTTTGTAATATTTTTATGTAAATACATACAGTATTTTAAATAATTTACTTATAAATGCATACATCGCCATTTTTCATTTTCTAATTTTAAAATCCAATCCAAAAACTCGCACATACTACGTATTAATGAAAAACTCAATGTGAATTAATTTCTTTCTTAAATATATTGTATGCTCAGTTATTTTTTATATCATATTCGTTCTGTCACACGTTATTACATTAGATTAATTGCATGATGATGTAAAATTTTTCTTGAAGTCGTATTGCATGTATGGTAGTGTGAAAGAGAACGCCACCAGAGTAAATAAATAAATAAAATAAATATTGCATCGTGACCTTGACAACACGTGCTCTTTAACACTTCCGGAGAGGAATTCCATATCTATGAAATGACGGCTGACGCAATGCATTCGACTCGAATATTCTCCAGTCGGAGGCGTAGGCCTGAATCATTCAGAACGTTTATGCAGTAGTGATATGTAAGCGAAGTGATTGGTGATATAATGCCGAAAGTGAAGTCAAATGTTCATTCCCGTTTGCAGCAATATGTTGTTGAATTTATTGTAATTTTACAAGAGACGGAAAAATTACTGTATTCATTGATAACGTTCTACCCAAGAGCGGATCTTTCACTGCAAACCCAGCTTTCTCCAATCTTCCCTATTTTCTGCCTTCCCTTTGTCTCCGCATATGATCCATGTGTCTTAATGTCGTCTATCATCTCATATCTTCTTCTGCTTCGAATTCTTCTCCCGTTCACCATTCCTTCCAATGCATCCTTCAGTAAGCAGTTTCTTCTCATACAGTCACCCAGGCAATTCCTTTATCTTCCTGATCACTTTCTTTCTCCCACTCTTTGCAACGCAGGTTCATTTATTATGTCTGTCCATTATTCTGGCAAAAATGTGGAAAATCTGTAAATTCGTATAAACGATCTCCATCTTGAAGCGTTTATCAGATAATAAACATAAAATGGCCGCTTCATATCTAACCTTTAGCCAAGTTTCTTTTTATGTGAAGCAGCTTCCACTTCATTTGCCCCCTTTTTCAAAAAGTTCTTAATATTACGCAGATTTATGCTAAGTTTTTCGTTCATCTGATATTCCTTTACGTATATAAATTGAAAAGTCCAGAATTTAAAAAGTTTCTTACAAAATATACAAATTTTGAAACACCAGAAGAACCAACATTAAGAAAAATCTATGTCCCTGTACTTTATGAAGAAATGCTAGGAAAGATCAGAGCAGAATGTGAAAATAAATACGGGTAAACATAGACGAATCACCGGACTCTAGCGGTAGGAAATTGGGAAACATTGTGGTAGGTATGCTAGAAATAATTCCCAAGCGGTGTTTTACAGTCTAGTATATAGTCACGAAGCTTGAGTTTTGAGGGTGCTAGGAACAATAGACTGTGCAAGTACTATTTCACATTGTCTGTAATGAGGCGATAGTAGCGATCCTAGTGGTTAGCAACTATCTATGGATGCATATTTATTACGTATTGAGCTTCGTGACTGTATATACTAGACTGTGCTACTAGCATGTGAAGAAATATCAGCTTCGAATCATGTAACGACAGCTCTCTTATTCAATGAATCTCTCTCCTTCTCCCGGTATCGTGCATTGTTCCGAGATCACCGACATCGGTTTATGATGGAAAACTAGGAGGAAGTCTTCATTGCTTACTGCAACAGCGAGCTATTTGAACTCACCACCACTTCAACATGATTGCCGAGTGATTTTTTATAATACATACTTAAAATTTTGTAATATTGAAACAAAAGATTTTTACAACTTTTATACAAGTTTTTCATTTTTAATAGGTAAGAAAATAAATATTTTCTAGTTTTTAGCACCTAAAAATCCGTTCCCTAATGATCATAACTGCAAGCTCAACTTAGAAACCAAGCATTTCCGAACCCATGTCGATATGTAACCATTTTTTCTTCCATACATATGAAAAATCCATACCCGAAGTTTTGCCCACTTTTTTCGTTACATTCTGTATTTGCACAATATATTATGTTGTATTATATCGCAAATATACACACAATACGACATCTGAATAAAATTGGTGTAATTAAATTAGAGCTTTCCTTGCCTGATTAATATCTCAAGAGGCAAGTAAAGAAATAGGTTTGGAAGTAAATCCCGAAAAGACAAAGTATATGATTATGTCTCGTGACGAGAATATTGTACGAAATGGAAATATAAAAATTGGAAATTTATCCTTTGAAGAGGTGGAAAAATTCAAATACCTGGGAGCAACAGTAACAAATATAAATGATACTCGGGAGGAAATTCAACACGGAATAAATATGGGAAATGCCTGTTATTATTCAGTTGAGAAGCGTTTATCATCCAGTCTGTTGTCAAAAAATCTGAAAGTTAGAATTTATAAAACAGTTATATTACTGGTTGTTCTATATGGTTGTGAAACTTGGACTCTTATTTTGAGAGAGGAACATAGGTTAAGGGTATTTGAGAATAAGGTGCTTAGGAAAATATTTGGGGCTAAGAGGGATGAAGTTACAGGAGAATGGGGAAAGTTACACAACACAAAACTGCACGCATTGTATTTTTCACCTGACATAATTAGGAACATTAAATCCAGACGTTTGACATGGGCAGGGTATGTAGCACGTATGGACGAATCCAGAAATGCATATAGAGTGTTAGTTGGGAGGCCGGACGGAAAAAGACCTTTGGGGAGGCCGAGACGTAAATGGGAAGATAATATTAAAATGGATTTGAGGGAGGTGGGATATGATGATAGAGACTGGATTAATCTTGCCCAGGATAGGGACCAATGGCGGGCTTATGTGAGGGCGGCAACGAACCTTCGGGTTCCTTAAAAGCCAGTAAGTAAGTAAGTGTCATCCTCAGGGCGGCCCGTCCTTAGGGGCCACCGGGGCCGTGCCCCAGCAATTTTCTTTTGGCATTTAAAATGCGTAAATTTTGTTCAGGACAGAGTACTGGATTCATAATTGTTTCAGTAAATTTCATAACACAGCGCAATGTGTGTCAGAGGGTAGAGGGACAAAGAAGGCCTGACGGCCTTATCTCTACCAGGTTAAATAAATAAATAAATACTAATACTAAAACGTCAAAGATTGTATGACACTAAATATTGTGAGCTTGGGCCCGCGTCAAAGGGCCCCACAACTTCAATCACTTTAGCGCTCAACTGCCATGATGCGAGATATGCAATGTTCGCTATCGACGGAGATTCACGAAGTGTTACGAATTTATCGTCACGAGTATAATACTTTTCGTTGGGGCCCGACGAGCTTGGCTCGCATGCCAGACGGAAGCGAGTCGCAGTTATTTTTTGTTCTGTGAGTCGCAGTGCCACTGAACAGTGAGTTAGTTCTAGAAATGTCCGTGTGAACTTTCAATAATGCATGCGAGCGAAGTGTGAAAATATGAATAAAGTGGATTACCTATTAAAACATCGTTTCTTCGTTAAAATTAGAATATAAACTTGAAGTTAAACGTTATAAATTTAATGAATTGTAAGAATTGAAGTTAAACGACTAGGCACACATCAATCTAATGACTTCAGTTTTACACAGGCGGATGGTATGAAAAGGAGAGCTTTCTGCTACTCGTGGTATACAAAGAAGTCCTGGCTAACTGTAAGTGACGAAAAACAAAGAGTATTTTGTTTTTATTGTCTATTGTTTAAATGATCAGGACGAAATTGAAATACAAACTGCTGAGCCATTTATACCCGAACCCACGCCTTCAGAAGTCGAAATTGCGATAGAAAATCTGAAAAAGTACAAGTCTCCAGGTATCGATCAAATTCCAGCAGAATTAATACAAGAGGGTGGCAGTGCATTATATAGCGAAATTTATAAACTCGTACTTGCTATATGGGAAAAGGAAATTGTACCAGAACAATGGAAGAAGTCCATAATTGTACCTATTTTTAAAAAGGGGGACAAAACCAACTGTGGTAACTTTCGAGGAATATCACTTTTGTTGACGTCGTACAAAATGTTGTCCAATATTCTTTTGAGAAGATTAACTCCGTACGTAGATGAAATTATTGGGGATCATCAGTGCGGTTTTCGGCGTAATAGATCGACTATTGATCAGATTTTTTGTATTCGACAAATAATGGAGAAAAAATGGGAGTATAAGGGTACAGTACATCAGTTATTCATAGATTTCAAAAAGGCTTATGACTCGGTTAAGAGGGAAGTATTATATGATATTCTTATTGAATTTGGTATTCCCAAGAAACTAGTTCGATTAATTAAAATGTGTCTCAGTGAAACATACAGCAGAGTCCGTATAGGTCAGTTTCTATCTGATGCTTTTCCAATTCACTGCGGGCTAAAGCAGGGAGATGCACTATCACCTTTACTTTTTAACTTCGCTCTAGAATATGCCATTAGGAAAGTTCAGGATAACAGGCAGGGTTTGGAATTGAACGGGTTACATCAGCTTCTTGTCTATGCGGATGACGTGAATATGTTAGGAGAAAATACACAAACGATTAGAGAAAACACGGAAATTTTACTTGAAGCAAGTAGAGCGATCGGTTTGGAAGTAAATCCCGAAAAGACAAAGTATATGATTATGTCTCGTGACCAGAATATTGTACGAAATGGAAATATAAAAATTGGAGATTTATCCTTCGAAGAGGTGGAAAAATTCAAATATCTTGGAGCAACAGTAACAAATATAAATGACACTCGGGAGGAAATTAAACGCAGAATAAATATGGGAAATGCGTGTTATTATTCGGTTGAGAAGCTCTTATCATCCAGTCTGCTGTCCAAAAATCTGAAAGTTAGAATTTATAAAACAGTTATATTACCGGTTCTTCTGTATGGTTGTGAAACTTGGACTCTCACTCTGAGAGAGGAACATAGGTTCAGGGTGTTTGAGAATAAGGTGCTAAGGAAAATATTTGGGGCTAAGCGGGATGAAGTTACAGGAGAATGGAGAAAGTTACACAACACAGAACTGCACGATAATATTAAAATGGATTTGAGGGAGGTGGGGTATGATGATAGAGACTGGATTAATCTTGCACAGGATAGGGACCGCTGGCGGGCTTATGTGAGGGCGGCAATGAACCTTCGGGTTCCTTAAAAGCCATTTGTAAGTAAGTAAGTATTGTTTGGTGGCGAGGTGCTGTGGACGTGAACAGGTTGCAAAGATGTAAAACATTTAAATGAGCGCATCAGAAAACAAGAAGAAAGTGCAATACATTTAGAAAATACTTGTAAGTTTAAACTATTTGGGACAGTAAATATCGCAGTACAAATTGATTCCGCAGTCAAATTTTCAATCCAGAAACGCAACGAACAGGTCACAAAAAACAGACATATACTAGCAAGAGTAATTGATTCTTTAGTATTATGCGGAACTCACGAATTATAACAGGGTTCAGAACGAAAATCAGGGATCTGCAAATCGGGAAAATTTCTTAGACTTGTTATCTTTACTAGCCAGTCTTGTATTGGATGAACACTTAAACAGTACCGGTACTTCTGTTCTTAAATATACTTTACATATTATACAATGAATTATTTGACAGTATGTATGATGTATACATCGAAGATCTTAAACATAACATTAATTCTACAGATTTTGTTGTTGTGTAGGCTGGCGAAACAACAGACATAACCTGCAAAAGCCAATTTGTTATTATTTTAAGATACATAAAAGGTTGTAAACTTGTGGAAAGGTTTCTTTCTTTCAAAGAGGTACCGTAAACAACCGCACGGCTAACGGTCTTAGCGAGGTTCTAAAACAAAGTCTACAACCTTTCAATTTAGAAAATAAACTCATATCTCAAGCATATGATGATGCTGCAGTAATGAGTGGTAGTTTTAGTTGTATTGTGCTGAGCTAATTTTAAGCAGAAGCAATTAACTAAAATGAAATAAAAAATTTTGGTGCATTATTTAACGTAGGCTATACCGCAAAATTTGTGAAATATCTGGCCTCACTAACAAAAATGATCACGAGCCGCCACTGATCATCCTAACAGTTGCAAAATGACTCATGATATCTGCAGCATGCATGTATCCGAGGAAGTGTTGCCAGTAGTGAAGTAAATCTAATAGAAAATCATTCAATTTAAGCAGGTGATCAAGTAATTGGGAAAAACCTGAGGTTACTACAACACGGACACAATTTTAATCGTTCTAATCGCTTATCACTAGACTGTAGAACTTTAAGCACTAAAAACCCAGGACATATGAATGCAACTATGCTGTAAAAACTAATGAAATATGCGTTGAAAATTAAAGCATATGCAGTAAGAAATACATTTGAGGTTTATTTAGTTTGATAATTAAATTTATGAAAATAATGTAAAATAATAATTGTCATCAAGTCATTATTTTTATTAAATCCATTTTATTTTCTTTTTCTTTAAGTGTACTATTTACTAATTGTACATAAATATTTGAATTCATATCATTTTAACTTTCTAATGTTTTTTTTTTAACTTCCTTTGCCTTTATGCGTGAAAGATACGCGCAAACGAGAAAAAATCCTAAACTAAAGTCAAGAGGGCTAGAATCAGAATTATCTCTACCTACTCCTCTTGACTGAAGTCTACTAAATCTTAGGTAAACAAATTCATCGGAAGTCAGCTTACATATTTGAACAAAAACTTTTAAAAAATTTAACTTTTATACAGTAAATTTATTTTTAAAAGCAACCCATGGTATAGGCGTCCAATTATTGATTTCTGTATTGCATGAATATACTTTATTTTTTCACAAATTTGCACAAACGGACATTATCACAAAATAGGTGCCACTTGAAACATTCCACGTTAAAATGACTGTAGGACACGCTTTCTTTTAATTAGGCAATGAACTTTATGCACTTTGCACAGCAATGGTATTAATAGGATATCATATAAACTCTTTTTCTTTTTTTCAATTTCCTTAGTATGATAGGTGGCGGTTAAACTTTTAAGCAGATCGAACACGCGCTGCTTCTTCGCTTGATTGTGCAAGAAAACTCGTTGGCGGATAAACTGCCTCTTGTTGAAATGAAAATTTACAATCCACGTGGCTTCATTGTTGCAGGTATTTAAATATATTCGGTTTTGATTCTATCCCTGATTACTTATATAAAAGATTGATCATCCCCATCTTAAAAACGGTAACATATGGAAGAGAACAACCACCGGGATCGCCACCGTCGATTGGGAACGACCGATAGATGGAAGTACAGTTGCTCCATGCAATTCAAATGAGAGTGACTTCTTATGCAGTACTGCACTCCAACCACAAGGGAATCTTTGGGGAATGAGACGAAGCGGGGTAATGCTGTGAATGAATGTTGATGTCATAAGATGTCATAAGGTCACACACGTGGGTACTCGTATCTGTATTGGCTAGCTCTCAAAGCACAAGCAATAACACTGATACACACATATTGATACTAACCTAGTTACAAAATTAGATCACTGTTAATCTCCTGGGGCCGTATTCATAAACATTTTTAGCGCGGGCTTCCGATGGATGATCAGCGAACTAACATTTTTCGTATTCATAAACCAGTGTTAGCGATATGATATGATATGATATGATATGATATGATATGATATGATATGATATGATATGATATGATATATGAATCCTGTACAAGTAACCAGTCGTTAGCCGGGGCTAGTTTAGCACGCTAGTAGCGCGGGCTAGCGAAATGTCTATGAATAGCACCCCTGGTCTTTTAATCTCTCCGTACAGGAAATAACATATGCAGGAGAGCGCATGGTTTTTAAACTGACGTTATAACGGTAATATTATCTATCTACTTCGTTCCAATAGATGACGCAATAGTAACCACATTCCTTTCACGGTTGATCTCCTGGTTGGAGAACAGTAGCTAGACGGCAGTATAGTGAAATTGAAAAAAGCTGTTGCTGTCTGTTATAATAATATGCTGCATATGATCTGAGGTTTTACGAAATCAGAGCACACCATTAGAAATAAGTTATCCAATATCGTCGCAGCAATTTCATGATCTCAAAATTGGTTTTATATTTCTTGGAAATTATTCATATTTTTAAGAGAGATAGGCTAAATTCTTATTTTTATCACGGGGAAAATTATGAAATTATATAATAAATCTGGAAAAATAAGGCAAGATGTTAATCCATTTAAATATGCAAAATAAAAATAGCCATTAGGAAAGTTCAGGATAACAGGCAGGGTTTGGAATTGAACGGGTTACATCAGCTTCTTGTCTATGCGGATGACGTGAATATGTTAGGAGAAAATACACAAACGATTAGGGAAAACACGGAAATTTTACTTGAAGCAAGTAGAGCGATCGGTTTGGAAGTAAATCCCGAAAAGACAAAGTATATGATTATGTCTCGTGACCAGAATATTGTACGAAATGGAAATATAAAAATTGGAGATTTATCCTTCGAAGAGGTGGAAAAATCCAAATATCTTGGAGCAACAGTGACAAATATAAATGACACTCGGGAGGAAATTAAACGCAGAATAAATATGGGAAATGCGTGTTATTATTCGGTTGAGAAGCTCTTATCATCCAGTCTGCTGTCCAAAAATCTGAAAGTTAGAATTTATAAAACAGTTATATTACCGGTTCTTCTGTATGGTTGTGAAACTTGGACTCTCACTCTGAGAGAGGAACATAGGTTCAGGGTGTTTGAGAATAAGGTGCTAAGGAAAATATTTGGAGCTAAGCAGGATGAAGTTACAGGAGAATGGAGAAAGTTATACAACACAGAACTGCACGCATTGTATTCTTCACCTGACATAATTAGGAACATTAAATCCAGACGTTTGAGATGGGCAGGGCATGTAGCACGTATGGGCCAATCCAGAAATGCATATAGTGTGTTAGTTGGGAGACCAGAGGGAAAAAGTCCTTTAGGGAGGCCGAGACGTAGATGGGAGGATAATATTAAAATGGATTTGAGGGAGGTGGGGTATGATGATAGAGACTGGATTAATCTTGCACAGGATAGGGACTGCTGGCGGGCTTATGTGAGGGCGGCAATGAACCTTCGGGTTGCTTAAAAGCCATTTGTAAGTAAGTATTTAAATTGAAAATCCCTCGAAATATGCACTGATGCAAAATAAAGTTGGCTTCATTCGAACGTAAAAACCATGATCGACAAAGGTCCATTTGGACTTTTCCAATATGCTAAATCAGTAAAAACATGCAATTATATGAAATCCCGCGGTTTACTTATCACCATTAAACTGTATGTTTCCGGACACAGGTTTGTCTTTATGCCAAATTATGTTCCCTTTGACGCCTCTGCTACCGCGAGAAGTTTATAATACAGTGACGCGAACACCCTACGTAAATCCATCGACTGTACATCGAATTTACTAAATCTTAATGGAAAAAAATTCATCAGAAGTCAGCTTACATATTTGAAAAATAAACACTTTAAAAAAATTTGAAATATGCGCAACTTCTATACAGTAAATTTATTTTTAAAAGCAACTCATGGTATAGGCGTCCAAATTATTGATTTCTGCATTGCATGAATAATTTATCTTGTGTTACAAACATGACATCGACGAAGTGTCAGACGTATTCAATTCCATCATTCTGCACATAATGAATTCTCAAGTCAAATAGTACTTGTAAATATTTGAAATCATATCAAAACGTGAAGGAACGACATCACACGAGGTTGAGAACGGACAGATCATTATTTGTTGTGTAAACACATCTCCGTACTGACTCGGCGCAAAAGGACTTTTTATTCATTCCACTTCTATATTACGCACATAAATCTAGACATTTCAGTTCTTTATTATTATGAACTGTATTCACAGACAACCATGTGTGGTGAATGAAGTTTTGTTTTCCAAAGTTTGTAGATATATTTAGAATAAACATCAATTTTATCTTGTATTCCGATGGTTTGATTACATGGTGACAAACTTTCAGTTGTATAGTTTAAGGTCCGGCAGAAACAAATAGACGAGTTGGCAGCGCTACGTAATACAACATTGTTTAACACAACAATGTATCGAGTAATTAATATCATTTAGTAATGATGGAACGTTGATTAAATGAATATCGAGTTTTTGCTATAAAATCATGTTTTAAGAACATTGACTAGGCTACACGAACACGTCTTTTTAAGCGTCACTTTCATATCAGAAGAAATGGGAACGTTTTAACTCGTCTTCCTCGTCGCCCTAGAAGCAAATACCTTACTATAATAATAGCAGTTCTGCGCGCGAACGATGCTGGTGCTGCTACCTAGGCGGCCGGTGTGGAGATATTCGCGAAACAAGCTGTAATCAACTGCAATGTATATTGTTGCTAAGCTAGTTAATAGTTTTATTAATTAGTGTTGTGTTAAAATGTCAGGGTGTATGTGTGCTGTTTATAACTGCTAAAATTACAGCATTACAAATTGCTCCAAATCGTACTTTCGATTTCCGAGAGTTTATAAAACGTGAGTCAACAAAATTCTTTATTAGGCCTAATGCCTTTGTCTCTGTGTTGATAGAATAATAAAAATTAGCTTTTTTATTTAGGCCTAATAAATAAATAGAAGTTAAAATATATTGGAAATTTTAAGTTTTTATCAAATTAAGTTTTATTGTTGTCCACATGCCTTTACTAATTATTACAAGCATCAGATTACTACCATTTTTGTCTTTGCAGTTATCAGCAATGGCTATATAAAGCGTTATTGTAAATTCATTCTTAATGTCAGAATTATTTTTGTCTCACTAAAGCAAAGAAAAAATACGCAACAATTAATTACGGAAAATAATATGAAGAATGCAGTATTTCCCATAATATACATCTTTGATATAAAATAATGTTACAGTAAATACGGTACTATTCAATATTTCTTAAGTGTCTCGTATATTATTCCACATTAGTACCTCACGTTTTATACAATAGTTCCATTTCCGTTATGTTAATATTTGTATTTGTGGACGTAATTCCACGCCGTTTCGCTAGATGTCAAGTCCGTGATATTTCGCACTCACGTCAATGCTGCTAGTATACAGCTGTCCGGTATTATTATAGTAAGGTATTTGCTAGAAGTTTACTAGTCCAGAAGTGGAGAGAGGGAGAATGACGTACCAGCAGAGTCCTCGACTATCTGTTCTTCAGCATTCACAAACCTTGGGTGTGTTGGACAGAAGTGTCAGGCACATCTTACATTATGATCTACATTTTCATCATTTACAAATTGTGCAAAAATTCCCATGATTGTCATACACGAATGCAGTATTCCGGAATTATCGCTTTGGTGACATACATTTAACCTGCACGGTCGCCTGATCCATCAGAAGCTGATTTCTCCCTGTGCGGTTACGTCAAGGTAAAAGTGTATCAAAAACGACCACACACGATACCAGATTTGAAGGGCAAAATTCGAACTGAAATTCAAGAAATCCCACGGGGACATTCTGCAAAGAGTGACGGACATTGTCAAGCGCCGTGCAAAGATTTGTTTCAGGTCTGTGGAACTCACCGGAGTGAAGTTATCTTCAAGAAATTAACGTAAAACTTAATGAAATGCTTTAGTGTATATTTTCAATTTGGTGTTCAATATTATTTTTCCAATTAAAGTATTGTTTTACGAATGATAGTCTAATTGCTTCTGTCGGATCCTATATAGTACCACGTTCATCTTCCTTTCTCTTAAATGAATAAGAAAATTAATAAAACTTGTAATATACAATTTTAAAATATTTTGTCATTAAATTTATAACGTTGATATCTACGGCAATACAAAACGCCCACATAATACACAGAGAGGCAGCGAAAAGTTACCGCACTAAGCAAGGGACGTCGGGGAACAGATTGCCCGCAACCCATTGCTCGACTCACCGGTAAACTGTAGCAGCACGAGCCGGCGTTCAGTTTCATTACGGTAAGCCTAAATTATTAGTTAAGAGTTAATGAATGAAGTTGAAAACTGATGTAAATTTCACCTTTCATCAAAGCAGCTGTTGAAAATGATGTCCAGCATTCTCGACATAAACGTTGCATCGTGTTAAAAAAAAATCCGGCTTTTTTTTTTTATTGAGTATAACAAGAACACATACATAGCTTATTATGTTGTACAATATAATTTTAAAAGTCATGAAACTACAGTCTGTGGAAAACAAACAATAACACAAGAATTTATTAAAGAAAGAAAGCAAAATATGAACAAATAGTAGGATAACAAAGTTTTGGGCAGAAAGAAGAAAAAGTTTGAAATCATGAAATAAATAAATCAACCGAGAATTAAAATAAATAATCTTCCCAAAAACGTTTTTTTAAACAATTCTTAAAACACTGGTAATTTGGTAAAATTCTATATTCTAAAGGAAGTTGGTTAAAAGTTATTAAAAATGCTCAATTCTTTTCGTTCCATAAGTTACTGAGCTATGCTGAAAAAAAATAAATTTCTCTTTGTTTTGTTAAATGAGTGCGTCGTTGTCATCTTCCTAACAAGTATTAGGCCGAGTGGCCTGTTAAGGTCTCAAACTAGAATTTTCAGTCCATATCTTCTTCGGACGACCCAGAGATCTTTTGCCATGCGAATGGTAATGAAACAGTGCTTTTGGAATTCTGCATCGATCAATTCGTTCGAGATGACCCTTCCACTGAAGTTGATATTTGCTAATGAACTGCATAATGGATTCTATTTCAAGTTCTTGCATTAAGTTATGTCCTCATTTTTTTATAATCCCAGCGAGTATATCCAGCTGTTGCTCTCATAAACCTCATCTCACTTGCTGTTATTCTACTGACATCTTTATTCTTCACAGTCCACGCTTCACTACCATAGCTTAATACTGGTTGTGCTAAGTTTTTATACAAGCCTATTCTTGTGTGTCTTTGTACTAGTGAAGGTTTCATGATTTTATTAATGATCCCCATTGTTTTATTATATTTGCATATTTTTTCAGCAATATCTACTTCATCATAAGGTGATAGTGTATAGCCAAGGTAAGCGAAAGTATTTACTCTATTATTTTATTATTCAAACAGATTTTACTTGGTACAGGGAATTTCCCACAAAATGACGTGATTTTCGTTTTTTCAAATGAGTGCATATATATTTATTAAACTGAAATATAATATTACTATGTATTACATTGTTAATAACTTTGTACATGAAAATAGCAGCACCTAATTTGATAATTGATTCAACTGGTAGAACGAAAGAAAATTGATATAGATATTTAACTGGAGTCAAATAATGAATTTTTAAATTCTTGTTTGAATATCTGCAAGCTTCTCCTCTGTTAATACCGTCTTCTGTCATTCTCTGTTTTGTTTAAAACAGACCCTAATTGTCGCCATTTTCTGAATAACTTGGTTATGTATTGTCTCCATTGCTAACGGTATCATCATACGATTTCTTCTTTAGAAGAAATGTCTCAACTACACTCCATTCGTCAACTAAACACTCCGTATGCTTCCCCGCTGTCCACGCACTCTCCCACCACTCGGGAATTTTAGGCCTACCGTAATGAAAATGAACGCCCGTCCGTGCTGCTACAGCTTACCGGTGAGTCGAGCAATGGATTGCGGACAATCTGTTCCCCGACGTCCCCTGCATTGTGCGGTAATTTTTCGCTGCCTCTCTCTGTGTAAAAGATATACGAGATAGGATGGACTATGAGTGAAGATTGGCACAACCCACATACTCTCAGGCCAATTATATGAGTCCAATTACTACCTTACATGGGCTGGAAATGACCGGAGAATTGTACCTGGAGTCCTCCATCAGTGATAGAGTTCTTTCATCTATCGTAAATCTATGCCAGGGACCTCCTAGTTTATATACCATCAGAAGGCAGCCGGAAATTTAATTGCCTTTTAAAATCCATCGCCCAATAATAATTAGATAATAAATTTAAACAGGCAATCAATCAATAAGGGAGAAAGGAGGAAGTGTAAAGTAGAATATACAAGAGTTAGCATTCTTACAAGGGATCTTGGGATTCAGTTTAAAATCCATGAGACCACTTGTCTCACTTCGTTCACATCGTAGAACTTCAGATGGCTGGATCAGCCATGCAGTTACCAGCAACAGCATGGCTGCCGCAGCCGTATCCGTCAACAGCCACCGCGCAGTCGCCGAGCCGAGGGAGGAAAGAAGCACCGCCAAAGCCAACTCCCTGATTCAAGCCTGAGATTTAAGAAACAACGCTAATGCCAAGACTCCATTGTCAGCATAGGATAAGTAAGTGAACGATAGAATTTGGAAATTCCAAATGTAGATATGCAGTGAGTTTTGACAGATCCATGGTCAAATTTTACTAAGGCTCATCCGATATTTGTCTCAACACAGAAAAACCGTGGAAAAACATAGACATGATCAGTTGTCTCAATTTAGGAGACTAGCCAAATATCTGTGAGATGATATAAAATATATCCCGTTTGGCCAAGAAGAGAAAATGTGGGAATGGGTATGTATTCTTCTTATCAAGGGAGAAAAGTAAAATGTGTTCCTAGCTTAGAGATTAGTTGGGGTGAGGCATGTTAGCCATCCTCGTTCTGAATATACCGTTACCATAAACTGGAGTAAACTTGACCGCTGGGATAAACTTGATCGTAAAGTAGATAATATTAAAATCACGATATCACATGCACTAAATATAGTATTTTTTATCAATATCTTAAGTATTTTCTTTTAATTGTCACAATTACGGCTGATATGATTTAAATCTTTCTTTTTTTAGTGATCAAGTTTACTCTAGGTCAAGTTTACCCCAGTTTACGGCAAGTGATTCAGTTGCTGATGACAACATCCGTCGCGCTGAAACAATGATGTATAACGTAAGGAATGGGACGAAATAGACTGCGTGGAAAACCACAAGAAACGAAGTTCATCTTACACTTTTGTTTCCATGGCAACACGAGTGACGTCAGACTAAACCTTTCATGTCAAAACATTGCAACGAGTTTTTCTCCAATAACAGGCATTACAAATTTTCTCTTTTTATAGGTCGAATATAAACTTCCACGTTTCAATTGTGAAATTTAAAATGAAGAAAAATGTCCATAGCTGATAGTGATGATGACGATGATGATCATGATCATGATGATATGAAGATGATGGCACTTGATTGGATGCTACAGAGAAATTGGAGTATTCGGAGGAAATACCTGTGTTATCTGAACCACGGACTTGCCCAAAACAAGTTATAAATTTAGGTTATATCGACCGGGATTTGAACCCGGGCTCCTGACTTATAAGTCCAGAGTGCTAGCCTCAAGTCACCCTGGCGGTGTAGACAGAAAAATTATAAGAGTTTTTATACACTTCAATGTTGTTGTTTAGTCAACTGTCCGAAGACAGGCCTGAACCTCACAAGTGATACCAACAAGGCACCACTTATGAGGCAACTAGACAGGAGATAATAGGGAAGGGTGGCCAGTTCCTTTCCCCCTATACACTTTAATAAATTTAATATTTTATTACCTCTGAAATATTTCAGTAAATCACTCTCGTGACATTTCTATTTTTTCATACCTTATATAAATACAATTGAATGCATTCATCCATAAATAAAAACTCTTTGCCACAGCTCTCAATTTACTGCAAGCAAAAAAGTGAACATGCCTGAGGGAAAAGCTTATGCTGCCGTTGCGTTTCACAATTTTTAATCAAAAGTTCATATGAATATGTATTACCTTTCACCACGCTAAATTACTCACGGTCGTATATTCAAGCCACAGAATTTGCGAATGTATTTACAAATCAAACGTTGAACACAAGATGACTAATTCTGTTACATACGCTGTAAACGGGCTGTATTTGCACTGATTATACAGTTTCTTTAAATCGCACGAAAGTGAACAGTAATACATTATTTATACTTCCACGATTAACACTTCGCCGCAGTGGTTGCCAAATGGCATGAAATTGTGTCGCGATAGAAATGCAACCCGCACACCAGTATCGCAGAGAGAGGGGTGGAGTGGGTATCTCCTCAGGGTAATGCAGTGAATGACAGTGCATAGACGGACTGTGACCGAAAAACAAAAACATAACAATATTTTTACTTACTTATTTACTAGTTGCATATACTTTATCCGAGCTAACTTTTCCCCCTTATTACTACCACTACTTGTCCATTAATTAATCTATTTACTTATTTATTTATTTATTTTTTCTTGTTTTGGTGTAAGGAACATGCTCCCAAGATTTGTCAAAGTATTTCTGAAACACCCAGTATACAGGATGTTTCTAAGGTGGTGTTACAAACTTTCAGGGATGATGGCAAAGGACACATGTATCAATTTGAGATAAGGAACCCTGGTCCAGAAATGACCGAGTCGAAAGTTACAAGCAAAAATAGTTGTGTGGAAATGAAATAATTTTATTCCTCTGTACACCTTATTTATGTGTATTTATCTGTACATCTTACACATACTGTATTCACTTGACGTTGTTTACGTTGTCTACTTACAGCAGGTATGCTCATTCTCTGACTCGCGATTACGTTCTGTAATCACAACCTTCGAATGTAGAGCGTGCTGTTCCTCGTTCGAAGCTCGACGGATGACTGCAGAAGGCAGTTCAAGTATTTAGTAAGGTACGAACAGTGCGGGACAATGACACAGTCATAACCTTTTGTAAGCAAACGATCATTCCGTACAGTGTGGGAGAAAGACTATTAATTGTTTTGCGTTCGGTAAAGTCTTTACTATGCTGTAAAGTACTGTCAGGAATATTACTGAGCAACATAAAACGACATTATACGCTCTGCCATCCAGAACATGCCGAAGTGAAAGGGAACCTGTTTTCTGTAATATGTATTCATATACCAACGTTATTATTATTATTATTATTATTATTATTATTATTATTATTATCATTATTATTATTATTGTGGTGATTTTATTCCAACAGAAATAGCCTACATGTTATGATAAAATAATTTTTCAGAGGCACTACAGTTTCAAGAATTGAAAGCACTTCAAGAAAGGCCGAACATTGAAGAGAGTCGGTTAATTCAGAGTCTATGTTTAGGAGCAAGTTAGGTAGTATGTTGGGAATTAGCTAAGGCGCTAAAACCCTTCACGGATGGTGAACTTGTAAAGAGATGTATGGTGCCTGAACAAAATATAGTTAATTATATCTGTGTATACTGGAACAACAGAATATAGATTTAGTGATTTTAGACGTATGGAAAGTGATATTAATCTTTTTGTTAATCCTTTAATAGTAAATTTAGTACAATCCGTGAGAGTGCAGTTCCAGGACGAGTTAATTGATTTACAAAGTAACATAGAATTCAGAACTAAATGGAGAGAATATGACTTGACAAGCATATAAGTATTAAAAAATTAACAAAGCGAAATATCCCAAGATGAGCTTATTCTCTGCCACTATGTTAACTACCTTTACCTCGACATACGTGTGCGAAGAATTATTTTCGAGAATGAAGGTTGCTAAATCCAAACAGATCCCGATTAACAGATGAACATCTTTTGAGTCAGCTGCGCATTGAGTAAATTCGTTGGTAATAGATTTCAGATTACTTGCAGAAAAGTATCCACACGTTGAATAGACCGCAATGTATGGTGCAATATGAAAATAACATTATCTGTGATATAATAATATCATAACTATATTAAATATAATAAATAATGTAATAACTGAATATTACAGTGTATATTCTTTCCTTTTTCAAATTCAGTTTATTATCCATATTTGTAACAGTATGAGAGCGATGCCACGGGCGGTGCTGCAATGTAGTTGCGGAGCCCAGTCCGTACACTGTGTGTGTTATGCAGTGCAGCATCATCCGTGTAATCGGCGCTTTTACAATTTTGAGCATACCTGACTTACAGTATTCCATTCAGTGCGCTGTCTGAGGGATGGGGACAGGAAACTACACTAAAGCAATGCAGATAGCGTAATGTGTAACGGACATGGTCGGTCCTGATATACACGTCTGTAGACAGCAGTGTATGTGTACAAGTTGCAGTGTCCAGTCGATCAGTCCTAGTGAAATGGAGGAGTACACGAGAGCGGAATAAGTAGACCTGATTTTCGAATACGGATGAGCCAATGGGAACAGTAGACAAGCTCACAGATTGTATCGGGCCTAGTACCCACGTAGGAGACATCCGGCCCATACCATCTTTCCACGACTGTTCCAAAGGTTAAAGGAAGGAAGGCACGTGGTGCCAAATTACAATTCCATTTCCACACAACTATTTTTGCTTATAACTTTCAACTCAGTCATTTCCGGACCATGGTTCCTTATCTCAAATTGATACATGTGCCCTTCGCCATCATCCCTGAAAGTTTGTAACACCACCTCGGAAACACTCTGTATATTTAATAATTCGAATACAAAATTATAATAGTAATAAATGTAACTGTAACTAGAAATTGTCTCAATGCATACTGATAAAAGTAATAAAATGTCAGTTCTGCCGTTTCTGATAGACGTTTTTGTTGTGATAAGCCTACTTGTAGCTGTAATAGGTCATTTTTCAACACTAGATGGCCAGAAGTTTAGTTTCGGTTCGTCAGTATGCAGTTGCAGTGAGCAGCGATTCGTAAGTATGCAGGCGAATGGAACACGTTCACACAGTTTAAAACAAAACAATGTTCATTAACAGTAATCAATTACGATAAAACCATTCGAATATTTTGACAAGTTTGTAATTAAAGGATTGTATTATATTCGTAGAATGGATTACATCTATTTCATTAATTAATCACAATTTTTGAGGTGACGCGATTACTCAAAACAATAATTTGTATTCCAATTAAAACATTTACGTAGTTTCAATCTTAAAAGAAATTAATAACGAAATGTTCCAGTTGTGTAATGATTCAGTGATTCATGTTACTAATCGTATTGATTCTGCGTATAGAATGTTGTTTGTCAAATAATTTGACTAACAATCCACTGTTAATTAATTAATGAAAATATTTACCAATGTATTATATTATATGGGGCCACACGACAATACCCGGCTGAGAGGAAGCACTCATATCTACAGAGTGAATAAAAAGTCTGGAGCCATATAAATACTCGTATCTTCCATATGCTTTATTTTCGATTAACTATAGGTGTTACCAGTATTTGTAACACCAAACGCTCTACCAGTGACACATTCGATTCTAGCCCTCAGCTATCTCAAAAGCCGCCATTTTGGATGCAACTTTGAAATTTTTAAATGGAAAAGGAGTCATGTACGTACTCAAAATCATCTGAAATTTCCTAAAAGAAACAATGGTGCAACCTGTTTGTGATATCTCTAATCGTTTTCAAGTTATTTAAATATAATTATCCTAATTACGCAAACATTAGTTACTGCATCTACAGATATTTTGTAACATGGTACAGTACTAAGGAGGCTTTGGAAAAGATATTTTTATGTAATTCTGGTAATTAACTTTTTCTGCTTTACTATTTGGTTAACCTGTGACAGTTTCAATGTATTGTTGTGATTATTTGAAGCTTTCCTATAACAAATTTATTGATTTTTGTGATGACATTATTGAAATAGGAAAGAATTGATGTCATTCTTCATTCTTGTGGGTTAAGCCACAGAAATGTGGTGCTCGTAAAATAATGGTTGGGTGTGGAATTTGGGGAAATCGTATTGTTGGACTGTATTCTATCGAGGAGAACCTGAGTGCCATTTCTTATTTGAACATGTAGCAAGAAAACATCTTTCCTCATTTACTAAAGGAAGAAGGTAGAATTCCCATCTTTTTTCAACAAGATGGCGCTCCACTCCACACGGTCTTGCTGTTCGAAACTATCTGGACGAACAGTTCCCTGGACTTTGGATTGGTCGGCCAGGCCTCCAGATTTAACAACCCTTGATTTTTTCTTTTGGGGTTACATAAAGAGCTTGGTATGTGAAGAGAAAATTGAGAATGTGGAACATTTAAAGAACCGTATCATTGAAGCCTGTGCTAAAGTCACCCCGGAAAGTTACAAAATGTTCTCTTTGATTGGAAAATCCGTCTACAAATGTGCATGGTCGAAAATGGACAACATATTGAGCACATTTTGTAGGATTTTCTTTTTGTATCATTGTAACAGTTATCATTTAATGGATTTAAAACGATTATTATAGATATCTCAAAACAGATTGCTTCATTGTTAATGCATTGGAACTGTCACAGGTTAACCAAACAATAAAGCAGGAAAAGTTAATTATCAGAATTCCACAAAAATACCTTTTCCAAAGCCTCTTTAGTACTGTACCATGTTACAAAATATCTGTAGATGCAGTAACTAATGTTTGTGTCATTATAATAATAATAATAATAATAATAATAATAATAATAATAATAATAATAATGGATTATTTAATCTGGCAGAGTTAAGGCCGTAAGGCCTTCTCTTACACTCAACCAGGATTATAACTTGCTTACATAGTTGAACATACAACTAGAGAGGAATTAAGTATTTACATACTGATACAACTTAGGTACATAATGAGATAAAAAGAGGTAGTTACATAAAATTTACCTCATAAAATAAAAATAAACATAGTGAAATACATATTAATGTTATTAGAATCAAATACGAATCACAAAAAAACAGAAGCCGATAATTCAATAAAAATGTACAAAGTAAAAATAAAAATAAACACATTAGTATACATATTAGTATTAGATTACAAGTAAGTAAGTAGGATTCACATAATTAAACCAGAAACCGACAATTGAATAAAATGTACACAATAAAAAATAGATTAATAATAAAAAACAACATAGTGGGATACATACTGGTGTTAAGTGATAAATAAACACGATTTACATGATTACACAATAAAAATAAGAAACAAAAAAAAATAAATACAGTGGAACACATTACATTAAATATTTGAAACGCGTTACGTCTGGCAGCTCATCATAAGATATTTTTCTAATTTACATTTAAAAGAAATTAAAGTTCGGCAGCCCTTTACTTCAGGAGCAGAGAATTCCAGTGACGAGAAGTAGCAACAGTGAAAGATGAAGAATAAAGAGATGATGTGTGGAGTGGTATTTCTAGCGTCTTATCATATTGTGACAGAGTATTTAAGTTATGATACCGAGAAAGACTGTGGAATCGGACAGATAAGTAAGAGGGGGCAGAGGTGTGCAAAATTCGGTATAAGAGAGAAAGGGAATGTAACTTTCTCTCTAATTTAACCTGAGCCACAATAATTTATCGAAAGAAGGAGAAATTTGATCGTAGTAGCGGACATTACAAATGAAACGAACACACGCATTATGAACACGTTGCAGTTTCTGGGATAAATCCACCCTGAGATCACTGAATAATACATGACAGTTATCTTTAAATAACTTGGAAACGATTAGAGATATTTCAAAACAGGTTACACATTTGTTTTTTTTTTTTTTCAGAAAATTTCACATGATTTTGAGTACATATGTGACTCCCTTACCATTTAAAATTTCAAAGTTTCATCCAAAATGGCGGCTTTTGAGATAGCTGTGGGCTAGAATCGATTGTGTCACTGGTAGAGCATTTGGTCTTACAAATACTGGTAACACCTATAGTAATCGAAAATCAAGCATATGAAAGATATTTATATGCTTCCAAACTTTTGATTCACCCTGTATTTTAATGTGTAGACCTACAGCTGATCAGCAGCTCGTAATTTGGTGCCCGCGGGGTTGGCGAGCCTGGACTCTGCGGCGAAGGCGTTCAGCTTTAAAGTCGCACGGAAACCACAACAGTGGGATGTAGAAGTTTGTCTATTGTCAGTTATTTGATGCCCATATTTAGGTGTAGGATCGTACATTACTTGACTCATAGTCACGAATATCTTCTCGTGTGCCAGTCTAAAAAAATGTATCAGATTTCGAGAAGGCCAGATATGGTAGAGGACCAAACAAAAGAAAATAATGAATAAACAAATAAAAAAGAAACTTAAGGACCTCCTACTACCGCAATAACATTCGAGGGAAAGCTGAAATAATAAGAAGAAATAAAAGAGATTGATAAGAAGCAAAAAAGGAACAAAAAATAATAATAGAGATCATTAAAAATAAAAAGGTAAGAACAAAAAAATCCCAAAAAAGAAGAAAATTAGGAAAAGGAGGAAAAACGGGAAGAAATAGAAATAAAAAAACTAAAAGGAAAAGGTACGAAGAAAAATATTGTATACAAAAGTAAAAGCTAAGATATAGGAGAGGAAGCTCCCCAGTGAATATAATAAATTACCAATCAATAGCTTCAAAACTAGATTTTACAATTGGTTATTAATTAATAATCCTTTTTATTATGTTCCTGAGTTTTTCAACACAAATTTGTATGAAATTGTATTTTAATAAATAAGTTTAATTGCAATTTAGTTAGTTTTCTTTAATTTAAAAGTTTCAAATTATTTCATGTTTTCATTGTATTATTTATATTTTACTGTTTCTTTTATTAGTGTTTTTTAATGTATTCTGACGAAGCCTAAAACTGTATGTCTAATAGCCAAATAAATTGAATTAAATTGAATTGAATTGAAAAACGGATGAGTAAACAAAAATAATGAGTATTAAAAGAAAATGGCAAAAAGAAAGGAAAATTAAGGTAGGGAAAAACTAGCAGTAAGTAATAAAAATGACAGTTGTTAAGAGAAAACGGCAAAACGAAAGGAAAATTAAGGTAGGGAAAAACTAGGAATAAGTAATAAAAATGAGAGTTATTAAGAGAAAACGGCAAAACGAAAAGAAAATTAAGGCAGGGAAAAACTAGGAATAAGTAATAAAAATGAGAGTTATTAAGAGAAAACGGCAAAACGAAAGGAAAATTAAGGTAGGGAAAACTAGGAATAAGTAATAAAAATGAGAGTTATTAAGAGAAAACGGCAAAACGAAAGGAAAATTAAGGTAGGGAAAAACTAGGAATAAGTAATACAAATGAGAGTTATTAAGAGAAAACGGCAAAACGAAAGGAAAATTAAGGTAGGGAAAAACTAGGAATAAGTAATAAAAATGAGAGTTATTAAGAGAAAACGGCAAAACGAAAATAAAATTAAGGTAGGGAAAAACTAGGAATAAGTAATAAAAATGAGAGTTATTAAGAGAAAACGGCAAAACGAAAGGAAAATTAAGGTAGGGAAAAACTAGGAATAAGTAATAAAAATGAGAGTTATTAAGAGAAAACGGCAAAACGGAAGGAAAATTAAGGTAGGGAAAAACTAGGAATAAGTAATAAAAATGAGAGTTATTAAGAGAAAACGGCAAAACGAAAAGAAAATTAAGGCAGGGAAAAACTAGGAATAAGTAATAAAAATGAGAGTTATTAAGAGAAAACGGCAAACCATTAAGAAAATTAAGGCAGGGAAAAACTAGGAATAAGTAATAAAAATGAGAGTTATTAAGAGAAAACGGTAAAACGAAAGGAAAATTAAGGTAGGGAAAAACTAGGAATAAGTAATAAAAATGAGAGTTATTAAGAGAAAACGGCAAAACGAAAAGAAAATTAAGGCAGGGAAAAACTAGGAATAAGTAATAAAAATGAGAGTTATTAAGAGAAAACGGCAAAACGAAAAGAAAATTAAGGCAGGGAAAAACTAGGAATAAGTAATAAAAATGAGAGTTATTAAGAGAAACGGTAAAACGAAAGGAAAATTAAGGTAGGGAAAAACTAGGAATAAGTAATAAAAATGAGAGTTATTAAGAGAAAACGGCAAAATGAAAAGAAAATTAAGGCAGGGAAAAACTAGGAATAAGTAATAAAAATGAGAGTTATTAAGAGAAAAGGGCAAAACAAAAGGAAAATTAAGGTAGGGAAAAACTAGGAATAAGTAATAAAAATGAGAGTTATTAAGAGAAAACGGCAAAACGAAAAGAAAATTAAGGCAGGGAAAAACTAGGAATAAGTAATAAAAATGAGAGTTATTAAGAGAAAACGGCAAACCATTAAGAAAATTAAGGCAGGGAAAAACTAGGAATAAGTAATAAAAATGAGAGTTATTAAGAGAAAACGGTAAAACGAAAGGAAAATTAAGGTAGGGAAAAACTAGGAATAAGTAATAAAAATGAGAGTTATTAAGAGAAAACGGCAAAACGAAAAGAAAATTAAGGCAGGGAAAAACTAGGAATAAGTAATAAAAATGAGAGTTATTAAGAGAAAACGGCAAAACGAAAAGAAAATTAAGGCAGGGAAAAACTAGGAATAAGTAATAAAAATGAGAGTTATTAAGAGAAAACGGTAAAACGAAAGGAAAATTAAGGTAGGGAAAAACTAGGAATAAGTAATAAAAATGAGAGTTATTAAGAGAAAACGGCAAAATGAAAAGAAAATTAAGGCAGGGAAAAACTAGGAATAAGTAATAAAAATGAGAGTTATTAAGAGAAAAGGGCAAAACAAAAGGAAAATTAAGGTAGGGAAAAACTAGGAATAAGTAATAAAAATGAGAGTTATTAAGAGAAAACGGCAAAACGAAAAGAAAATTAAGGCAGGGAAAAACTAGGAATAAGTAATAAAAATGAGAGTTATTAAGAGAAAAGTGCAAAACGAAAAGAAAATTAAGGTAGGGAAAAACTAGGAATCTATACTAATCATAATTCGGTAGCCAAAATTTTTCTGCTAATTTTCGACTTTCAAAAAATAATTGGTGTTAATATGTATAATTAACCACCCTGAAACCGAAATTCGCTTTTTTTTAATTTTTGTTTGTCTGTCTGTCTGTATGTTTGTTACCTTTTCACGCGATAATGGCTGAACCGATTTATATGAAAATTGAAATATAAATCAAGTTCGTTGTAACTTAGGTTTTGGGCTATATAGCATTCAAAATACTTTATTTGAAAGGGGGGTTATAAGGGGGCCTGAATTAAATAAATCGAAATATCTCACTTATTATTGATTTTCATGAAAAATATTACATAACAAAAGTTTCTTTAAAAATAATATCCGATAAGTTTTTTTCTATACAAACTTTTGATAGGACTGATATTTAATGAGATAAATGAGCTTTAAAATTACAATAACAACGCCATCATCTAAGGCGCTGTACTGAAATAAAAACAAATGACTTCGTCTACAAGGGGCCTTGGACATCAACAATCGAAAGCTATTAAACATAGCCTAAGAGAATGTTTCTGTGTTTGTATGAAGTAATATCGGAAGCTAATTAATTGTTTAATTATTAATTTCACCATTGGAATGTGTAGTTTCTCTAGATGGACATAATTCTACAATGTTATTACAGTAACTTCTGAAATATACTGGGTGTTCAGTTCAAAATGTGTCATGGCTCGCTGTATGTCGTCATGTGGCTAGCCGATGAGCCTAGAGAATTCAATCTTCCTACATCTCCGCAAAGGCGTATTACCTATCTGCAAGAGAAGTTGCCTACGAAGTACGGCGTTCATTCTGAAGAGTACTTACCGATACGTACGGTAACGCCTGCAGTGGCAGGAATGTGAACTGTTTGGAAATACGTACTGAGGTGAGTTTTTTTCTTACTGTCGGGATATGGGGAGAGGGTTTAAGACGATTACTTACGTACAGTATTTGTTGACATTAACTTCGACGGTCAACATAGACACGGAGCATTTGATTTGTATTGTGGAATGTTGCCGTACGCAACCGATGATAACAAATACCCTGGGTACGACTTGCC
Source organism: Periplaneta americana (assembly GCF_040183065.1). Taxonomy (NCBI): domain Eukaryota; kingdom Metazoa; phylum Arthropoda; class Insecta; order Blattodea; family Blattidae; genus Periplaneta; species Periplaneta americana. The sequence goes on from NC_091130.1 coordinate 50,090,721, forward strand.
CGCGCAAAATACAGTTCGAAAGAGGTTATGGTAGCACACAGACCGTACAGACCGCCATCTGCTGCTACGAAGTTCAAGTTATACCGTACACGTTCTTAAGTTCAAATTGAACGCCTTGATTAATAGGCAACTTCTCTCACATAAAAGCTGAAACTCTCTTCAAATCGCTGACTCACCAACAGTGACGTCATGACACACTTTGAAATGAACACCCAGTATAGCAAGTAATATAAAGTATACACATTAAAACTAAATGATATGTCAATTTTCATTAAACTATGGTTGCATGTAATAACAATTAAGAAACATGTGAAAGGAATTGTCATTGAGCCAAATGATTGCTCTCTGGACCAAAATGACCTCATTTCAATTTATTATTTAAATACAATTTAAATTAAGTAACATATTAAACGATTTATCCTTCTATCAAATACGAATGTTCCCTGGATCAAACGTCCTATTTTAATTATGTAAATACTTTATATTTATTTCTAACAGGTGCAGCGGAGCGCACGGGTACGGCTAGTAAGTGATAAAAATGAGAGTTATTAAGAGAAAAGGGCAAAACGAAAGGAAAATTAAGGTAGGGAAAAACTAGGAATCTGTATTGTTGAGTATTTCAGCCACGCCGGTATCTTGATGATGATGATGATGATGATGATGATGATGATGATGATGATGATGATGATGATGATGATGTTTATGAATTAGTTCAAAACTATGTAAGAAGCCTACAGTACAATATTCTTGTGACGCATCTTCGGGTTTTGACGCGTCACCACGGAAGAGTTTGTTCAACAATCGAGCGTCGTAGAATAAGCCAAGTTCTATTCTCTGTGGTGCCAAGACCCAATATTGGAGTCGTTGACAAATGCAATTCTGTTCCATTTCCCGCAGTCAGGGAATCGGATTTCCCCTTCCTGCAGGTGACGCATGAAGCGGAATCAATTCCCATTGCGGGCGAGTCTGCTGATGAAATCAGCTTTAAATCACATCAGCACCAGCTCCCCCAGTAATAAGTGTTGATAAAAGACATTCTCGAGCCACACTTCGGGCTGGCTTTCCATCAGCCGCAGTTGGAAGATTCGCGCACTCAGGTACACACGCGGGTCCGCTTCGACGTCATCGTGGACACTGCTACAGGCTGGCTCTGCATTGAAATCCTAAACCAGCGTAATGGTTAAGATTTTCGTAATTCCCATCAACATTTTCATGAATTAAACCATTTCTCATTAATGTTCATATCTTAATCAGTGTTAAAAACTGACGCCTTGCTTTGTCTTAGGTTGCAGACAAAAGTCAAACTTCTCTACGCCATGGAGTCATATATTACAATATTATTTATTTTTTAGTATTTAGTCACATACTATTTTCACTCGTTCACATTTCCGTTCTACCATATACAGGGACATCATTTTATTTTTACTTCAATTTTTATTGTACCTGAGTTTTTGAATGTACTTCACTCCCACCCCTTCTACTAATGAAGTTCAACCGTCCTCCACACAGATCCAAGACCGCATTACAGTCATAGTACCCTTACAGTCATAGTAAACAGTACGTTCCAAAAATATGTTCGCGTTTTCCAGTGACGAAAGAGCTTTCAATATTGAATCATTTTCGCACAGGTATAGACGTCCATTTGCCTACGTCGTATCCCGGTTTCCCCCACCAGCTTTTATTCGCCAGCTAGTGGCTGGGCTGTCTTAGCTCTTTTCTGAGAACATTAATTTCTGTTAGGAATTGGACGTCTACGTAATATTATACAACTGTTTAAAATAACTTGAATAAAAGGGCCTCGTTAAGTAATTAACTGTCACTTGATTTCCCCCCTTTCTACGACCCTGCTGCATAACCACTTGGACGGACATTAGATAGTATGTCTGAATAATTTTATCTTTTCGGATCGGGCAGAAGTGAAGATTGAATTTACAGTACGTAAGGTACTCTTTTATAGAGTAGGATAAAATTATTTCAATATGAGTTACTAGTACGAAGAACGAAACTGGTAATTGGAATTAGGTACAATAGTCTATAGTACGATAATATGCACAAAAGGACTGAAGCCTGTATCGAAATGAACGGCCACCATTTTAAAAAATGTGTTTAAATATCCATATTATGATTATTTTTAAATTTAACTTTATTCTCTATATTGTACGCTATAGTGCTGTAGACAGAATAATATACACTACATAATGAATACGTCCACATGGACAGCTCAGTTCGTGAGTAAAAACACTCATTGTTAATACTGTACTGTATTTTGATTAAACAAAAACCTAATGAAAATGATAAAATTCCAAAGCGCAATATTTCCTAGTTTACATAAATGGATGAACTACTTTTCTTCCCTCCAATACTTAGTAAAGTGATTTGTTTGTATATTACGCCAGTATCATCGAACTCCAGTCGTGGAAGGGGTAGCAAACGGCGTTGATCCAGAGGTATAGGCAAGTTAATATTAAAAATGCTAGTAAAAATAAAATGATGTCCCTGTATTAATTCCTTTATATATTTATACTCTTTATTTATAATTATTTATTCACCTATTCATTAAATTATTGCTTCACTTATTTCTTTATTTATGGACAAATTTAGTTACATATTTGCTTATTTATTTTTTATTTATTCATTTTATGTACTTTTTTATTTATACAGGGTGATTCAAAACCCCTGCGACAAACTCTGAGTGACGATAGATCTAACAATAAAGAACTCTTTTTGCTAAACAACCTATGTCTTCTGAGGCGTCGTTTCGAAGTTAACGTTGAAAATGTTTTTGCGCGGGCGTATGTCAATGTATGCGAATATGTGCGCCCCTTTGTGGTTTTCTTTCTTCAAAATGGAGCGTACTACAGCTGTTTACCAGTTATCAGGTATTTCTTCTCCTTTTCAATGTAAATTGGAAGTAGTTATGCAAAAGGGATCCAACCCACAAACTGCAGCTATTAAGTTTTTTGGTTAAAAATGTTCCTTTTGTTTCAAAATCAATGTACCGAACTTTTTATTTTTTTCTACAGCTGTATCAGGAGATGTGTTGTATTATTTTTGTATAATGTATAATGATCCGTCACCTGCTTTTTGCTAACAATTATCTAAAAAATCAGGGGACGCCGATTCCCTCCCCAAAAGAGTATAGCCCTATTCCCTCCCAATTTTTTGTTGTTTTAATTCAGTGTAGTTCGATTCCCTCCATGTCTTAACCAGACACATAATTTTCAGTCCCACTTTACATAGACTTCTGACTGTCAATGATATAGCTGCAATAACTAATCCATACTCTTGTTGTACTTAACCTTCTACATAAAAACATTGGGACAGGCTTTGTAGCACATTGCATTGCAATATTGCGATAGATTGATCTGTCCGTTATCTAATTGTTCAGTTTGATTATTTAAATAGTTCATTTTTTGTTTATAAGTCTTTGTAGTTATACCTGGATGGATAACGGCAAAATTTATCTTAATTTTGGTATCTATCTGTACTTTGCATAAAACATTTTTAAGTTGGTTATTTAACGACGCTGTATCAACTACGAAGTTATTTAGCGTCGATGAGACTGATGATAGCGAGATGATATTTGGCGAGATGAGGCCGAGAATTCGCCATAGATTACTTGGCATTCACCTTGCGGTTGGGGAAAACCTCGGAAAAAACCCAACCAGGTAATCACCCCAAGCGGGGATCGAACCCGCGCCCGAGCGCAACTTCAGACCGGCAGGCAAGCGCCTTAACCGACTGAGCCACGCCGGTGGCTGCATAAAACATCTAAAAACACAAAAGTGTTGGAGTGTGACGTGTGAAAACAACTGTTAAATTTTGTGTGGAAACTTTCACTATTTATGTGTGTAAAGAAAGTGCTAATATTGTTGGAAGTAGTCGAGAACATTATTATGAACCAATATTTTCTATTTTTTTTAGCTAATTCTAGATGAAAACATTACGATGTTTCTAGATTCACTAACAGATGGACTGCTTACATGGACACTAGTGTACTTAGAGCATTCATATCTGCAACGATATGTAACCAAAGATAGACCATGACACCCACTCACCCATCCGCCAGACTTTACGGGAGGGAATCGGTGTATTTAATTCCAGTAGCTCCTTTTAGGCGCGGAGGGAATCGGTATATTTACAATTGCTGCGTCGGAGGGAATCGGGAAGAAAAATTAACCGCGGGAGGGAGTCGGTAGTCACCCTAAATATCACGATTTTGTGGGTTGGTTCCCTCTTGCATAACTGCAATTTAAAAAATGTAAAAACCTGAGCTTAAAAGATATTCCACCATATTTTATTAATTTATTATTAATGCAATCTATCCCAGCTGAAATAAAAAGTGTAAACATGAAAATGTGGTACAATTTTATGGCTATTTTATGTCTTCGCAAACGGATTAGGCTGTAGGCTACAGGTAGAAGAAGAAAACGGTGATTATAATGATGATTATAATTAGGGGGCGGATGTTGATGAAAAGTCATCTTATTTTTTACATTAGGACGATGCCTATTAATATAGAAATCCTTTCTCTGTTCTTATAAACGTAAAAAAGTAATTTTCTGTGTTCTTATAAACGTAAAAAAGTAATTTATTATATCGCATTTCTTGCATTTTTTGACGTTTTTGAACTAATAGGTCATTTTCATATTTTTTTCGGCATTTTTTGTTCATTTTTAATATTTTGAAGAACTTTTAGATTATTTGGAATGAATTTTACTTTCTTCTTTACCGACAGGTCTGTTAAATCATTTTCTAACCAAATAGGTCAGTAGTAATTACCTACTTAATAAGTAAATAACAGTGAAGTTTGAGTTTTAAACTTTGGAACAGACTCTAAAGTCCATCCCTCATTCCACTGAAGGCTTCACTTCACAGAACGGAAGTAGGCTAATATAAAATGCTTGACAGCAGCTTAGTTTAAGTGAGGACTTTGACTGCTACTGTTCTTTTGTCTGCACGAGGGTGTCTTTAGAATTTATGTTGGGAAGAGGGAAATTTTCACTATGTCCTAGACAGGACGTTGCGTCATCAACATGGTTCGGAAGGGATGTCTACTGTAGTAGACAGTATTTTTTAGCACAAAGATTGCAAGAATGCACGCTGCGCCCACAATTTGTTTTGTCATTCACACTCCTCATCTGGAAGATCTGGTAGCAAAAGTGAAGCGCGGAAGGAGGAGGAGACGGAGAATGAAGGCATTGACATGGACGACCCCTGATTGAAACACATTGTAAACCCTTTAAAATCTATAGTTGTCCCTTTAAAACCTTCATTTTGTTGGATGTTATTTTCCTTTATTTTAGCCAAATTCCAGGAAGTTGCTTCCTCTCTACGAGATTTGCAGGGCAGTCACTGAAACAAGGTGACTAATTTTTAAGAAGTTGTGGTGCGAGTACGGTGAATAATATTTAAATGTAATTTTCTTTTAATTTTATGCCAATTTTTCATTAGTTTAAGGGTATTTTAATGATAATTTAAGTCGATTTTTAGGTCATCAACATCCGCCCCCTAATTATAATGATTATGATGATGACAACATCATGAAACGAACAAATGAATGAATAAATGAACACACAAATAAATCAATGAAGCGGTTTGTCTTCAACTGTCACCACCTCAACAGAAATCATCTGCGTGAAACTAGCACACGAAATTCAGCAACCATCTGTGAAATTACTTTTGCTCCCGCTGTCTCCAATGCCCGATGTCATCAGCACGCACGACAAGGACAACGCGCCCTGTATTTGCATGTGATGTGCACCCAAATGAATCAGTACAAAACCACCCGCCGGAAATTAGTTGATTGCTGGTGGCGATAAAGCAAATTCGCGTGACACCTCCATTCAGCGAAACGTACCTTTATATATACAACAAACGGAATATGTTTAATGGAAATATACCTCTCATCGTCACTGGAAAGCTTGGACAGGGAGTCCATCAATATTGTATCTAGTGCTAATTCGTCACTCACAAGAAATTATTGTGAGACAAGTAGTCATTAGATCGTCACAAAAGTAATGACGGTTTCTTAAGTTTGGTGCTTCCAAGATATTAATGATTTTCTTTAGTTGGGCAATGGAATTTACAGAACGCTATGGTTGTTATCGCCTATCGTGAGCATGTGACAGACGTCAATAACACAGAGCAACAAATTTTTACTTTTTGTTTGCTCCGAAATATAAATAGGTGAATATTACTAATATGTGTGCCCTAAATCTGAATTTAAAATCCATATTGCGCCATCACGTACCATTTTCCGGGGAAAATGAATTGAATTTTTTATGACAAAACTTATTTGTTTTTAATTTTTCGCTGCTACTGATAAAATTACAACACACTAGAGATGCAAAATTCCTCACAATACTTGGAAAATGTGTACTGGATACAAAAATGATGTACCATAGTTCAAAACACAACAACAATAAAAATATTTCATGCATATAATGAAAAAAATCTCGGAATTTGAACTTACATTTAAAATAATTTTCTGGATGACTTCTGTTTATAACTAGACCCGGGACTGTATTTTACAAGGAACCAACAATAGTCTGCAAGCATGTTAGGTGATGACCTTCCTTTATATCGCCTTTCCATTTCAGATATTTTTTGATGAAATCTTTCCCCATGCTCGTCGCTTACCGCTCCAAAGTTAGGAGGAAAAAAAATCCAAATGAGAATGTAAAAAGTATATTATGAGAGACATATTACACTCCATTTTACCATATGCACTTAACATGATTTCCACAACAAGTTCTATGTAGTTCTCTGCCCTAGAATTTCCAAGGAAATTTGAGCAAACGTCTTTGAAAGCGCACCATGCCATTCTTTCTGTACAAAATAACATACCAATAACTATAATAAACTGTAAATAAGTCATAAACTCATAAAATACATAAGCTTTTTTTTTTTGTTTATACCCCCAACCAGCGCCAGATGTTTCTTGAGGGAGTGCTTATCGAAAAGTGAAATCATAGTATATCTTAAAAAACTTACATGATACGAAGAAAAGAGATGCATTTTCGGATTCAGCGCACATCAAACCATAAGGGACACATTGTTTTCAAGTAGGAGCAAAATTCTTGTTGTTCAGTGTAATTGTTAATACTAAGAATATATATGCACAATGGGCCAAAAAAAGGCACAAAATTTAAATGGTTTTATTCCAGTAGCTAATGATTTTACTTCAAAGTTCACTTCACAGGAAAATTTCACAGTCCTTGTAGACCGGGAAAGTACTTTAATATTTAATTTTTTACAATTTATTAAACATTATTTTTCATTTTTTGTAAAGTAGTGCGAAACCAAGGTTTCTAAAACCCTCTCATAGGTTGCATTAGTATCGAGCTTAATGGCGAGGGGTCGACGGGGAAAGGAAAGCAATTCTGACGTCACAAGATTGCTGAGCGCGGCAGAACAATATTGAAAACTCGAATGCTTCAAAGTAATATTTCGTATTTTTTCTTGTTTCTATTGTTTTTAATGCATTATGACAAGTCAAAGGTGTGCTGTTGCGGTATGCAACAATTCTAACGATAAAAATAAAGAGTTGTCTTTTTTTACCATTCCTAAAGATTTAGACATTAGAAAAATGGGTAATTGCGTGCAAAAGACAAGATAAATTCAATCCTGATACAAGCAGAGTGTGTTCTGATCATTTTAAAGATGATGATTTTGTTCTTGATTTTCGAGCAGCATTAATAAAAATAAACCAGAAACTACTAAATGTTAAAGCCTAAAGGTAAGTTTAATTAAATCACGTAGGTCTATGTAAGTAACCTACATTAAAATCAGCTTTGCATAATTATATTAGCTTCATCTATGTTAACCTTCAAATTATTTTCTTTCTTTTGTAATCTCTGCTGGGTCGTACACAACTTACAATTAACAAAACAATCATGCTACTTATACTAACAGTCGCATATCAAAGAGGTAGAGAGTTAGCGACTAATAACAGTGATGTTACTTCACTATAATTCTCATGATATTGATTTTATATTAACGATTTATGACATTTTGTCCTTATGGCATATTCAGTGAGTTAATCATAAAAGCCTCCTGTGAGAATTCATTGTTTATAGTGACTATTGCAAAGGAACCTGTAGCTGAAATTTCATTACCGATACATGACCCTTTTTTCCAAACTTTAGAATGAGATATTAAAAAACATTCGATGTTAGAATTTTTATAAAGACAAGACTGGAAACTAGCAGACGAAAACGGACGGCAGACACTGAGAGCAGAAGAATTGTTAAGAAATACAGAAAAATAATGCAGTGACAAGTGTAAGTACAGCTTTTATATACACAGTATAAACACTTTCAACGTATTTATTTTATTCCATGGTACGTACGCAATTGGTTTATACTCATTGTAATGTTTTTATTTCAGGCGATTATGTTTATAATGTACGTTGATGTCGCTGATCAATTTGAAAATAAAGGACCAATGAGCATGGACTCTTCGCGCGTTATCAGCGAACTAGCCATTTGATTGGCTATTAAAAAATGAGATAACCTATTGACTACATAGAAATCTTGGTGCAAAATGGATCGTTTATGCCAAATTAAGCATTATGGTCTTACGACTTCAGCAGGCCAAGCTGTTTGTTGTGCTATCATCATTTGTTTTCTTCTGTTTTGAGTTCTCATTTTGTTAATAATGGGTCGCGTAACGAAGACAAGATTTTCATTAAACATTTGCACCAATATGATAATTTACCTGCCCGTCAAATTGTAAGGAACTACGCTCAGCGAGAATGGCCTGTTTCAAGTGTTACAACGATTGATTAGCAAGATACGGACATGATATCCCTCCTGAGAGATTATTGCGTGAAAGATAGTCAGATTCTCTGATGGTTTCCGCTGGAGTTTCCAACGAGATCTTAATCCTATGGACTATTTTGTATGGAGTCAACTACAAAAAGTAGTTTACTACAAAACAAGAATTCGTAATATTGAACATTTTAGACAACGCCTTCTTGAATGTTGGGACCGGCTTGATCAAAGACAGATATCCAGTGCTATTGGACAATGAAGAAGACGCCTACAAATGGTTGTGCGGACAAATGGCGGTCACATAAAGCATAATTTTTAATTTTGATTATTTGAAAGATCATTAATTAGCTATCATTAATTTTACCAACATTCAGTTTCTCTATTTTGAAGTAATAAATTGTTTTCAAAAACCACATTTTTCGCATCATTGTGTATTGACCTCCATAAGCTTTCAACTGAGCCTCAAAAAACATAATAAAAAGTTCTGCTCATCTTTAAAATATACTCTTTCCAACAGTGTATTCATTATAAAATAATATTGTGTATTTCCGAAAATAGAGTATTTCTAATTTTGTGCATTTTTTTGGCCCATTGTGTAGCCTATAACAGAGGCGATGAAGTTTGAGATTAGGCTCTTTCTAAAGCTCTACTAGAAACAAGATTATAAAGCTGCTGCCTAAAATTATGTGAAGTTGAGGGTGAAAGTGTCGTTAGTGAGCGTGTAGCACAACGGTGGTTACAACGTTTTAATAATGGAGAAGGATACATTAAAGATTTACAACGTCCTGAAAGATCTAAAATATAGAATATTGAGAACATATCCAGAGTTTTGGGAGAAAATCCACAAAAGAAAAGTACTTGTAGGTTGTTAGAACAACTTTATGCTTCAAAAGATACATTACATCGCCACATTAAATCCAAAGTGGTTGAAAGTACAATTTGTAATTATAATTTGAATCGTTTAGCTGGTATACCTCGACGTTACCCTATTCAGAGAATCATACAGAAGTTGTAGATCTGTACCTCACGAATTGACAGTGAAAACCACAGATTGGATATCTGTCATCAGCTTATCACTAATCCAACGAATGATAGATTTATCAGGAGAATTATCACATGTCAATGAAAAGTGGATTATATTACCGGAATTCTGATACCTCAAAGCAATAACTTGATCCCCGTCAGCCAGCCAAATTCGTCGTTAACAAAATCGATTTGGCCTCAAAAAAATATCATGTAAAATTAATAATTATGTTTCATTTAACGACGCTCGCAACTGCCAAGATTATATCAGCGTCGCTGGTGTGCCGAAATTTTGTCCCGCAGGAGTCCTACACGCCAGTAAATCTACTAACACTTAAATGCCATCGACCTGGGGCGGGATCGAACCCGCAACTTCGGAAACAGAAGGCCAGCACTATACAGACTGCGCCACCCAGGCCGATAATGTCATGTATCTGGTGAAATTTTGAAAGTGTGATTCACTGGGAGTTCGTTCCAAATGAAAGTGCAGTCGATGCTATAACGAGTTTATGAAGTTTTGAGAGGTACCCGACATTATTTAATCGAAATAGAATTGTCTTCCAACAAGGGAATACAAGGAAAGCAAGGGGACATTTTTATGTGACAGTAAAATACCAGTTTACCCTCCTATACTTAGTGCGAAGAAATTCGTAATCCTACGTCAAAATCCAAGATGCTAATCGACTCAAGTGGGATTCGAACCCACATGCAAGAGCAATCTCGAATCACGAGTCACGGATTTCCCCACCGAATTCACCAGACATGAGTCTATAAGTTTACACCAGTTCTCGCAAAACATAGGCCTAACCACTCTTTGGAATCTTAACGGCTGTAGAGCGGTGTGTAAAGGTAAGCGTTCACTACATCGTATCGCACGCATCGGTCGAATCGCACGGATCGCAAAAAGACTATCTTTGCTGTAATTGTTATGTAACCGCGTTCACTACATCGTATCGGACGCATCGCCTCACGGCAAATCCGTCCACGTTTCTCGGATGGGCAACTTTTCCGATGCGTGCGATCATGGCCTTCTTTAATAAATCAATTTTAATTGGTCAACTGTTCAGTGTCGCGCCAAAATGGCAGACGGAAAACTTATTTCGCGTGTAGAAAATTGCGAAGAATTATATAATTTGAGGCGTTCCCATTACAGTAATCAAGTCATTTCTTGCAAATATATTATGTAACCAATATTTCTTTCGTTTCTTCCTCTTCAATTAAGACGCATGAAGCAATTACAAATTCGTATTCGCTAACAGACGTAATTAATAGACCTAACCTCAACTCCTCTGCTTTCAGTAATGTCAATATCGTACGACGTCATGTTTTAAACAGCTGATAGGGAAATCCGATGAGGCGATGAGGTGGAGCCGTTACAGTGAACGCACTGCACTTAAAATATCCGTTGCGTGCGATTCGTACGAGCAGTGCGATACGATGTAGTGAACGCTTACCTTAAGAGAACTTTCGCAAAAACATGAGCTTGATGTATTCCATCTACTATGCCTTTGGCAACAAGTCTTTAACATGATAGTAAACTAACGGTACATGTAAAAATATATAATATTGAAATACTCCTAAATTTAATGTATAAAACTCACTTTAAGAAGACATTAGCTGAGAGACTACGTGTTCATAATGTGTGCATACAATTCATCTACAATACTCGTAAATTTGACCATATAACGCCTTGCCTCCAGTTACTTTCACGGGTGCGTCTGAAGGAACGAAGAACAATACATTCACTGTCTCTTCTATTTAGAATCATGCATATTTCTACTCCGAATTATTTGCTATCGCGCTTTCAATTTCTTACAACTCTTCGAAACCGGTTTCTTTCTATTCCTCATCACAGAACGTCTTTATACTCATCCTCCTACACTGTAGAAATACCTCGCCTCTGGAATTCGTTACCTAATGACGTCAGGGACTGCCAGACTTCATCACAATTCAAAATTAAATTGAAGAATTTTGTCTTGTTTCATGGTTTTAGGTATTGCTAGAAGTGTTGATTCGTGTTTTTTACTCTATATAAAAATTCCAAGTTTCTTGTTTATGTTCCTTAATTATCTGGGATATAGTTAATTATGATACTTAATCAGATATCTAGAGTTTGTGTGACTGCAATCTGTGTATATTTTTGTTTGGCTTTTCTTTGTTTATAGTGTAATTTTTCTGTTTATTTATATTATTGTACCAGAATAAATAAATAAGTAGATAAATAAATAAATTATCGGGATCTTAATGAATCGATATCCCTCCTGACCGGCCTTCCCTCAGGCTTGCGAGTGCCGCTGCCTATGAGCGAGGCCGTCGTGCATCGCTACGTTGCTTCGCCACAAATCTCTCCCAATAGAAAGACTTCCAAGAGTGAATTTAATATATGGAAGGATCGAAGTGAACCCAAGTGTTACGATACATCGTTATTACAAACTTATATTGTTACTAGATGTAATAACTCAGTTTTTTTTGGGGGGGGGGGGTTAGGCTAAGCCTGAAAAGCCACTTATTATATGAAGGGTACACGGGAAAAACGATTAAGGTCCATCAAAAATCGAAATTGAGTTAATAATGCTATCTTATAGTGGAAAGGAAGTACTATCATGTGGTCTAGCTAGTAATAAGAAATCATCGTTCTTGACATTCCACTACGTCAATTTCTATTAAATACACACATAACAAAGTGTTAAGTGCTTAAACTTTAAAATTCGTTTTTCTCGAAACTTTCTAAAATGGACCTTGATCGTTATTCCCGTGTACCCTTCATATGTCTTTAGGAAGCCTGTGTTATTTGTATGAAAATAACACCTGATTCAATTTCTCGTCGGCCTTCAAATTGGCCGTTTTCTTTTTTCGTTTATGTCAGCCGTGGCGAAAATGTGATCGTGCGCCGAGCCACTGTGTAACCTGCAATGTGCGTAGTACCTATGGAGGGAGGCGAATACCCGAAGGGGAAGTGAAGCGACTGTCTGACTTGTTAACAGATTTTCATTTTCCTTACGTCGAGCATTTAAATATAATTTTATACAGTACAAGGTTACAAACTAATGTTTAGTATTTTATACAGTACAAGGTTACAAACTAATGTTTAGTATGTGTGACAAAGAAAGAAATTAATAAGAAAACATAGGACACATTATCACATCCTAAAATTAACTGTCATCAGAATATCTCTGCGACAGAGATTCAAATTCGGGAATTATGTCCAGTCGTGATCTAAATTTGGTTTTTACTATTTTCATTGTTGAAAATAATTTTTCACAAACTTAAGTTGTAGCGAACATGACTTCAACAGAGCAAGAGAAAGAAAGAAGCTTCGGATATTTATTTTTTGGCAAAGATTTGAAAAGTTCAACATTTGTCAAGTCCTTACATCTAGCTTTCATTTAACATCACATTGTAAATCTCTGAGTTTAAATTGAAGCTCTAACCGCATTATTCGTACATCTGCTGAAAAAGGATCGACATACAGAGATGATGATGATGATGATAATATTTTTTTTATTTTATTAGGTTATTTTACGACGCTGTATCAACATCTCAGGTTATTTAGCGTCTGAATGAAATGAAGGTGATAATGCTGGTGAAATGAGTCCGGGGTCCAGCACCGAAAGTTACCCAGCATATGCTCGTATTGGGTTGAGGGAAAACCCAGGAAAAAACCTCAATCAGGTAACTTGCCCCGACCGGAATTCAAACCCGGGCCATCTGGTTTCGCGGCCAGACGCGCTGACCGTTACTCCACAAGTGTGGATAATAATAATGATAATGATAATAATAATAATAATAATAATAATAATAATAATAATAATAATAATAATAATAATACAATTTTTCAATGTTTCATGAGTGACATGTAGTATAATGCCGTTTTATATTATACAACCGTTTTCCTTGTAATACTTGTGAACAAATTATATATTTAATTTTCGCATCATATTGGCAGCAAAAAAAAATGCGTCCTCCCATCCTACTTGAAACTTTCGTTTTTGTAGAGGTACATGGTTTCGAGAGAGACATTGCGACGATATGCCACTCGCAGATCAGAGACAAATACAAATGGAACGGAGTTTGACTCCAGTGAATGAGAGGGTGGGGTTGGGGGAGGTAGGAAGCAAGAGAAATGCACAGCTATCATTGCGAGCCACAATGTGCTCGCGAGTCACATTTTCGAAACGGCTGGTTTATGCGATGAATTTAGATAATAATTTATCTATAAGATACACTACAGTTAGGAACTTTGCTTCAGATTCTGGCTGATATGTACATCTATTATCAGACAGTACATCTTACTTGACGATATGTGTTAGAGGAATAACAAATTATTTGCATCATCTGAAGTGTAATATGTAGCTAGTCAGCAGTGTATGAAATGGAGGAGGAGAGGAACTGGCCACCCTACCCCATTTATCTCCGGGTCTAGTTGCCTCATAAGTGGTGCCTTGTTCGTATCACTTGTGAGGTTCAGACCTGTCTTCGGACAGTTGACTGAACAACAACAGTTAGGGATCTGTTATGTAATTCTTATTTTGGCTATTTCTTACATGCACATAAAATATGTCAAAGTTTTTAAAAGACTCGAGGTGTATTTTTTTTTTTTTTTTCAAGTTTTACGTCCAATTTGATGTGGAATGTCCAGTCAGGAGTGATTTTAAAATGTATTCACATAAAAAAACTTCAGTTTTAGCACGCACGTCTGTGTTTTTCAAATAGGTTTACTTCGTAAATGATCAATTTAAAATAATTTGATTTTAGCTTTTTAACGCACCTGATGGAAATTTTATTTTCACTTTGTGATGCCTCCTAGTAACGTACATTATTCAATTGCTTATTTCAAGTAAAGGAATATATTGCTGAAGTTAGGTAATTAGTTATAGTGCGAATATTGTCGTGATAATAACTTATTCGCACAAAATCTAAACACTATTACACCGTACATATATTATACAGTATACTCCGTTCTAAAATACATGTCGTACATTTTATTCAAGAATTCACACACAAAATAAATAACTACCTGCCATTTATTATACGGTAATTATTTTAAGACAGTACCGGTAGGCCTACATGTGTATAGTTTCTCACCTGCACACTACATTCACTTTTTTAAATTTCTATTTTTGTATATAAATGAAACAAAACATCGCGTTGTGAGATAAATCTCGAAGATTGTCCTGCATTTCGGTTCATAAGAGATCATTTGAATTATCTGTGGTATTGGTGTTGATAACTTTTAACGTGAAAAATCAGACAACTACAGTGTTGTTAGTTTGTATTACGTCAATAATTGTGAATTCTTCGATTAGTTTTATGAATAATATAGTGACCCATATAAATTTGTTGTAACCATTGGTGACACTCGAAATATTACGAAAGAAAGGTCAGAAAGATTCGTTGACTTTTACGTTTGTCAACTAATATTATCTGTGTTCCAACTTTCTATATCAAGAAATGAAGTTGAGAACTTTGTTGCCACCAGTGAGTTGGTTGCCACGTAGTAAAGAAGTAAAGACTTGTACGTATCACAACCCGTATGATATCCCTTCTTGTTTCACACATTTGTGCTTCAGGGCTGTCACCTAGGTGACACAGGAAGCCGTGATCAAGTAAACAACATGGCTGCTGTTGTAGATGTAATATGGAGCTGCATCAAGGCTTCATTTTATATTTACGGGTTTTGGCTCTATTCGTCAGAAATTATAACCTTTACTATTCCTACAGCAGGTATTGGAGCTATTATATTATTTATTCTAGTTCATATTGGAAGAATACCGCCTCCAGACCCTGCAACAGTAGAAGAAATTTTGGGCCAAGATCCTTTGCTGCTAGAACGTGATGACAGTAAGAAGGATATTAAAGATGGATTATATGTTATGAAGAGCATTGCACATAGAGGAGCAGCGTTAGATGCTCCAGAAAACAGTATAAGTGCTTTTAGACAGGTATGTAGAATAATATTGGGTAAACTTAACGGAGTAGGCTATTGTTTTCCGTATCATGACGTAAAGCAAGCCATATCTCAATTAGCTTAATTTCAACTTGTCTCAACCAGTAACAACGAAAAAAAAAAACAGTAAAAATTTGACACATTTAATGAGCTAAACTTTAAAACATATATGTATAATCCTATGACT
Source organism: Periplaneta americana (assembly GCF_040183065.1). Lineage (NCBI taxonomy): Eukaryota > Metazoa > Arthropoda > Insecta > Blattodea > Blattidae > Periplaneta > Periplaneta americana. Next base: position 50,106,655 of record NC_091130.1, read on the forward strand.
CTTTCTTCCACATATTGGATGCAATGATTTAAATTAGAAATGTATCTTGATTACTTTGCGCCACCTCGAACAGCTTGGTGTACGTGTGAACGTCATGCCTATTATCAGTAGTAGTTAATATATTATCCTATGATGTAACTATATATAGGCCTTGGTACTAAATTGTAATATTAACCCAATAAGCTTAGTATAGGAAAGATGTGCTGTATAGCAGGGCCTACCGTATATTATTAATTTGTTTCTTCATAATCATAAACATAACAGCTTGTCCATTGTTTGTGATGTGACATTTTAATAATGTTGCACAAAATAATTATTCAAATGAAGCTTTATTTTTTTAAGCCAAGGTAGAATATCCACCGGCCACTGAACGAATATTTCACACTTTTATCACTGCCAATGTGGCACTATAGGCTAAACCAATTTTCGGCAATCTAATGTAAAAGACAGCCTACAAATATTTGGAAAGTTTCAGAGAAAATATACAAATTCATTCTTCTAACATGATTTTTTTGTTTTTAAATTCTGTAATTTGCTAGGAGACGACGTTAGATATAGGCCACTCTTACACTAAACCTGGAGTAATTTAAGCTTATTAATCAAATATGATTCTACGTACTGTTTTTTATATGCTCACCCGTATGTAATTTCTATTTTATACATATTTCATTGTTATTTTCCATCCAAAGATTATTAAGAACTATGAATATTACTTATGTCTCCTATCTTTCTTCAAATAGTGTTTATGTGCAATGTTAATTTTCATAAGTTAACAATGATGCAAATTGGGGGCAACATAAGAAATTATTGACGTTGGTTTGAAATAATTAATCGAAGATGCTTTGCTTATTGTTTATTACACGCATATTTGTATGTAATTTCTATAGATTACGTTTCTTTTCTATCCCGAGATCATTGAGAATGGTGAATATTATTCATCCTTGTTTCCTGTATTTCTTAAAATAATGTTATGTGGCATGTTAGTTTTTATTTGTCGTTATTTACGTAAATTCGATGCGCCAAAAAATAAAAAATAGTAATTTCGTACTCACTCCACATCCTGTATTCACATTTATTTTCAGTGATTTATTAAAGAATGTACCGATATTTAAAAGACTAATTTAGGAACATGTTACATAAATCATTCTTGTACCAAAAGAGAATGCTCCCCTGGACAAAATTATTGTAATACATTGTAGTGGTCTCTTATCCACAAGTAAGAGATGCTAACCCGAGATGTGCTGTGCCGATGACCGCTGATATATTGGATACAATATCAATTTAAGAAGCATATTAAAGAAATTATCCTTGCACTAAAATGTAGCTAATGAAACCTGGACAAAAATGATCATATTTTAATAAAATTATTTAAATACGATTGCATGTTCAACGAATTATCCTTGAACAAAAAAGGAAATTCTCTGGACCAAATGATCGTAGTTTAATTATGTCATTACTTCATACATATACTATCAAAATTGTAGTACGCCATTCCAGGGACACTATGCCAACACTGCGAAAACTACTGTAAACCCAGCCAAAATATCTTATATAGGCTATATGAGGTTATGTTATGTTAGATTTAGGTGTGTAACATTATATGAAAGGTTAGGTTAGGTTTGATTAGGTGCATAACATTATATGAAAAGTTAGATTAGGTTAGATTAGGGTGTAGCATTATATGAAAGGTTAAGTTAGGTTACATTAGATGTGTAGCATTATATGAAAGGTTAGGTTAGATTAGATGTGTAGTATTATATGGGATTAGGTTAGTTAGATTTAGGTGTGTAGCATTATATGAAAGGTTAGATTAGGTGTGTAGTATTATATGAGGTTATGTTAGGTTAGATTTAGGTGTGTAGCATTATGTGAAAGATTACGTTAGGTTAGATTAGGTGTGTAGCATTATATGAAAGGTTAGGTTATGTTAGATTAGGTGTGTAGTATTATATGAAAGGTTAGGTTAGATTAGATGTGAAGTATTATATGGGGTTAGGTTAGATTAGATTAGCTGTGTAGCATTATATGAAAGGTTAGGTTAGATTAGATGTGTAGTATTATATGGGGTTATGTTAGGTTAGGTTAGGTGTGCAACACTATATGAAAAGTTAGGTTAGGTTACATTAGGTGTGTAACAATATATGAAAGGTTAGGTTAAATTAGATGTGTAGTATTATATGGGGTTAGGTTAGGTTAGGTTAGATTAAGTGTGTAGCATTATATGAAAGGTTAGGTTAGTTATGTAGTATTATATGAGATTATGTTGGGTTAGATTAGGTGTGTGGTATTCTCATATGTTAGGTTAGGTTAGATTAGTTTGTAGTATTATATGAGAGGTTAAGTAGGGTTAGGTTTATAGTAATACCATTATTTTATGGTTGTGGATAGAGCAGTGCCGCCCTTTTGTAGAACTCGCACAACAGATAGGATCTGGGGAAGTTTGCTTTGAATATATGAGGGGATAGATAAGTGACAGGAGATCACAAGGCTAGAATAGATTATGTGAGGGGATTGATAAGTGACAGGAGATCACAAGGCTAGAGTAGATTATGTGAGGGGATAGATAAGTGACAGGAGATCACAAGGCTAGAGTAGATTATGTGAGGGGATAGATAAGTGACAGGAGATCACAAGGCTAGAATAGATTATGTGAGGGGATAGATAAGTGACAGGAGATCACAAGGCTAGAGTAGATTATGTGAGGGGATAGATAAGTGACAGGAGATCACAAGGCTAGAGTAGATTATGTGAGGGAATAGATAAGTGACAGGAGATCACAAGGCTAGAGTAGATTATGTGAGGGGATAGATAAGTGACAGGAGATCACAAGGCTAGAATAGATTATGTGAGGGGATAGATAAGTGACAGGAGATCACAAGGCTAGAGTAGATTATGTGAGGGGATAGATAAGTGACAGGAGATCACAAGGCTAGAGTAGATTATGTGAGGGGATAGATAAGTGACAGGAGATCACAAGGCTAGAATAGATTATGTGAGGGGATAGATAAGTGACAGGAGATCACAAGGCTAGAGTAGATTATGTGAGGGGATAGATAAGTGACAGGAGATCACAAGGCTAGAGTAGATTATGTGAGGGGATATATAAGTGACAGGAGATCACAAGGCTAGAGTGGATTATGTGAGGGAATATATAAAGCTACGGTTTGGCTACGACGATCTTCATCGAACGAACATCGCCAACGATTGAAATCGCCAGCGGTCATCGTCAGAGAGTGGTTTCTTTACCGGCGAACTTCGTAGATGGATAGTAAATTGTTTTATATAGTTGACCAAGTCTGATCAGCTGATAATATATGTGGATGACAATATGATAACGTTGTAATATAAGTTTTGCCTTGATAAACAAGTACGGATCTTTAAAGTACCGACAGTTAATGTCATGTTTAGAAATAGATATACAGAGGGGTCTTTTAATTCACTGATATTAAGACATCTTGAAAATGAACCCACCAATTTTAAGGAATATTTCAGACTTTCTTCCGAACAATTTCATTTCGTCTTAAGTTCAATTGAAAATGATATTGTAAAATTATCCACAAAATTTATTCACAAACAATAAGCCTAGCTGAAAGATAAGCATAACTTTAATGTAAAAAACCAATTATATAAACACTTTATTTTTACTTTTTACAATGTTATTTTTTTCATTTAGGAGCATTTATTTAGGCCATAATGTTACAAATAACAGAAATAATGTGAGGAGGTTTTTGCACTTCTCTCCTTTGCTCGGAATTCCATTTAATTTGCTATTTCACACTCTAACTTTTGCTTCAGTAGCTAAACCTGCCACATCGTGTATGTATCCTTCAATTATGAATCACTTTACTCAATTGTATTAACAGTTCTGGTTGTTGCAAAATTTTACTTTCATTTCGTTCGTAATTAATTTTAAGTATGTATAGTTTATTGTGCATAGTAAGATTACATATTTTCTCTCATTATTATTTATCTCAAGAATTCTAGACTTTCAGTTTATCTTCTGTAGGTCTATATTCTGTTGAGTGCCCAAGTTTTGCAACAGTACCGTATACAAGCCATTATTTTTTAAAACTTCAGTTGCTGTTCTTTTTGTTTTGGTTTTAAGGATATGTTTAATGGTGTAACACATATACTGTAATTTACCTGAAATCTTCTTTACCAGTATAATTGAGGGGCTGGGTGCAAGGAGGGCATTTTAGAGGATGTACCCTTTTCGAGTAAAATGCTTTATTGTGTTCTCTGATCTGTTATGCATATGATCACCACGTTGTAGTTCAATAGGCCTACTGTGATCACAGAGGTCAGGAGTACCCAAAATGTAAAAGCGTGCATAGATCACATTATTATGGTTTGAATTTTCAACATCAATTTTCTAAAAATTTGCATTTGAGAGAAGTGCCTTTCTTGGACCCAACCCCTCAGTTATAAAATGTATGATAATTCAGCTACTGTTACGTGAAATGAGCATCTTGATTCAATTTTTTTATCATCTTGAAAATTTTTGAAATTATATAAATAAATTCTAAATAATGTTCTGCTGACATTTCACATAAACAAGGAAAATAAAAGAGAAAATCTATACAATCAGTAGTGGCCCACGGTTACAAAAGTTGGCAGTTCTGCATGAAAAATAGCGTATTTAGCAAACGCATGCTGTTTATTGCATCTAAATCAGATAACGCGTGTAATTACAGCCCTTTCTCGAAGTTGACTGTGCACCCGAAATTGTGCTCCAACCATCCGTGTGCTACACCTCTCCCACCTGGTACAACTAGTCACGTTGTGGAGATGTGCCCCACATGCTTCTCTAGTTTTTTAAATCAAATTAACTAAATCCTTCACTCCGGTGTTTGTCCATGTATTTTCTCCTCTAAACAGAATACATGGGTGGGGGAGAAAGCGTTTTCATGAGCGCAGCAAAAAACCAATTGTTTCCATTACAATTTCGGTATTAAAATGACTAGTAGGCTACATGATTTCCTCGACTTTTTCCAGAAATTTCAATATTTAAATTTTGTGTAGGACGTCCTAATTTCTTAAGTTAACATGCAATTTCTCTTTTAATTTCGAAAAGGGTTGGTCAATTAGGTTTTCATTTCTTTCAATTTTAATATAAAATATTTCCTTAGACTCACTGACTAATCACATCACACCACCCACAGTACTATAACACATTGGAACTGTACTGATATACAGTAAGTAGTCCAGAAGCCTATGTGTTCTAACGCAGGTCATAAAGAGACGAGAGTGTTGGCGGTTCTTTCGTATATTCGGAGAGAACTGCTTCAGTTGCAGCTCTAATGCAGTCTTATGAGACGGTGAAGAAAACCAGTTTTCTGCTGCCGACTACCCTGTGTTGAGCTTCAGGAACTGCCGATCACAGATCCGAAAAGTACACTACAGCTAAAATTCTCGAGCAGTTCAAGGCTCCTACAGACAGTAAAATCTCGAATCGAAGGAGAATGAATTGGAAAAATAAATGAAACAATGAACTACATTACATAAAAGCATGTTTTATATTTTTAATTTTTTCAGGTCCATTTAAATGGCGGTTCTACAGTTCTGCAGTTCTGCAGTTCTTATTGTAGAGCCGCCCCTGTATACAATATTAATTCCTTCATGTTTCGCAGGCCAAAGAGAAAGGTATGACTGCAGTGGAATTTGATGTTGCTCTAACCAAAGATCAAGTACCGATAGTATTCCATGATGATACAGTGGATAGGATGACTGATGCTACTGGTAGAATAAACAATATGACCTGGGAAGAGCTAAAGCAGCTGGACATATCAGAAAAGCACCCAATGAGGTACCTAAGTTTATATCCAATTATCACTAAGTTTATGCCTTGAGAACTCGTGAAAATTTGGCCAATACATGGTAACGGTTCCCATCCATCATGGGAGGAAAGTGTAGCATAGCATAGTTCGGTTTAGAAAACTGGCTTCAACAGCTGGGAGGATCAGTGTGCTAACCACTTTTTACCCCCATATGTGGTTGGATGATCACGCATCTCTGTTGCCATGAAATTGGCAGTTGATTGGTAGGTCATGAGTGACTCTGTTACACCTGTTATGCTATGAATTATCATGTCTGTTGAGAATGCATTGTTTTAAACACTTCATCTTTAATTAAACTTATGTGTTTTAATTTTCTTGGATAGGCATAAATATGGAGGAGAACGAATTCCTTTATTTGAAGATGTTGTGAAAGAATGCCTTCATCTTGGTTTACGGATGTTTATTGACCTTAAAGGTGATGATTTGAAGGTAAGTTTCTGTTTTCCACAAAATTATACAGTCTTGTTTAATATTACGTATATTCATACGTGATGCATACATATATGAAGAGCCTTGAGCCTTCCCTTATACCACTTCATTACTACCCTCATCGATTTCACTCACGATTTATTTAGATATACAATATATGAGTGCTATAAGAATGGGGTGTTGCCCACTGTGGAAACTCTTACAAAAGTAATAAAGAGGGTGAGTATTTATGACCTTCCTTCCAGGACAGAAGGCTGTTATGTTTTGTCACAAGTATACACTCACACAGATTACTAACAGGACTGAAAAAAAAAAAATTGGATAGCAAAATAGGTTTGTTAATTAGAGTCCAACCAGGCTTTATTGAAAAGGACAAGAAATAAATAGATTATTTATTGTGAATCATAAGATAAAGAAGTACAGGTATACACAATTCTTAAATTACGTAGGCCTACTTACTTACTTATGGCTTTTAAGGAACCCGCAGATTCATTGCCGCCCTCACATAAGCCCGCCATTGGTCCCTATCCTGTGCAAGATTAATCCAGTCTCTATCATCATATCCCATCTCCCTCAAATCCATTTTAATATTATCCTCCCATCTACATCTCGGCCTCCCCAAAGCTCTTTTTCCCTCCGGCCTCCCAACTAAGACTATATGCTTTTCTGGATTTGCCAATATGTTCTTCATGGCCTGCCTATCTCAAACGTCTGGATTTAATGTTCCTAATTATCTCAGGTGAAGAATACAATGTGTGCAGTTCAGCGTTGTGTAACTTTGTCCATTCCCCTTTAACTTCATTCCTTTTAACCCCAAATATTTTCCTAAAACCTTATTCTCAAATACCTTAATCTCTGTTTCTCTCTCAAAGTGAGTGTCCAAGTTTCACAACCATACAGAACAACCAGTAATATAACTGTTTTATAAATTCTAATTTCTAGATTTTTTGGCAGCGGAGTAGATGACAAAAGCTTCTCAACCGAATAATATTTATTCTGTGTTTAATTTCCTTCTGAGTGTCATTTATATTTGTTACTGTTGCTCCAAGATATTTGAATTTTTCCATCTCTTCAAAAGATAAAATAATCTCCATTTTTATATTTCCATTTCGTACAATATTCTCGTCATGAGACATAATCATATAATTTGTCTTTTCAGGATTTGCTTCCAAACCTATCGCTTTACATGCTTCAAATAAAATTTCCGTATTTTCCGTAATCGTTTGTGAATTTTCTCTTAACATATTCACGTCATCTGTATAGACAAGAAACTGATGTAACCTGTTCAATTTCAATCCCTCTCTGTTATCCTGAACCCTAGATCATGTAACAGATAGGTCATCGCTATGTTAAAATCATTAGCACTTTGAAGAGAACAACTGCCAGGATCGCCACCTGTCTGCCATAAATGAACACGATATGACAATACAGTCACTAATGCAATTCAAATGGGAATTATGACGTGACTCCTTATGTAACAACTAGATTGCAGCATAGTAAACCTGACAAAAGTTGTGAACGTCAAAGTCTATAAGGCCAACCTATCTAGGCCTGAACTTACCTAATGGCATATTCTAGAGCGAAGCTAAAAAGTAAAGGTGCTTTAGCCCGCAGTGAATTGGAAAAGAATCAGATAGAAACTGGCCTATACGGACTTTGCTGTACGTTTCACTGATACACATTTTAATTAATCGAACTAGTTTCTTGGGAATACCAAATTCAATAAGAATATTGTATAAAACTTCTCTCTTAATGGAGTCATATACCTTTACGTACTGGTAAATCTAAATTCTTCAAACAGAAAAGTATATACAATAGTATGAAAGGTGACTTCTTTCTAACAAGGGGCCGAAAAGTAATAATTATCAACTATGCTAAGACAAACAAAATTACTTTGTCAAACATGCAATATGAAATATTGAAACATAATGCTTATGAGTGGAAACATGTTATTAATTCATAAAATAAAAATAAACTTCTTATTTCATCTGTTAACCCGTTTTCTTTTTCAATCAAAATACTGTCAATTTAAATACACTTTCATAGTTATGAGTTAATTAAGACCTATTGTAAGTATCTGCATTACAGAAATAGATGCTAATATGTGTGTGATGTAGCTTCCCCAAGGCAAATAATTGAAGTGATAAAATAATAATGTACTGTAACTTGGGGTCACTTTGCTCTACTATTTTATATTTTAATTAAAATAGGCTTAGAAAATTACATTTTTACGAAATTACTATGTTTTTGATAATTTTATTAACTAATTTGGGTTAAATAGAAGGTATTGATATTACTATGTTCAACAAAAAATACTTGGGTTCCTCCTATTATATTTTTTAAAATGTGGAGAAAAGTTACCTATATGATGGGGAAACTTTGCACCAGTCTTCAAAACCAACACTAAAAGATGGAATATTTGTTACGGAGCATTGTATGCCTTTTCTGTGCATTAGAACATAAGTCTGGTTTTCAGCATGTTGAAAATCCAAAATGGCAGACTGATAATGATTTACTGCAGTTCTGCGAATTTTAAGATGATGGTATTAATAAAACTATCCCAGAACGATACATCAGCTGATTTTAAACCTAGACACTGATGAAACCTTTTATTTAAGTGGAGCAGTGTATAACCCCCAGGAGCAAAGTAACCCCAAGTTACGGTACTATATAAATTATTTTTTAAAATTAAAATTGATTTTATGATTTCCACAGCTAGTACCTGTGATCCACAATGCATACAAGACTCATAAAGAAATGTACACGAGGGCTGTTGTGACATCTTTTAATCCATTCTTAATTTATTTGGTAAGTATTATTAAGATTTAAAAAATTTTTAAATAAAAAAATCATTCCAACTTTTATTTTTCTATGCTAAACACTGTCAGCTCACATTTAGCCCTCGCATTCAATTAAATATCCATGAACTAATAATGAATCATAGTGCAGAAAAACAAACAGCTGTGGCATGAAGCTAAAATTACTATTTTACTAGCGACAAATTACTAAATAATTAAAAAAAAAAAAAAAAAGTTATTTCCGTTGTATAAATCTGTATTTGTAAATTTGTTACCACAAGAACTAGTAATAATTACTAACAGTTTCATTTGTTTTGCCAACGAATTATTGCATAAAAATTTGTCATTTGTAAAATAGTTAAAATCGCGAGCACGTTTTCTACCAACCAGAGTTCCTGTTTAAAGAAAGATTTCGCGTGTCAAGAATTAAATTTGAGACATTGCTTGCTACTGCAGAACCTTATTTATATACTGCAGAGGAGTTTGCCACTAAGAGAAGGCTATTTTAAGAGTAATAAAACACTGTATTTTGAAAATGATAATTAAAAAATCAGTATTATTAATTTCGAAGATAATATGTAAATACATACCACAGCTCCTTTCCTAAAGTTCGGCCAACTTGTGTCTCTCTTATATTTCCAATCCTTATTCTATGGCACCATACCAATTAATTGAGCATATATGTGAAGTTCATCTCATTTATTTGAGTTTACTTTCTTTGTCAAATTGGAAGAAAACTGTCCAAATAATAAGTTATCCTTTTCTTCACTTAATTTATTGAGAAATATGATGCCAAAATATTTTGCTCTATTTTTACAACAACAATTTTATGAATAATTTCAAGGGAAAAATTGTTCCGGGGCCGGGTATCGATCCCAGGACCTTTGGTTGTACGTAGCAGCACTCTACCAACTGAGCTACCCAGAAACTCCACCCGACACCGTATCAACTTTTCCCTTTATATCCACACAACTCGCGTGGGCTGACGAAATGCCAGAGACCCACATCAAGTGCACACAATCTCTGTGTGACTTGGAATTGTGGTTTTCTGTTAACATACACAGTGACGTATATATTATGCAAATCTGCTTTACAAGGAGCTTCACCCGAAAGACTAGATTTGCAACAATTTTATGTGTCATAGGCTATGACAGTATTGTCTTTATTTTTTGTAATTAAATTAATGCAAAACTGAACAATATTTAAAACTGATTTTAGTATTATAACACCACTTTTTCAGCAATATTTTGAAACAGATTTTGTAAATTTGGCTGCCTTTCATTTGTAAAATATGCTAGTCGTGACAAATTAGTAAAACTGTGTTATGCAACACAAATTACTGAATTTTGTCATTTGTCATCTATACATTGGTAAATTGTCACCTGTCACTAGTTTCTTTTATGCAGTAGGCCCCTGGTGATAGCAGTTAGTTACAAATGAGGGACACTGCCAGCTTGCTCTTTATTCCAAAACTGGAAGGCAGCTGCAAGACATAGGGAAAGGTGAAGGAAGGAGATTGGGGAGGCCATGATCCAAAAACAGACTGAAGCACCATAGATAGATAGATCACCTAACTATGTTAAATTTTGTACGTCAAAAGTAAGAGGTAACTTTAATTGCTCATATTTTCTTCATTTTCTAAACAATCTTAAAAATCCTGGCACTGGCTTATTACACGAGAAATGAGATTTTTTGCATCACCATGGCAACGACTTCATTTATGATCATTCTAGTGGTCATGTTATCATTAGACTTTTCTGTAACTTGACCTGCAAGATGCCAGATATTAACCCAGCAGATTATTGATTGTGGGATTATCTGAAGGAAAGTGTGTTCTGGAGAAAATCTACGACAGCTGGTGAGTTGAAGAGAAGCTGTTACTTGCACAAGAACAAGATGGTGGACACATACAGCAGCAACGATGAAGTTATAGCAATGGATGGTAATGCAAAACGTCCTATTTCTTGTGTAATATGACAGTGCTAGAATTTTTAAGATTGTACAGAAAATGAAAATATGAACAATTAAAATACCAGTACCTCTTACTTTTGAAAAATCCTGTATAATTAGTATCGAAAATTGAAGATTTTATACATTGAAACCCAGATAAGCCCAAAAATGTTTTGTGATAAAAATACAGTATCACATTAGTTACTCTCAAAAATCGGTTAAATAATGTTGAAATAAACTGAAACAAGGAACATATATTTTCTAAAGCTAACAAATACTACCAACATTATCGCACAACTTATAAAATGTCCCTAACACCAACAATGACATAATATCCGAAGGCACTGCAACTGTCCGTAAAAAAGGACGGTGGGAAAATCTGGGTTAATAATTTCATATTAAGGTACTGCATATGTCGACTCTTAAGATAAAAATTCACATTTTTTCCTTAATGTCTTTCAAACTTTGGTGACATGATTCCTCTGAGTAAATTAAGTTGTTGTTTCTTGAATATGAATCAATTCATCACATAAGAGTTCCTCATATTTTGATGTCAGTGGTCATATGGACCTTGCATAATATGGCTTGTATAGATCCGACGTGGAGACCATAACATCACAAGTTCTTTGGCATGGCGACCACACGTGTATGCTTCCACATCATATTCTGGTGCAGAAGGAGAAGGTCGACCTCGCTACAACAGCCTACCACCGATGTTAGCAGCACGTTCTGTAGACGTAATCAACAAATGGGCATATAACAACTTATATCATCACATGCTGGGTCTCTCTGTCGTACTCCTTCACAAGGACGTCATTACATCGTGAGTATTTTATTGTTCTCCCCAATCCTTGGCCATGTCTGCAGGTCCGGCATCGAGATCCTGGTATCACCTGTATGCTTGCATGGAGATCGCATAGATTTGCAACACTCTTCTATAATGGCACCAAAGGAGATGGCCAATATAGGTATAAAGACCCCTTTCGTCATTACGCAGCTCGTTTTGTAGACCTGTTGGATGAGTGGGCATTGCACAATATTTATCACCATTTCCTGGGTGCATCAGTAGTGTGCTTATTGAGGGATACCATTTCAGCGTGAGTATAAAACATCTGCATGACTAAGTAAGCCTAGTGGAAGAACTGCTAATGTGCTTGTACTGTTGTCTATTCAAAATAATTGCTGCCCTCGATGTAAACAGTTATAGACGACTGTTATTGATTGCCAACCACAGCTCAATTATCGCTTATTAGATGCAAACTAATATTTGTGTTCAGGAACTACCTGACAGTCGAATATTGCAGTCAGGAGTAGACGGTCGAATTACAATCAGGTATTTCGAATTGGTTTGTACATGCACGGTCTCTTAGGGCCGTATTCATAAACGAGACTTTGGATGTAGACATCCCAAAGTCGACTTTCGTAGTAAAGTTTAACTTTGTTAAAAGTCCTATTCATAGACACTACTTCTGAGACTTTGACCTTGGTAAGTCGAGATTTGACGATCTTGTTCTAATGTTGGCAATCAAAATCACTGCCTTCTAAACGAATTAAATTAATAGATAGTTGAAATAGAGTAGGCATTGCCACAATCAAAGCCATCTTTTGAGTCACAAATCAATGAAACAATTGAACATCGGTACATGTTAAGCATTGTTGCTAACCGTTCTTGCAGCTTTACATAAGAATAATATTATTCGAGGGCTTATTGTGAAACTAAGTACAGAAATTGACATTTTTAGGTATTTACACCAATCGATAATGATTTGTTCTTCTACCTGGTCACAAAAAATCGTAATTCAGTTCGAACAGTCTTGTATGTAACACAATTCGTAACTACAAAACATGATGGTATAATTCATCTGAAATAGTATTGCCTGTTAAGAATTTTGTTCTGAATAAACATCTAGGTCTATTGTAGATACGTTAGTTTCACACTAAGCCCTGAAATTATTTCATTGTAAAATAATTTTGTTGTGAAGATACGGAAGATAAGATTCCACCAATGACAGACTATGGAAGAGACATATTATCCTGCTGACTGTTGGCTGAGTTACTCCCTGCATGTCTGCAAAAACTACTTAAAAATTATCTGAAATCAATATGCAGAAAACATTATTATGACGACCGCAAGGATTATAAATTAACTGCATTTCCAACTGTATAACCTATCATCTATAGAATTAAATAGTAAGAATCAATATTAAGCTATTAATCCTTATCTATAGCGTAAAATCGCGATGAAATAAGTTGTATTATTTTACATCTTGATTACACAACTTTTAACTTGTATTGTTTATTGGTGGAATACATAATCCTTTTTGATTATTCATCAATGAAAGTTGAAACATGACGAGGATATTTAATACTGTCTACTTATCAAATCTGTACCTTGATTTTAATTTCTAACCTATAATAATACGCTAAGGAACATGAGCAGCTTTAATCTCCTGGATGTCTTCAATATTCTCGGCAAATTCAACAATTTCCCAAATATCAGTCATTTTCCTTTTGTCACGAACGAAAGTCAAAGTCAAAGTCTAGATTATCGGCGACTTCGAAGTAAAGTCACGATTGAAGTTTACTTTCCTCAAAGTGTCGACTGTGAATAGGAAAATGGTGACTTTGTACTTTCCAAAGTCAACTTTGGTCCAAAGTCTCGTCTATGAATACGACCCTTAAAGTGCATCCACCACTGTGTTACTTTGTGAGACTGTATGATTATTTATCGTTTTGAAATATTAGTTGAAAATGAACATATAATATAGAATCCTGCCAGTTGTAAAGTTACTCCTGTATTTTACTTCCTTTGCCTCTGATTGAGGTTCTGGCTGATATGAACATCTACTATCAGACAGTACATCTCACTTGACGATATGTGTCAGAAGAAGAACAATTGAACGAAGTTACGCAATAATAGACCAACCGACAATTGAAAAAAATTAGATATTTTCATGCTATAGCCGTGACGCTGTTATTCCCAGCATGACTCCTCCTCTTTTCTTACGTCTAAGGAAGTGAAGGCTCTATAAAGTCTAGGTAGGTAGTATCGTTCGCCATTTTTGTTCTTTCGTTGCCGAGTTACCATACAAGGAATCTATTTGCCACACCGTTCAACATTATCATGTCGTTGCTCCTATGATAATAAATCAAACGCACTGTAATTCAGCAAATAATTGAGTGGCAAATAACGTCTTTGTGTGCTTTCTGCGAACGCCAACGAAAGAGCCAAAATGGCAGGCGATTATATTAAGTATTTATCGAGCCTTAAGAAATGAATAACATCTTCCTCAGCAAATCACAAGACACACACGTTTAAATGTAGCTGACCTGCAACACGATTGGCTGCCAGAAATTAGAGCGACGGGACTATAATTTAACTCGGAAAAAATCAAGAATGCAATATCTGAATTTTTCTCCTATTTATAAGCAAAAATTCGTTTATTGCATAAAATTCATTCATTTATTTTGCTCTGAAATATTAATTCAACTGCTGGTCTCTTATTAAAAATTGGTTAGCCCTTTTTTGGTATTATTTGTGCTATTTTTTGTAATAGTATGAACGTTATAATACTTCTTGCATAAAATGTTTTATCAAAAAAGATTTATTTCATTGGCCAATATCTCGAAACAGGTTTTTGGCACTTGGATCACTATTGCTAATCACCGTTCATTGTTTCTACGCATCTGAAATCTGATTAGTGTAATGTGTATCTAATTGGCGATTGGAGGGGAAAGGAACTGGCCACCTACCCCATAATCTTCTGGCCTAGTTGCCTCATAAGTGGTGCCTTGTTGGTATCACTTGTGAGGTTTAGACCTGTCTTCAGACAGTTGACTAAAATAACAAAAACAACAATATGTAAAAATTCTATAAATTCGTATACAAATGTTAAAATCACGCTACAGTCAATGCAGTGGATGTACACAGGTACTACCAGATCAAAAAGAAATATCAGTCATTTACGACCAAAAGCCTTAAGCTATACAGAAAACAGATAAAACAATGTAACTTATTTGTCCAGAGCACCTGTTAGCTAGGGATATTCCTTATACCATGAAAATTTCTATTTTGTCTTCCTCCATCTACTATTTTTAATATGTAGATGTGGTGTCGATCTCCTATCTATTTAAGCACATTTTGTTTCATACATCCAATTGGAAAATGGTTTCTCTTTTAATTCTATAAATAATGACCTCAATGATCTCTCAGTATGAACCATTTTACACAAAATTAATAACACTTAACAATGCAGCACATTCAAAGAACAACCAATATAGCGAAACGTACTGAGATGTGGCAAATCGATACCCCCTCCTCGGTTCCCCCTCAAGCTTGCGAGTCGAGGTCTTTAGCCTTTAGAGGCTTCTGCCACAAGCCTCGTATTGAACTCTCCATCCTGGAATGACTGTCTTAAAAGCCTCTTAAGAAATTCGCCACTGTTGATTACAGAAATTTCATATATTGATATTGGCATTGAGTGTGATAATAGATGTTTCATAAGCATTCAGTGAATCCATTAATGTGTTTACTGTCGGTCTGAGTGGCGCAGTCGGTAGAGTGCTAGCCTTTGTGCCCGAGGTTGCAGGTCCGACCCCGGCACAGCTTGATAGGACAAAATTCCAGCACACCGGCGACGCTGATATAACCTCGGCATTTGCGTCATTAAATAAAACATAATTTTAAAGTGTTTATTTGATAGCATTGTCTGGTAATCGTAATGGATGTCTTGAAGGAGAATTAACCATGGAGGGTTAGCATAGGAATAAAGTGACCTATTATTAGAAAATAATGAGACAGAATATAAAATGCTTTTGTTGATTTGAGGGCAGTAGCAATTTTGGTTAGACAATAGTATTCAATGTAATGTCAGTATAATCGGCCCGTTTGGGTTGAAGTGCTTAGAACTAACCTAACTTGTCCTTAGTTCCAGTCTCTTTCCATTTTTCTTCCTAACAAAAGATAAGGTAAGGTCACATTATGGTGACTGCAAGCTATAAAACTAATGTCGATATCTTTACTGCGTTTTCATCCACAGCACTTTTTCTTGAAGGGATTTCACATAAAATAGAATAATCATTCTAGCTGCAAACAGTCAACGAACTTCACTTAGAGCTGCCATTCAACCTTTCACTAATCAGTCATGAATACTGTGAATCTTAGAAGTCCAGGACGGGCCACATGTGACTCTCAACATTACGAAACTCTCAGGTGCAAGACTGGATGTTTGAGATTGTGTGTTTGTTAATCATCCAGGAGAAATGTACTGGTACGTGATCAGCAAAAATGACTGTTTAATGGAATTTCGACGATTATTTTGCTCATGCAATCAGTCATCAATCCTGTATAAGAATTTGTTCAGTTTCAACCAATCACAGTCATCTATCACTGTAATATTGTCGAAATAATCTTGTTGCACCTGATTCGTAAGTGTCTGCATATCGTCGTTGTTCCTGCAATAACTGCTATGTTCAAAATATAAAATTTTTCAGTAGGAAGAAAAAACACATTTATTTATTCTATAGCAATGGTACATAGGAGATTGTGAATTCTTACATTTCTAAAAGAAAGAAATATAATTACATATAGGGGATTTTATTATTTGCTGTATCACTATTTAAGTTATTTAATAGAGCAAAAATCTGAAAATCGATAAATATGTCACATAGGAGTTACTGCAGGAACAATGACGATATTGTCACATTTGATTCCTAATTAGTATGGAGAATATTTAGAAGGTAGTGACAGCTTATCCTCACTGAAACACTATGTACAAATTAATGAGAAACATCATAAGTTCGTTATAAACAAACTATGAAACAAACAAATCAACATCCTCTTCATCAAATACTTTTACTTTTAAAGGATGCCAATTCCATAATTGTATTGTATTTATTAACATTCCATGGTATTCATACATGCTTACAGCTAGAATATGGAACAAATCAAAAAACTTAATATTATTATAAAATCTTAATTTATAGTCACAGTCTAGATGAAATATATACAGACGAGATATACAATATAGTCTACTAGTACAACACAAAATTTTAGTATCAATTTCATGAAGTGTTATTGAATGTCATGAATTCACCTACAGCAGGCGTCTCAAGGCCAACGCATGAAAGTTGTTACAGAGAGCGAATGTAGATAGCGTAGTCAGCACAAGAGATAAGCGCAATACCCGAAGATAGCCGATCGCTGATTCATGTTACAAGCATGAGCGAGCTAAGTTGTAACTGTAGCGGGAGAAATGCCATAAAGCTGCACTTTTGAGTTGTATTGTCACAATAGACTGTTATTTTCGGAAGGAATAAAATTTCTTAAGTAGTTTGCAATAATAATAATAATAGTAATAAATTTATTTTCTAATGATATATCAATGAGTAAAAATAAGACATCTGAAGCATGAAGAACCATACATGTTACATAATTATTTAAGCACAAGGAACTGGCCATCCTTACCCCATTATCTCCTGGCCTAGTTGTCTGTAAGTGGTGCCTTGTTGGTATCACTTGTGAGGTTCAGACCTGTCTTCGGACAGTTGACTAAACAACAACAATACTTCATTTCTAGTAAATGGTTTTTGGTATCTCTCTCTTTTTTAAGTTTACACTATATTTAATGAAATAAAATTCAATTAAATAATAATAAAATTACAATTAAACTTATTAAACTTGTTGGTTGTTAAAGTACGTATTTTTATGATACGTCAATATTAATATATTAATTACAATAATAGTTAAATAATATAATTCGTGATGTTTTCAATAATTAAAAATAACCAAAACATCTTAGAAATTCACAAACAATCTTAAATCTGACCTCAAATTCCTTTCTCAAGTCCTCCAGTACTTTATTATGTTTGTTACATTGGTCTTGATTCAAATTAGGTAACAATTTTAGATTAATAAAATGGTAACAGTTACCCACTGAAACTTGCGACTCCCACAATTTCGCTTTCCCTATGACACTTTTATTTCTTCATACATTTGCGGTAATAAGGACATCCTTTCCTCGAAGATGGACACAACATCGTAGCGGTTGCAGATGTTTATTCAAACTTCGCGGTCAATGACGTCATCCGGAGATACACGAACTGCTCCCGCATCTTGTTCCACTTTTACATATAAAAATAGAGAGAGGAGGAAGTGCTCTGAGAAGGCCCTATTGAGACGTCTGACCTACAGAGGCGTGAGAAATTACATAAATAATTTTATGTTTTGAGTTTCATTTTTTATATCGATAGGGAGGCTATTAAAAATTTTTACTGCCATATAACGCACTCCTTTTTAATAGCATGATAGACTTGCCGATGGAGTATGAAAGTCATTTTTTTGACGTGTATTTATGCTATGAACTGTTGAATTAGTTACAAAGTTTTCACGATTGCATACGAGGAAGATTATTAATGAAAAGATATACTGACAAGCCATGGGCATTATTTGTAGTTTTTTTTAAATAGTCCTACACGATTCCCTAGATTTGGCTCCTACTGTTATTCTAATTACTCTTTTTTGTAATAGAAATATATTGTTACTATCTGTGGAATTTCCCCAGAATATTATTCCAAACCTCATTACCGAGTGGAAGTATGCAAAGTATATTGCTTTTAAGGTATTGATATTTACTGTCTTTTGCATAGATCTAATAGCAAAACGAGCTGAATTTACTTTGGGGGTAATTTCTTTAATATGATTTTTCCAGTTTAACACATTACCGATTTTTAAGCCAAGAAATTTGGTGGTGTTGTTTCTAATAGGGATCTGTTATTAATTATTGCGCTAGAAATTTGCGGATGATGATGATGATGATTAGCATTGCAGTAGAAGATATATATGCTGCCTTCATTTTGCACTAATTTAGATTTCCCTCTTCTATCAATAATTTTTATAACAAAATAAGTTATAATATATTAAATTAGGGTATGGTTGCCAGCTTTTGAAAATGAAAATACGGGAGATTTCGAAATGGTGCCCAACATGACCTACTACATTCTTTTTTTTTCAAATATGTTGTTGTTGTTGACTGATGCTAAGAATCTTGGATTTGTTCCATTCTCCATTCCAATAGTATTTGGTAAGCTGCAATGATAAACAGCATCTATTTTCTTTATTGCTGGGCATTATAGCAAATGTTCTTTATCCATGATGGAGTTCTGATTTCTACAGAGGGTTTTGTGTAGCTGATATGCTGCGAATTGTAATGCTTAATTTTGTTGATATATTAAAATGAAATACTGATATAAATGTTTTATTTTTTTCAGAGAAGTTGTTCGTCGCTGGAAGGAGCGTGGTGTAAGAGTTATGCCGTGGACAGTCAATCTACCTTTGGAAAAGCAGTACTTTTCCCGTATTCTTAAGGTTTCATATCTTACAGACACACTAATCGGCGAGGAGAATGGACTGAAGTTTTCTTGATTTCCCTTTATGTTGAAGTATATTGCATCTATATTATATTTAGTTCCTCCCAAGCATGAAGTCAAAGAATTTTATAAAGTTCATATTTGCATGTCTTCCATATAAATGGAAATTTGTATTAAATACGCAAATAAGTTATCATTTTTATCTGTTTGGTCAGTAATCTTGTGACTAAATACATTTTTCTATAAGCAGATTACACGACTCACAGATTTATTTGTGTATTGCTGATTTGAAATATTTATTATAGGTCCTTTACAGTCAAAAAGTTGTAAAAAATAATAAAAATAATTGTTATTAAAACCACACATATCCAATTTTCATTGTAGGATTGCATTTTAACTAATTCAAATTAATTCTTTGTTCATAAAATATGTTGGTTTATCTCGTATGCTCCAAAGCCTTGAAATTCATACAAGAGACCATCTTCAAAATATTCACATTGACTATACAGTAAATCCTCGATTTAACGGATTATTGGCGGAAAGAGTGTCAGTTAAATCGAAAGTCTGTTAGATCAACAATTTTTTAAAACAATAATATTTTGAAATATAATACTATAATTTGAACATATTAATGTTACATTCTAAATGTAGATACCATTTCTCTGATACCGACATAAATTAACAGATCACTACGTCATGCAGGACTAATGTACCTTTTTTATCTCAGTTTGCCGAGTTAGCTCTGTGGTAGCATGTCTGCCTATAGACTAGCCGGCCCAGGTTCGATTCCTGGCAGGGTCAGGAACTAGGAGAGATGATGGTGCACAACTTCTAATTACTAAATTGTGCACCAATATGCCTGGGTTAAAACCCAAATCTCTCCGCAGTGCATATGAAGGGAAGGCATATGTCACTATTGATAGCAGAGTGCGTCTGGCTGCGAAACCAGGTGGCCCGGGTTCGAATCCTGGTCGGGGCAAGTTACCTGGTTGAGGTTTTTTCCGGGGTTTTCTCTCAACCCAATACGAGCAAATGCTGAGTAACTTTTGGTGCTGGACCCGGACTCATTTCACCGGCATTATCACCTTCATTTCATTCAGACGCTAAATAACCTAGATGTTGATACAGCGTTGTAAAATAACCCAATAAAATAAAAAAAAAAAAGATAGCAGAGTGCTGCATTGGAGTTAAATCGCTCGCTTGAACTCGGTCAAATGTCGCATCCTCGAGTGAGATAAGATCTGTCGTGATACGCTCGTAATAAATAGAAGCACAGTACAAGGTCATCTCACTGACATATCTTATCCTATATGGAAGGCGACAGATAAGATACAGATCTGTTTTGCTCACACCGTAAAAATAAGGCTTTATTTTCTGCATTTATGACAAATGTCTAATGGAACATACCAAAACAGTAACATGGAGTTATAAATAAAATAGTATGAAAAACTTCGATATACAGTTATTATTGCTAATTAATAATTATTCAATATTTGATTTACCACATATATAATAGGATAGGTCCATACATAGTGTTCCGCCTATATACTGCGACAATGTAGAAACGTTTTACAAAATATTATTGATATAGCAGTAGATTAAAAACAATATTAGTACAGAGATAACGTCACAGAAAATATAATAAAACGAATAATCATGCTGCACAACTGTTACAGACGCAAAGATTGATACACTAAGTATCACAAGTAAGAATTTGTCCCACACATCATTCTTCATGCCTTCTTTAGGACTTAACTTGTATTCCTTGTTGAGTAGTTTCAACTTCACTACATCTTTTAGCTCGCTCTCCATTTTTGACAGTGTTCTTCTTGCCAGTAACAAGAACGAATGCCTAACGCTCGGCTTATACAGTTCAAGGATTTATCGCTCGCGATAATTTTACCCATCATGCATGTGCACTACCTATCAGATTATGCTATGAACTACTTGGCACTCAAGCGAAAACGTCCGATGCAGACCTCTGGTTGATAGTATCCGCAGTGTGCGGAACCCGAATCACGTAAGTGAAGTGGGTAGGCATTAATCACACACACACACATTTTTATCTCACTACATATGGCATGCTGAGACTGGTGAACAATCATCATGACCATTTCATGACACGAAATGACGTAATCGCGTCTCACCGGACTACATTTTATCTCATTATGTAAGACATTCTTCCACAAAAAAAATAAATAAATAAATAATAATAATAATAATAATAATAATAATAATAATAATAATAGTAATAAAAATATAAAGATTTGTTATATCGAGAGTTTACTGTATTTTCTTTTAATAGCTGTCACTGTCAGACAACAAAATTCCACTAATTAATATTTATAACATGCATTCCAAAACATTTAATTAATTTCCATATTTAAAATACAGAATCTGTGACAAATATAAATGGCAGTTTTATAAATCTAGTCGAAAATGATAAATTTTATACAACCGTAGAATATAGAAACTAGCATTTGTAACAAAACATAGCAAATAGCATTGATGTCTTGACAAGTACATTCCACAAGATTTCTTGATAGATCTGGTTTTTGTGAAAGTTTTGTTTTAGTCATAATACAGAGCAGTCGTCAAGAAACAGGTTTCATTCAGATAAATGCCATTGGCCTTTTACTGTTATAGATCAAATGTGACTGCCAAGGAAATAGTGTGTACATTTCTCCTGACTCGAGCGTAGGAAGGTTTTGTGTTGTGTAGTATGGACAGATAACACACTCTGAAGAGACATTTAGAGCATTAGTTTACAAGTGACTTCCATTCAGTGCAGTTCAGTTTAGTTCGTGGTAGTGCCGCGCACATTAGAACAGCAAGTCTTCATTTGTGATCAGGGTTGCCAGATTTTAGATTACTAAGGAGGGACATCCTTTTTCCATCATATACAGTACTTAGTTTTGTCTTAAAGAAAGAGTGATATGTATATGGGCAGAGTTGACATTTTCACGACTGTACAAAAAAAAAAAAAAAAAAAAGATTTCTCTATATACAGTTGAAGAAACTAATATGCATCTGAAAATTTCAATTTTAATAAAGAAACATATTGTAGGTACATGTTTCCAAATGCAAAACAATATTTATCTGATAAAAGAGTACTATTCAGTCGATACTTAACATAAAACACAATAAAACATGTTATAACAACATTTAAACAGGTTTAAAAACAAACGTTTTCACCAATTTTGATTGGCATCTTCAGGTCGTGTATGTCGAATAGAACATGTTGTGATAAGTGAACACTTGATATATAAAGTTAAAAACAGGAGTTAAAAATATAATATACTTAAAAACAGAGAATAGAACTAGCAAAAAGCCATCACGATGTATGTAGAAGCACTATGTTGAAAGGGGCATGTGTGATCCAAGGGAATGGCGGAACTCTTCCGTCATTGCAGGTGCAGCTTTCATGACAGATTTAACAAAGCTACGAACAGGTCAGTCGTATCGCCGACCTCATGGATTCAAGATGCTTTTCCAACTTTTTTATTTTTCCTGCTTTCCATAACCGGCCACACGACCGACCTGTTCGTAGCTTCGTTAAATCTGTCATGAAAGCTGTACCTGCAATGATGGAAGAGTTGCGCCATTCCCTTGGATCACACATGCCCCTTTCAACATAGTGCTTCTACATACATCATGGTGGCTTTTTGCTAGTTCTATTCTCTGTTTTTAAGTTATTATATTTTTAACTCCTGTTTTTAACTTTATATACCAAGTGTTCACATATCATAACATGTTCTATTTGACATACACGACCTGAAGATGTCAATCAAAATTGGCGAAAACGTTTGTTTTTAAACCTGTTTAAATGTTGTTATAACATGTTTTATTGTGTTTTATGTTAAGTATCGACTGAACAGTACTCTTTTATCAATTAACATTGCACTTAACAGAACCAATATGCCTTTAAAAAATACATATATTTATCTGGCTGAAAGTTACGTCACGTTTCTTTGGCATCTTTCTGAAGAGCTTGTGGTAATAATATGTTATGCCAAATTATTCAACTTTATTGGGAAACAAGAAGCAAAATGGGTTAAATGATCCCAAATTGCGGCCATTAGAAAACAAAAACAACAACAAATTATTAACTTAATGACTTAATTGTAATAGTTTTGTCTCATAGATTCCCCAGCTGTTTATTATTAATGGTCAACATGTAACTATTAAAAATGATTAATGAAATGATGCTAATGAAGACGAAATGAGTCCGAGGCCCAACGCTGAAAATTACCCAGCAATTTTGCTTCGAATGGTTGAGGGAAAACCTCGGAAAACTCCAACTTGTAAAGCACAAATTTCAAAAGATGGCATCACATGTGACAAAATATTTAAATTTCAGTGTTTATTAATTGATTACATGACATAACATTTATTGATACCTAAATTGATATTTATTTTGTGACTAGGCATATTACTGCTCCAAACCCATCATTTAACGTACAGTATACTTTCGCTGTTACAAACCTTACACTTGCTAAAATATTGTCCCCCCCCCCCCCCCAATGTGCATACCTACATTGTTAAGAAACTTAATTTGTTTAATGTAATTATTTAGGTCTAGAAGGAAATAGTTACTGTGTAATGATAAAATTATACAAGTAATGTTAATTTTCTAAAGGAGGGACTTTTTGCATCCCGTCTCGAATCAAAGCAGGACTCGGGATTTTTATATGAAAATCCGGACATGTCCCATCGAATCGGGACATCTGGCAACCCTGTTTGTGATACATATATTACAAAGAAATCGTACAAAAATTGTCGTCCGCTATTTCTACGAAAATATCCTGGCTTTCAACAATCCAGAATTTAGTGAAAAAAGTGAAACCGACTCATTTAAAAAAAGGTACTTAAATTTCATACTAAATTAAGAAAAGCTCGATTATATAGACTATAGACTAGAACAATCCCACTTACTATAAAATTTTCTCTTCTCTTCCTCTATTGGACATTTCCATTTATACGGGTCATCTGACTTAGCCTCCTCCAGACATCCCTATCCCCCCAAGAATTGTTACTCATCATTGTTGTCCATTCCATTCCTCTTGCATTTAAGTTGTCTCTTATCCGATCCAACCACTTCATTCTTGTCTTTCCATTGTTCTCTTCCTATTCTCTATTGTTCGCATTTCAGGAGACGATCTGAACAAGAAATGCGAGTTTTTCTCCCACTCTTACAACCAATCCTCGACACGGAACCGACCGTCCAATGACTGAGCCTTGTTTGTCCCAACTGGACAGATACCACTCCACCCACCTGCTCCTTCTAAGGCGCTGAGTTACTCGGTATGGCATAATTTTGCCCCACATTCGATTAGTAGGCTTAAGCATGGCATAGGTGTGTCCCGATTGAGATAGCAGAATGGACAGGACATAGCTGCATCCCGACAAAATCAGACAGCAGAAGAAACAAGGATATTATAGTGGGAGCTGCATTTCTTAACATGTATCTGTTTATTTTACCACATGGGCACGAACAATATTAATACATACGAAAGTAGTTGTCATGACACGTATTAAATAACTTCAAAATTTAAATATTATAGTGGGAGCTGCATTTCTTAACATGTATCTGTATATTTTACCACATGGGCACGAACAATATTAATACATATGAAAGTAGTTGTCATGACGTATATTAAATAACTTCAAAATTTAAATATTATAGTGGGAGCTGCATTTCTTAACATGTATCTGTATATTTTACCACATGGGCACGAACAATATTAATACATACGAAAGTAGTTGTCATGACATGTATTAAATAACTTCAAAATTTAAATATTATAATGGGAGCTGCATTTCTTAACACGTGTCTGTCTATTTTACCACATGGGCATGAACAATATTAATACATACGAAAGTAGTTGTCATGACATGTATTAAATAACTTCAAAATTTTAATATTATAGTGGGAGCTGCATTTCTTAACATGTATCTGTCTATTTTACTACAAGAGCACGAACAATATTAATACATACGAAAGTAGTTGTCATGACATGTATGAAATAACTTCAGAATTTAAATATTATAGTGGGAGCTGCATTTCTTAACATGTGTCTGTCTATTTTACCACATGGGCACGAACAATATTAATACATACGAAAGTAGTTGTCATGACATGTATGAAATAACTTCAAAATTTAAATATTATAGTGGGAGCTGCATTTCTTAACATGTATCTGTCTATTTTACCACAAGGGCACGAACAGTATTAATACATACGAAAGTAGTTGTCATGACATGTATTAAATAACTTCAAAATTTAAATATTATAGTGGGAGCTGCATTTCTTAACATCTATCCGTCTATTTTACTACAAGGGCACGAACAATATTAATACATACGAAAGTAGTTGTCATGACATGTATTAAATAACTTCAAAATTTAAATATTATAGTGGGAGCTGCATTTCTTAACATGTGTCTGTCTATTTTACCACATGGGCACGAACAATATTAATACATACGAAAGTAGTTGTCATGACATGTATGAAATAACTTCAAAATTTGAATATTATAGTGGGAGCTGCATTTCTTAACATGTGTCTGTCTATTTTACCACATGAGCACGAACAATATTAATACATACGAAAGTAGTTGTCATGACATGTATTAAATAACTTCAAAATTTAAATATTATAGTGGGATATGCATTTCTTAACATGTATCTGTCTATTTTACCACAAGGGCACGAACAATATTAATACATACGAAAGTAGTTGTCATGACATGCATCAAATAACTTCAAAATTTAAATATTATAGTGGGAGCTGCATTTCTTAACATGTATCTGTCTATTTTACCACATGGGCACGAACAATATTAATACATACGAAAGTCATGTTATGACATGTATTAAATAACTTAAAAATTTAAATATTATAGTGGGAGCTGCCTTTCTTAACATGTATCTGTCAATTTTACCACATGGGCAGAACAGTATTAACACGTAAGAAAGTAATTGTCATGACATGTATTAAATAACCTCAAAATTTAAATATTATAGTTGGAGCTGCCTTTCTTAACATGTATCTGTCTATTTTACCACATGGGCATGAACAATATTAACCTGTAAGAAAGTAGTTGTCATGACATGTATTAAATAACCTCAAAATTTAAATATTATAGTTGGAGCTGCCTTCTTTAACATGTATCTGTCTATTTTACCACATGGGCATGAACAATATTAACACGTAAGAAACACGTAAGGAAGTAGTTCTCATGACATATATTAAATAACCTCAAAATTTAAATATTATAGCTGGAGCTGCCTTCCTTAACATGTATCTGTCTATTTTACCACATGGGCATGAACAATATTAACACGTAAGAAACACGTAAGGAAGTAGTTGTCATGACATATATTAAATAACTTCAAAATTTAAATATTATAGCTGGAGCTGCCTTTCTTAACATGTATCTGTCTATTTTACCACATGGGCATGAACAATATTAACACGTAAGAAAGTGATTCTCATGACATGAATAAATAAATACATTTTAACAGTATTGATAATAAGTAACATCAAATCGAATAGCCTAAGATAATAATAAATCAAGAAAGCTGGTTGACTGTGGGGCACAACTATGCCATGACCTTTTCTCTACCTGTTGAGAATGAGGCGCATCTATGCTCACAAAACAGAAACCCATCTGCTGCATTGTAAATGACCGTGGAGTGCAACTATGCTCTGCTCGAGTTACTAGCTTACCCTTTCCTCTTACTGTGCAAGAATCATATTCCCCTCGCAGGGACCCTCTCGTAAAATTTGTACAGTATTCTCTTCTCCAATGCTCTTCTTGGTAATCTTTCTGGTATCATCCTTTTAACATGTCCGAGCCATTGTAAACTCTTTTTCTCAATATACTCTTGTAATTGTCCAACACCAACTTGTTCTCTAATCTCTGTATTCATAATTCTATCCCTTCTAGTCTTTCCTTCAGAACTCTGACCTCATGTCCAAGTCGTCAGAGGTAGACAATGCTCAAATAGGAGATTGTTTGTCAGAGTGATGTACAATGGAGACTTAGCCTTTGGTACCGCCAACATAATTGTGAAGGCCTAATAAGAACTCTGAAAGAGTAGCTAAAGTAGTTCCAGTGAAGCTGTGACAGGCGCAGCAAGCTGACACTGTATTCAAGCATGTTTTCAAGAGAGACTTATATAATATGTGAATAAATTGTACCTATAATGTAATAAGTCGCGAAATTTTATTGCCAAAACCTGACGAGCTGAATCACAGCTAAACTGGCTGCTACTTGCCCATGTCACTTTTCAATTGTTGTCATGCTACGTGAAACCTGTTTTCAGGTGTACACCCATTAGTAATATTAATTACTTCTAATTAGCTGCTGCACATATCTCAATTTTTTAGATGCATGTCAATTGAGAGTGCTACATTTCAGTTCTAAATTAAAAAATATTCACTTTTTTTTTATTTAAATTTTCTCTGGATTGCTGTAGTCACTTTTACAAATAAATAGATAACATAACTGAAGAGCCTTTTGAGAGATTTTCTGTCGTCCATAAATTCACAGCTTATTAGAATGAATTAAACTATAATGTGTAATGGATTAGAGTGAAATTTGTTGAGATTAGTTACGTCATTGAGCTTTGGAACTTACGAGTCACATAAGTAATATCAGTCTTATATGAAAATAGATATTTCATTTCAAGAAGTTGTGGACCAAAAGTGCCATCTGTTGCTGTAATACTAATTCCTTATTCTGAAGTACAAAACTGCTAATTTTCTTTGTGAATTATATTATATTAAGTTTACGTCTTTGGAAAATGTGTTGGTACTACTTTCAGGGTAAAAGTGAAACCAAAATGGGTTAATCTCGACTAAATAGTTCAATTTCAGTATGACATTTTATTTAAAAAGTATTGTGCACAGTCTTTAGAACAAGAATCATTATGAAATATTTATGCTAATTTCACTTCTCACACAAAAAGAATGTCTTGCCACAGAAATTAAGCTGCTACTACATTTTCAAGTCTGTTCTCTTTTTCTCTTCAAGAGAAGTAGCACCAATGTTAATCATTTCAAGCTCTTGATCAAATATATTGCCATTTCTGAGGTCTTTATATTAAATTTAATAACAGAAATAATAATAACTAGCCGTACCAGTGCGCTCCGCTGCACCTGTTAGAAATAAATATAAAGTAATTACATAATTAAAATAGGACGTTTGATCCAGAGAACATTCGTGTTTGATAGAAGGATAAATCGTTTAATATGTTACTTAATTTAAATTGTATTTAAATAATTAAAATGCGGTCATTTTAGTCCAGAGTGTAATCATTTGGTGCAATGACAATTCCTTTAACATGTTTCTTAATTGTTGTTAAATGCAACCATAGTTTAATGAAGATTGACATATCATTTAGTTTAATGTGTATACTTTATATTACTTGCTATATGTTTCAGAAGTTACTGTAATAACATTGTAGAATTATGTCCATGTAGAGAAACTTCACTTTCCAATGGTGAAATAACAATTAAACAATTAATTAGCTTCCGATATTTCTTCATACAAACACAGAAACATTCTCTTAGGCTTTGTTTAATAGCTTTCGATTGTTGTTGTCTAAGGCCCCTTATAGACGAAGTTATTTGTTTTTATTTCAGTACAGCGCCTTAGATGGCGTTGTTATTGTAATTTTAAAACTCATTTATCTCATCAAATATCAGTCCTATCAAACTTTTGTATAGAATAAAACTTATCGGAAATTATTTTTAAAGAAACTTTTGTTATGTAATATTTTTCATGAAAATCAATAATGAGCGAGATATTTCGATTTATTTAATTCAGGCCCCCTTATAACCCCCCTTTTAAATAAAGTATTTTGAATGTCATATAGCCTAAAATCTAAGTTACAACGAACTTAATTTATATTCCAATTTTCATATAAATCGGTTCAGCCATTATTGCGTGAAAAGGTAACAAACATCCAGACAGACAGACAGACAGACATACAAACAAAAATTAAAAAAAAGCGATTTTCGGTTTCAGGGCGGTTAATTATATATGCTAGGACCAATTATTTTTGGAAAATCGAAAAGTACCAGAAAAATTTCGGCTACAGATTTATTATTAGTATAGATGATAATAATTCACTGGTCAACAATGCTTTTTTTAAATGTACAATTCCTGCTGTTTCTTATGTAATGTCATCTGCTGATTCTAAATGAAGTCAGAATTTTTCTACCACCCACTATTTTTTTGTAATTTCAGAAAAATTGATTTATTTTTATTGCTATATATAGCCTTAACATTCTAATGGAAAGAAAATATTTTATTTTATTGCTTTAAAAATTGACCTGTAACTTTAGATCACTGTTGCCTGTGAAGTCAGAATTCATAAAAGTGAATTTTATTCTTCATAATCATAAGTCTGCGAGAATTAGTATTGATTCTCACTTGAGTTGAAACTTACAGTCATGAAACAAGTTTCATAACCCACGTTTCCTTTGTCCTAATATGTTTGCGGTTAATTAACTTTGAGAGCACACAGGTGAATTTTACTACACTAGTTAAAAGAGCTTACAAGTGTTCTTTTGACGAAAGGCACTGGGCCTCTGAAATCTGTTGTGCTCCATGTAATTCTATTAGCCTAATTGGTTGGCTAAAAGGATCTCATCATATGCCTTTTCCAGTTCCAATGATATGCCAGGAACCTAAGAATCATTCAAAAGACTGATACTTTCTAGGAACCACAAATCAGAAGATTACAGAGAACTTGTCAGCGAGCTGATTCATAACTATAACGTGATGGGGTATCATGCATCTCCCAAAATAACTTCTTGGATTCTCATCTATTTTTTCTTTCCTCAAAACCTTCGGGTAGTAAGCGACAAACATGGGGAGCATTTTCATAAGGATTTTGTTAAATGGAAAGAGCTACCAGGAAAAATGGAGCCCAAATATTCTGTCAGACTACTTCTGGCCACTCAAAAGAGATGTTTCTCAAGTGAAGTATAGCGTAAAATCTATTTCACACACATTTTAGGTAAAATGTTACAAGATATCAATACTAGAAAAGTCTGAAGTACATTTCATATAATTACTTAAAAACCCTGGGTGATAGAAAAATTTTGAAAACAGATCTGAAATCAGCACGAAAAATGCTATAAGAATCACACATTCTTTATCTTTAAAAATATATATATTTAATTTTGTAGACCAGTAGATTATAATCTAAGGCGCAAGAGCCAATGCCGGCTGATGACCTCACATCAACATGCCTCAGTTGACATGAACTATCATTCAACCATTATGGAGGTGATGTGTGGTCAGCAACAGGAGGATCACACTAGCTACAGTATTATAGCTACTGGATTTTTCTAAATAGTGTAGCTGCCCAAATTCATCATGCTACTGAGTGGACCAGTCCTATACACTGGTCGAAATTTCATGAGAAAATTGTTTCTCCTATGAAGACTTGAACAAGCATGCAAGTCATAGTAGGCATGATGCCTTAAATCACGTCACTACAATACGAGACATTAAATTTCATATTACCCTTACATACTTGGCAAAATGAACTAAAAGTGATGTAGCTACATTCATCATTTAAAAATAATTAATTTTCTAATTACAAGAAATCAACAAATAAATTCATTGAAAATGACATGTAGGAGAAATTAATACAAATAATGAAACAGAATGAAATTACAATTCTGTGAACATACTTGTTTATTATTTTCACCACACTTGCCTGTACATGAACATGTCTACATGTGATATCATTTTTGCAACTTCTGCCCTGAAATTAGTAGTACACATTTTCTCAACATGCTGGAAGTTCTTTAATAGAACATTATGGAAATTTAAAAGTCTGAATATGTTTTAGTCTAAAAGACTTAGCAATATCTTCTGCAGAAAAATGTTTAATATAATTTATTTAATATTAAATTATTACTGACTTAAGTTATTAAAGTGCTTCAGTTGTACTGGTATAAATCTTGTTTCCAGGTGCTGATATATTCATTATTATGTGTGTAGGATGTTCTATTTAAGAATAATATTCTTTTTTAAATCAAATGAACTTATGTACACCCTTTGACACGGAAACTGGTCTTGTTCAGAGACTAAGTCCCACTTTGGAAAAGCTCGGAAATCATCGTGTACACTGTATTTACACACATGCATTTTACATAGAGAGATTTGAAGCCTGGTTTTTGTAATGAGAAGAAAGAGCTCTATCACTAAGCTATAAAGGCTTTGTAGGGAATATGTCGTTTTGTGACATACAAATACATCGCTGCTACAACTTGACTTCAACCTTGGACCTCGATGCTTAATATTGCCCCATGTGAATGTCGCATTAGCCCGAATGACACACAAATTCACGCTACAGGAGAACAACTATTTTCCGTGTCAGAGGATATACATATTGATGAGAACTTCAAACATTCACAAATGTACTTTTTAACTCTTTTTCTGCTAGCATACAGATCTAGAAAGGAATATTATCATACAAATCCCTTATTCGAACGTCTTTGAGATGTAACACTTTAATTTAAATTTTAATTGGTACCAGTATTTATAAATACTCTGATTGCATGTTTTTTCGGCTTGCTGCTGTCGAAAGACTTAACAAATGAGTGGTAATATTCAGAAATAAACTATAACTCATTTTTAATCAGATGTTTTAGGCATTGATTTTCGATGTAGGACACTGATCTGTAGTCTCAGTGAAGTGAAGTGAAATTTCTTTAAATTTCTTTAAGCTCGAGCGAAAATTCTTTCAGATAGTCTTGATTCCTGCTGTTATATTATCACTGCATAGTGAAAATATGCTTGGCATTTTATCCACCACATCTTCTGGCCCAGTGCTGTCATGGAGGTTATATGGAGCCATACACCGTGTGGGAACCTACAATTTTTTTAATTGATCATATGGGGAAAAGAAAATTTTGTGTGTATGGAGCCATATGGCTTATGGGTGCCTAAGTTTTGAACATAGAGATCTTTACAATCTTAGATCATCTCTTGCTGTTCCTAATGTATTTTGTTTGATGTTCATAACAAAAATTGTCCACCTCTGCAGCACTGGAATCCAGAATTATATGAAATAATGGTTGAAAAACAAGAAGTGCTGCAAATACACACTCCAAAATTCATCAAGACAAGTGTGCATATACGGTGGTTCTACATGGTGTATTCTTTAAATCAAACTTTCTGTACAATTAAAATGTAAAGCAAAACAATTTCTTTACTACTTCTTTAATATTAAAAAAAAAATCATTAAATGACAGTCGGAGAAATAGAGAGAGGAGAGTAAAATATATTTCAAGGGAGAAAACAAAGGGTGGGGCATATGGCCAAGAAAAGAATTACCATGACACCACTGTTCTGGTCCATACTAGAGGTATTTGCTACTAGGAAAAGAGTTACAATTCGTAAAGAGTAGCATTGTCTAATCTTATATTTAAAGGAACATCCTATATTAAATGACCAATTTTTGTTAGTATAGAAAATGCTAATGAAATATAGAATAATGTGTTCTGTATAATAATTGAATACTCCCCCACAATAAGGGTCTAAGGTACATTGTTTCCTCAGTCACATGTACTCTTATTCTGTGGGAGTATTCAATTATACTTTGATATGAACAATGTGAGTCACAAATTAAGAGTTACACTAAAAAGAACCAATATAAATCATATTCAAGCTGTGATTATCGTAGCAAAATGAGATTTGTGAATTTCATGGAAAAAAGTCTGTCTATCGATAAGGTGCACTGAAGAAAATATACTTCAGTTCCACAATAATTATTTCTTGCTGACTGTGTAAATGGCAGCTTATTTCCATTTTTGTTCTATTTATGATTTTTATAAATACCTATCTGTATTTAAACAACTTATTTAAATATGCGCCAAAGTTATGAAGCAACATTAAATATGTCACATATGAAAGTAATATCATGAATTAATTTCTTCTTTTGTTGACATGGTTCATCTCTAAGTAGAGTAAATCAATACCTGTAGTTTGGTTAACCTGTTTTGAGCAAGCTACTCTTTAGCAAGCTGCAGTTGGTAGTAATTTCCTGTCTTAAGAGCTGAATTTAATTCTAAATCTGATCCTTATTTATCCTTATATAGATTTTAACAGCTAGTTTTATTATTAACACTTGCCTGTATCTTTCACTCGATATGTACATACCCAAGTACTGTATTATTCTTCATTGTCATGAAATGTTTTTCACTCCAACAAACGTCAAAAAGTTTTGACATCTAGTTTTATTATTAACACTAGCCTATATCTTTCACTCGATATGTACATACCCCAAGTATCATTAATATCATTTGTGTAATGAAATATTTTTCACTCCAACAAACATAAAAATGTTTTGGCAGCTAGTTGTACTATTAACACTATTTCACTCGATATATATTATGTACCCTAAATATCATTTATGTCATAAGTATTTTTCACTCCAACAAACATTGATTATGATGTGAGATGGGTGGAGAGTTGTTTATGAAGTATTAGCACAATTTTATTAAATTTGTTACAGAGGTCGACAGTTTCAATCAGCCTAAGAATTTGTTGGGATTAGCATAAACAAAGCTCACTTAGAGCGCAACTATCATGGTGCTCATACTTCACTACATTAATCAGAAACTGGCTGTATTCACCTTGCAGCATGTTGTTACTCTTTACTCTGTACTTAGCTAATTGCTTCCGGTAGGTCAGTGGTCAAACGATGGACTTTGTTTATTTATATACTTAGATTCTAATGAGGAATGTGATATTTCTCCCTCCTCTCCCCGATGGAAATTATTTTGAGCAACCCTTATAAATTTTTAGATGTTTTCAGTGATTGAGTTCTGATAAAGTCTTTAAAGATTGCAACTACTTACTGTATTTACCTGTGTAATAGACGCACTTTTTTTTTTCCCCCCCGATTTTTATAACAAAAAACTATGATGCGTCCTTTATGCGAGGAAAAAATGTTACCGGTAGTGAAAAATAAAAACACGTATTAAAGATGCGCCAGCTCGAATGCTGAAATAATGAATAGAATACGTAACAATATATGGGCCGCAACTAATTTATATATCAATCGTGTCGCACATAAAACGATCCATAGTTTGCAGCAGTTGTATAAACATGATAATTTGTAATAATGAATACAGCGACAATAAGACAAGACACTTTATTGTTATTGTTAACACTAGCCTTACTTCATTCACCATCAGGTTCAGCATCTTTGCTATCATTTGTTATATATTCATATTCCTCTATGCGTCTATTATGCGGGGATTTTTTTTTTTTATTTCAACGCGAAAATTGGGGTACGTGTATTATGCTCATACATTCATTACATGGGTAAATGCGGTATATAAATTTTCTCTAGTATTTTAGCACTAAAGATAAGTTCTATTCTCAAGGTAGTGTCATTTGAGAGCTCGAAGATTTACTTTCTTATTTGGGCTAGCCCAGCATAAAGTTCAAACAAAGTAAGAGTATCTTCTTCCAAGCCTTGGTGAAACATGTAAGTAATTCAGGATTGCAAAACCCATAAATTTCATTACAATTTAATGTTGACTATAGCAGCCTTGCAACTAGGGTGACCAGATTCACATTGATAAAAAGAAGATAGAAAGCTTAAAAAATGAGAACTTTTAGAAAAAAGAGGATTTAGGCCTAGGCCTATATTATACTTTAAATTACGTCAATATACATTTTATTACAAAATATTTACAGTACAGATTTAGGCTTATATCATATTAAAAGTATGTTAATATCTGTTTTAAGTCCTGCGCCATGGCGTAGTGGTCTAAGGCATCCTGCCTAGAACTCGCGTTACGGAATGTGCGCTGGTTCGAGTCCTCATGGGGGAAGAAATTTTCTCACGAAATTTCGGCCACCCAACATCGTGATTCACTTGGGGAGCTACGATAGGTAGTGAAATCCGGTTACGCAAACCAGCTATAACAGCTGGGGGGCTCATTGTGCTAACCACACGTTCCTCCATTCTGGTTGGATGATCGTCCACCTCTGCTTCGGCATGTGGCCGTGAGGCCAGCAGCCGGCTAGTCGGTCTTGGTCCCTCGTGGGCTGTAGCACCACGGATTATTAATATCTGTTTTATTACAAAATAATTATGAAAAACTTAATAATAATTATTTTACAGTTAGCTACATATTAAAGTCATGGGAACTATAATAAAATTATTAAAGAGAACAGAAAATATGTATTTAGATTTAGGAGGAGCAAAGGGAGTTATAATAATAATAATAATAATAATAATAATAATAATAATAATAATAATGATTTATTTTAGCTGGCAGAGTTAAGGCCGTAAGGCCTTCTCTTCCACTCAACCAGCAAAAAGTGTATATACATATGCATGAACTTACAAAGAATCCAACAATTTGATTTAGATGAGAGTTACATGTATACAAAAGTTATTTACAAATTAAACAACAAAATACTATGAACAATTAATTAAACACTGAAATAAACTGTGTAGCAGAATTAAACTAAAATACATAGAATGTTAATATATTTCAAATAATATTAAATAATAGAAAGAGATTATTACGAGACAATTAAAATACAGCACAATCAGGATGATGTCTAAAGAAAAAAGTAACAATGTAGTCAGTGATAGTTTAAATCAGTATGATTGGAGTGAAATGCTAATAAGGTTATCTTTTAAGCTGTTCTTAAAGGTGTTTATTGTCTTGCAGCCCCTAATACTTTGTGACAAGGAATTCCATTGACGCGAGGTGGATATTGTAAAAGATGATGAATAACAAGATGTTCTATGAAGAGGTATACTTAGCGTGCCACAGATAAGTGATCTGGTATTTACGTCGTGGTTAGAGTATAGATAAGAGAAACGAGACGAAAGGTAATTTGGTGTTGAAGTGTGCAGAATTCGAAAGAGTAAAGACAAAGAGTGTAAAGTTCTACGTTCTTTAAGTCGGAGCCACGAGAGACTTGCGAAGGACGGTGATATGTGATCATACCGTCGGATGTTGCACACGTATCTGACGCACATATTCTGAGCTCGCTGTAACTTGACTGACAATTCAGAACTTAGGTCACTTAACAAAACGTCACAATAATCGAAGTGCGGCGTTACTAGGGTTTGCACTAGGGTAAGTTTTAGTTGCTGGGGCAAGAAGTTTCTCAAGCGACTCAAACAGTGAATGGAGGAACAGATTTTTTTTATCGTTTCTTTAACTTGAAAATTCCAACTTAGATTATTATCAAAAAAGAAGCCGAGATTTTTTACGACAGATGAATAAGGGATTAGCGTTGAATAAGGGATTATGATAGTTGGAAAAGAGTATATTCTGTCGTTGCTGCTGCCACCTACAGGCAAATTACTTGTAAAGGCGTCAAATTAGATAATTTCAAAATGTCAGGCATACAAGTTACGAAAAGGAGGACGTTTCTTGATTTTTAAAAATCTGCTCGGACCCCGGACAAAGGCCTAAAAAGGAGGACATGTCCGGACAAAAGAGGACGTCTGGTCACCCTACTTGCGACATAAACGTTGTTCATTTATGTGTGTTTCTTGCTCAACTGAAACTCCTAACAAGATACCATGTCGAACTAGAAGGTGAAAGTGATTAATTTGTTCCTGTATTTCTTTTTCATACTGAATTTGAATACAAATGTGTTACGTTAATGTTGCTTCAGAATGATACAGTATTTAGTCAGGACTCTGACATAACAGAACATACTTTAAGTTACCATTATGTTCAAGTAAAAAAGTTTGAAATACATATCTGTAACGAGTTTTAAGTTTGTATGAGAAACCTGTCGTTTGGATGTAAGAAGAAGACATTATGCACTTGAATTTGCAGGACAAGTTGAAAGCTTATGAGAGGAATATGGAGTAAGTGTTCTAATATGGTGTGTGGTTTTTCTCTTTCATAAATTCTTTGTGAACTATGAAACTTGTTCAAGTGCTTTATTGCGAATATATGTAATTAACCCATACTAATTTATGATGCATCATGTGGTTAGTTCAGGTGCCTTATAATGGATTATGTATTGTTCTCTAAATTACTTCTTTATACTGGTATTATAATTTATAAGATGTATGAGGTCGATCTAGAAAGAATCCAGCTATTTAGAAAAAAAGTAGCCTACCTAGGAGAATGGTATTCTCGCCTCCTTCAAAGTATTTTTCTTGAGATTTCACACACTTATCTCAGCGTCCCTTCATTTTTTAAAACAATTTATAAAGCCTTCTTTTGAATTTCCTTCACAGAATGCAGTCTTCTCAGGTGATTTTAGTCTTTTTAAAGGCCAGAAATTCCAGAGAGCCAAATCTGGGCTGTATGGGGAATACAAAAAAAAAGTACAAAAAGTGAATTCTCTCTGCTCTTGAGACAGAATCGGAATTGCATTTGCTGCCACATAATTCATGCCAAGATCCTCCATCAGAAGCTTAAACAATAGTCCATGGAATCAACAGATCTTGTAATTCTTGCACTAACAGTTGCAAATTTTTATTGTTTGCAGCTCATGTGCATTCAACTTTTTAACATGGAAAATTTAAATTGGCACCTATTCGGAGAAAAACATCCGTTACAGTTTTTTTTGTAATACTCTATGTTCATCCTGCTCCTTAATGGGAGTGCCCTGATACAACCTGCAACGAAAATGCTTGCTTGATTGTTGACTAATAGACTAAACAAACATGGATACCTCATTAGCAATTGGGGTTATGAAATCTGAAGATGTTTTGGAAATAAAATGCTAGTACAATGTTGTTGTTTTTCTCTAATGGCCGCAATTTGGGATCATTTAACCCATTTTGTTTCTTGTTTCCCAATAAAGTTGAGAAAAGTTTTTATTTTGTTGTGTTTCCTTGTTCAGTGCAGTATATGTGAATAGGTGTTCTCTTCCCATAGATTAACCTGGTAAATTGCGTAAGGGGCATTCTTCAGTATTAAGGATTCCAATTTTGCAGAGATGTGCTGCAAGGCAGCCATGATCGGTGTTCAATCTGAAGGCGGCAACAACTTCTTTTCCTGGTTTTAAGCTACATGTTTGCTAAAGTTTGTTGATAACTGTTGATCAATTTTATGCAGTATTTCTGCTTTTGTTTTGGTTTTAATTTTGATGCCTAATGAGTGTGTACTCAAAACTTTGTTTTGTCTATGCAGTTTTGTGCCTTTTTTTGCTAATTCAGCAGCAATTTCATTCCCACTTATGCCAACGTGTGATGGTATCCATTGGAAGTGTATTTTCTTCTGTAAGTTTTCTAGTATTTTTATTAGTTTTCGGATTTCATTAATTTTATTTATAAGAGGCAATTTGTTTGATGCTATAGCTTGTGTTGTAGCTTTTGAATCGACTAGTAAGACAGTATTGCGAAACATTTTCGGTCTACATATTAATTGCCCTAGAGCAAAGTAGAATAACGCATTAATTTGTAATACTGACATTGTTAGCGCTTGCTTTACATTTTTTAAATATTCCAATATTTCAGGCCCTTATCTTTTCCACATACTTCGATTGTTGATAGTGAAACGTAATTTTCATACATGTCTATATTTTTTTACGTTTCTTTTTCTGGGTCTGCAGAAAATATCACTCAGTTCATAAACCTGAGAATCTAGTTTCATTAACTGTTCACTGAGAAACTGTTTATAATCGCAGAAATAAAATTTCCAGACAGTAACATCTGATACTCGTAATGAAATTGCATTAGGACACTGCCTTCTTCATTTAGTGCTACACAGTAATGTCATGGTCTTCAGAAAAATATATTTAGTCTATGAAGAAGGTCATGATTCCAGCATACATATCCAAAGCTCTCTAAAGCGCTTTCAGAATAAGAAGGCATATAAGGCGGAGCTAGTTCAGGCCGGTCTATCTCGACTAGCCAGTAACAGTGGAGCGGTGTTGCCTAGTTAAATCGTCGCGAAGTCTCGCTGAAGCGTCGCGTATTAATTTATTTCTTGCGCGCACAATACTTATGGCTAGGAATGAATTTTAAGCTATGCCATTCGATAGAGCTACGAAATCTGAACTCAACAGTACAAGAATGACAATTATATGTCAACTGGTTCGCGTGTTATCGCTTTAAGACTAAACAGAGATATCCAACTTACAACATAGAACATATTTTGCTCTGAAGTCCCTCTCTGTAAACGAAGATAGATTCTGTTTATTTTCAAATTCAGACGTGGATTAAAACATCTGTTATACGCGAAAGAATAGTTCTACACTCACAGGTGAGGAGTATAATTGTATTTTCAGTATATACTGTTTATGATGCAGTGCGTGTCAGTTCTTCACAAACAAAGAATCTGACTGCAGAGGCGTGTGGTTTAGATGTACATACGTTATCTCGTATTCTCGGACAGGGCAAAGAGACAATTCAAATACGTGATATACCAGTATTTACCTCTCCTGGAAAATAACGCAAAACAAACGTGTTAATTATTTGGACGATTTTCAGAACCGTGTATTACTTCATCGTACAATAATTAAAATAGATTACATTAGTAGTATGTGTTAGCAGTGCCATTATAGAACGTGGAAAGTAAGAAGAAAGCTGAGAAAAACCACAGATACGATTTTCATTTATCATTGGAATATTATACGTGGTATAAGACGAAATATTGCTTAAACGTATGAGATATTTGGTTGATATTGTAAACGTAAACACCCCTGCCTCTTTTTCGATGAGTTATACGAAGAGCATAAAAAAAACTTTATAAGATAAGCAATTTAATTACATTTCACTTTTAAAATAAATATAGGCATGCTAGAAACGAGAAGATTTTACAATCCCAAAACTCAGTTTCTATTTTAAAAACCTCGCGTTATACATAATATATTACATTTTATACGTTTTTTTTAATATACAAATTTACCTTAAATATATTAACGATATTATTGGGTTACGGTTTTCACATTCACTTCTATATAACTACCTTCACTAGTAGGATATGCCACAGGCCAGAGTGATAGAACATAGAACCCTGGACCTCTAGGTAGGTATAAGCCTGAGGATTAAATTAAATTAGATAGGCTTGATTTAACAAAGTAAAAGAAAGTAATCTTCAATTTCAATATGAGTACTGAATAGACCTACCTATGAACAGATATGCTTATATTCTTATAGCCGGATTCTTAGCCAGAATATAGAACCTTGGACCTCTAGATACGTAAAAGTTAGAGAATAAAATAAAATTAGATAGACTTAGTTTTACAGAGAAAAATAAAATAATCTACAGTTTCAGTATGAATACTGAATTATGTATGAACACATAATTATTATGCTTACGTTGCATTATAGCTAGATTCGTAACCAGAATATAGAACCCTGGACCCTAAGTAAGGTATAAGCTAGAGAATTAAATTAAATTATATAGGCTTCATTTAGCAGAGGAAAAATAAATTACTTTTCAACTTCAATATCAATACTAAATTACGTTTCTACAAACATGTTTACGTTTTATTATCGCTAGATTCGTAGGCTGCCCCTACAAACAAACTGTATCTCATCTTTCCTCTGGAGAAATAAACAATAATAAATTGAGCACTGCTGTACAAGAAAGTCTAAACATTTGGGTACAGTTTCTCGCCCTCAATTATTTCAGGAGAGAATTTCCACATGTCAGATAGTGTAATACAATATGCAGCATTCCTTTTTTTAATGAAGACATTCTTTGTCTGACATTAGCAAAGTAAATTTCTACATATCTGTCACTTTATTTCGCAAGTTAGTGACTCCAAGATCTACTGATCTGTGAAGCGAAGAATAATAAAAATTGAGATGAAAATTACTTCAGTAAGAGTAATAATATTTAAAATTACACACAATGAAGGAACGGATCTCGACCTGTCCTCTCGCTTGCAACGAGC
Organism: Periplaneta americana; assembly: GCF_040183065.1. NCBI lineage: Eukaryota > Metazoa > Arthropoda > Insecta > Blattodea > Blattidae > Periplaneta > Periplaneta americana. The sequence goes on from NC_091130.1 coordinate 50,147,917, forward strand.
AGCGACTGATAGTTTCTGTCCTTATCTGTTGCTGCCTTCCACGTCTCGTACACCGTGCATCGTCTGACAACGCCGTATTGCTGCTAGCACTCGATTGGCGTAGGCCATATGCCTTCTTATTCTGAAAGCCCTTTAGTGTGTAGTTTACAAGTCAGCTAGTTGCTAGTTACTGGCATGTAGTATAGACTTGAGTTTTGAGACACGGCTTTAATTATTCTTCTTGAAGCAAAAACAGCAGAATTTAGACTATGTCTCAAAGCTCAAGTCCATACTACACATTAGGGAGATTTGGACATGTATGCTTGAAATACAGTCTTCTTCATAGACTATTTTTCTAAAAACTGGCATCACAGTGCAGGACTGAATGAATATATGTGGAAAATTATAGATTTATTAATTTGTCCTACAGAATAATATCTGTAATATTGACAATTAATATTTGAGGAGAAAAATTCGCTCCGGCGCCGGGGATTGAACCCGGGTCCTTGGTTCTATGTACCACGCGCTCTGACCACTGAGCTACGCCGAATTCAATCCACAGCACCGGACCAAATCCTCCTCCTTCAATGTTTCCCTTTGTGGCCTGACTTCAAGTTCGGCATATATGTTGACGTATATGTCCAATGTCAACTGCCATTATACTAGGAGCGCACTCAGCTGAGTGACTTGTTTGGCCGTGATTCCGCAGTTACGTGCACAGTAATCTGTACAGACATATGCACTGCAGCTATGAGAATATTATAGATTTATTAATTTGTCCTACAGAATAATATCTGTAATATTGACAATTAATCTATAATATTCTCATAGCTGCAATGCATGTATTCGTACAGATTACTGCGCACTTAACTGCGGAATCCCGGCCAAACAAGTCACTCAGCTGAGTGCGCTCCTAGTATAATGGCAGTTGACACTAGACATATACGTCAACATATAGGCCTAACTTGGAGTCAGGCCACAAAGGGAAACATTGAAGGAGGATGATTCGGTCTGGTGCTGTGGATTGAATTCGGTGTAGCTCAGTGGTCAGAGCGCTTGGTACGTAGAACCAAGGACCCGGGTTCGATCCCCGGCGCCGGAGGGAATTTTTCTCCTCAAATATTAAATATTAATTATGTGGAAAAGATAAGAGCCTAATATATTATTATATTACAATGATGTTTAAAAAATTGTAGAGAAAGTACTAACAATGTCAATGTTCAAAGTTAACATGTTATTCTACATTACATTTATAATATTTCACTTTCAAAGCATCTTCAGATTTCATACCCCATGAGGTATCCATGTTTGTTTAGTGAGCAAGTCATCAATCAAGCAAACATTTTCGTTTACTAACTAGTACGGACTTGATTGCTATACACTATGTAGTTTTGAATCATGACTACTGACGTCTATTCTTGCTTCTTAGACAATTATCTAGGTCAGTTCAGCCGAAAATGTAGCTTTGAGACACGATTTGATGTGATTTAGTACTTCTTCCCCAACCAATTTTACCATATTTAAGTATAGACTCAAATATTGCTAAATCCTTAAAATATGAATGCACTAATAATTTGGGAGACCATCGGAGCACGATGACTCAAGCTCTGAGGAAGCAAACTTCAAATCCAGTGTAATCCTGAACCCTGCAATCCGATTTGAGTCTCATAGTGGCTAGCCAGAAGAGGTTGATTTTGAGAAAAAGTCTAGGCATGATCCCATATTCGATTATGAAACACTAAAATACATCTAGACAATTTGACAGTGTTGGAGTGAGGGAAACTATTCCAAAATTTGTTTGCTAATTTCTGGACATCAGTGGGACTAGATAAAGCACTCCCTCCTTAGATTAGCCATTATTGCTATTGAGGAGTCGGTTTCAATTTTGAGAAACAGTCGTTTTGGATTTAACATTTAATTTGTTTTATTTGATGTAATGGTCTCGGCTTTCCAATAGCGTACCACTTCTGTGAGTGACTGCATGTAAAGACATATTGAAAGGTGATGGCAGTCCATTATTTTTTACTACTGTACGTAATATAATTTAATTCATTACAAATGAATGGGTTATTTATGAAAGGGCCTAAGTCATTATTCTATGGAAATGAGTTTGTAATGTAATAACTGCTCTTTGGGTGTAGATACATCGATTTAGATATGAAAAGGACTAAGTTTCACACTCTAATGCTTTGTAGAATTTATGATACAATTTTTATTTGAGTCTTTATTTAAAAATTTCGGTCTGTAAGCAGTTTTTCTTAAGTTGCTAACAATTTAGTATTCAAGACTTAGGTCCTTTCATAAATAAACCATATTCTTCATTGCACTTTTACCTCACATTTCTCAGCAAATTAAATTATACTTTATTTTTAAATTTATCCTTGTTTTGTATCCTCTCCACAAATGAAATTGGTTTTTTGTATTCTGGATCCTAGTGGTCAGCCATAGATGTCGGCCAGATGTCAAAAACTGGAAACTACTACTACTAAAAAAAAAAGTTGTAAATCTTATATTTTAGTTTGTAAACGAAATATTATATATTCACCCAATGTACAGTAATTGTTTATAACACGCCGTTCTTGTGGCAATCCTTTAATAAGGGAAGTTTGTGACAATAAATTACTTTACATAGGACGTGAACTATAAGAGCGATGTATCTTAATTTTGAGAATGAAATTTATGTTTGTGTTTATTGCAGAACACCAAAACTTTTGTTTTCTCTGCTGTTATTTCTAAATTGTAATACAATTTAATAAATATATAGTTCTCTGTAAATCATGTTATAATTTTGGTAGAATTACTTGGGCATCTGCAATTAATGATACATCCATTATTTTTAATTGGTTTATTTTACAATGCTTTATCAACTGTGATGGTTATCTAGCATCCGAGTGAAATGAAGGTGATAATGCGAGCAAAATAAGTCTAGGTCCAGCGCCAAAAGTTACTTGGCATTTGTCCTTAATGGTTTAAGGGAAAACCTGAAAAAACCTCAACTAGAGAACTTGTCCCAACCAGGATATGAACCTGAGTCCACTCATTTCATGGTCAGACATGCTGTTACTCTACAGCGGTCGATTTATACACACTATTCACAGTTACGTTTGAGAAATAAGAGATGTTATCATTACTTTAATTTACTCTGGATAATGTATAGTACATTATGCAACGAGCCTATAATGATAGTAATTAAGACGCGAGGATGTTTATGAAACGAGCGCAAGCGAGTTTCATAATTTTCATGCGAGCGTCTTAATTACCATTATAGGCAAGTTTCATACGACTTTTTATGCTCGACCATATTTCTAACTTGAAATTATTCGTAAGTATTCATGTTATTGTTATGTGAGTGAGTGCAATAGCCTACCTCATGCATTGTGAGATGTGCGCAAACGCGAAAGTATTGATTTTTTTCCGGGAAACGAATATCGACGACCTTGATAATAGTAAGGTAAACATTGGTCTTGATATAACCTTGAAATTGAATTCGACATTGAAAAACGAGATGACAAATTGAATTTATTTGAATATTATTTACAATTAACGCTAATTATTATAGTAACAGAACATAACCTTCTGCGACAATATTGGATTTCCAGCCTCCGTGACCTTTCGATAGTTGTCTTTCGATTGAATATCCGAGAATAATCGAAAACCTGAACTTTAATGAATAGGTGTACTTTAATGACATGCATTAAAGGACTGCTGCCAGGTGTATAATTACTACATTTCGGCATGGTCGAGCATAAAAATACATAGGTTAACTGATTAAAACTAAAACGTTTTTGAGAGTATATACTGCTCTTTCCCCTATATACTGCTCTTTCCCCTTTCTGCCCACATAAGACTTGTTAATTTCATATGATTATTCCCAACAAATTGATTATCTGAGGCATCTGAATAACATTTTATTTGTGTGTTTATTTTTTAAGAGTACAATCTATATACACAGTATTAGACTAACCACTATAATTTCATGAGTATGGCTGCTAGCTATGTATAAACAAATAGCACTGGCAAGGTTTTTGGTGATGGCAATTATTTGTTGTTAAAATAAGTTGGTTTGTGTTTGTCTAAGCATAAATGGTATTGAACACAGATAAATCATTGCAAATCTGTTTCATTTGCAACTGGATTTTATTTGTTGTATAATTAAGTGTATGATTTAAATAAATTCTATACAGTGACGTGTCTTTTTATTGCTTATTATTAGTTGAAACAGGAAGTTTTTGAAAGAAGAACCACATAATTTGAAAGTAAATATTCTATCATCGCTTTCTCATTTGAAATAAGTTTTAAAAATTATCGTTACCCCTGTAATATTCACAGAACTATAAGCTGAAGAGGAAGGAGTAAACGAGAATTAACCACAGTCGTGTCTTTTTATTGCTTATTATTAGTTGAAACAGGAAGTTTTTGAAAGAAGAACCACATAATTTGAAAGTAAATATTCTATTATCGCTTTCTCATTTGAAATAAGTTTTAAAAATTATTGTTACCCCTGTAATATTCGCAGAACTACAAGCTGAAGAGGAAGGAGTAAACGAGAATTAACCACAGTCTTAAGGTACAGTAGGTGTTCACTTATCGGAATGGATCCATACAGTGAGTTCGGATTTTTATTCTTTGCACTATTTGAAATGGAGCATCCCCCACTTGGCTGTATCGCTTCTGTCCACATGACGGATTTCGTTCAGAATTGTGGCCAGAGAATCAGTGGCGATTCCTCCAGGAAGGATATGAGGATGATCCTACATTTTAATTTCGTGCCTCTGAGGATAGAAAACATTTTAATTACAGATTTTGATTTTCAATGCATCCCTACGTAATAATTTCCTTTAAGCTTCCACTTTCTATCATGAGTTGTCGCCACTGCACAGCTCAGAAATAATTTCCGAGGAACCATCCAAATATCTTACAACAAACGGTATTTCTAGCAGTGAAGTTAGTAGACAGGTGAGGGTTCGGAGGGTGGGGTACGGCTTGAGTTTAATAGTGTTTGAGGATATGACCGCGTATCCTAATACTACGACCCTTCTTTCTGGGTGATGGAGACCGTGTCAGAGACTACAATAAGAATTTTCAAGTACCCTTCTAGCCTCCTTAAATGCAGTTCATTGGTCATTTTAAAAGAATAGAATAAACGAAATAATAAATAATTTAAAATGATATAAAAAAACAAAATTACATAAAAATAAATAAAATAAGCTATAATAAATACAAGAATTAACAGGACTTCCAGATGACAGGGCAGCCGAAAGAATATCTGAAGTTGTATTTGATCGTTTAGAAGAATTTAACTGTAGCAAGAAATTAATTGCGCAAACGTAGGCCTACGACGGAGCATCAGTAAATAATGAGCAGGACATTGACTTAAGAGTCATCTTCGCAACTAAAAAGGAGAGGAGAATCGAACTTCACTACTAATAAATTGCCAGTTCCAGAATGGTGAGTCAAAGACTAACATAGGCCTACTTCTATTGATTTTGCATGCTCTATTATTATTGTTATTATTACCGGTATTATTAATATTATTACTAATATATTATTATTAATATTAGTTTCTGTCTTGGTCATCAGTCGTCAATCTCATACCCTACATACAAAAAATATCATGAGTCGCCACTGCAGAGAATTCTAAATGGATTTCCGTACAGTCCAAGATCGAAATAAAAAAGGTCATAGCAAATATATAGATTGCAATGTCTCCAGTTGCGGTAATATTGAAAGTAAAATGAAATGGATGACACGAAGCTTATTGTATTAAGTGCAAAGGGCATATGGGATGAGAATGGACCAGGTATGTCCTTAGTTTATTTCAGTGTCACAGCTATTAATTTTATTTCCAGTTCAGAACACTACAATGAAATAATGCACTCTAGCGGTAAAATACAACACTATTTGATGATTAATTTGGAAATGCGGACAAGTGAGCGATACTATAATAAATATCCGAAAGCACCAAACGATTTTTTTTTTTACGATAAATGTGCGCCTATCTTAAGGGTTACAATAAAATTAGGTAAGCATTTTGCGAGTGAGGTGAGCAGGGCCTGAAATGTTTGTTCTCTTTAATGTATCCAAGTCTAGTGGAGTTCACATATAATTACTTCCTTATATGGTCGTCTTTTCAATGATGGCAACATTAACTGATATCACCAAAGTAGGTACAAATCATAATCCTATGTACTGAAACAATAATAATATTTACTTGTTTATTTATTTATTAATTATTATTAATTAATCACGTCTTGGGTTACTGCCATCATGGAGAATTGCTCCGAATCAACAGACATGATACGGTTCGTTGTCTCATCGCAGCTTCTATCGGTCAGAATGCTTCCTATGAGGTTTATGAGGAGCAGTGACGTCGCCAGGATCAGAGCAAGGGGGGTGCGGATGGCATGCGAGCTGTAAAAATGTGGTACATAAAAAATCCAAAATGTTCTTTCATGCACTTGCGCGCATACTATACATCTGTTTAATAATAATAATAATAATAATAATAATAATAATAATAATAATAATAATATTATTATTATTATTATTATTATTATTATTATTGCTCATCACATCCATTACGATACACTAAGGGACGTAGTTTTTACACATCCAAGAAATTGTTTGTTTTTGTTCTTCAAAATAATTTATGCCTAGTATTTTGTTAATAAATTACCCTTTGGGGTGCGGAAAGGGGTGCTCCGATTTTTATGGGGTGCTTGCGCACCCTTTTGCACCTCCTAGCGACGTCCCTGATGAGGAGGTTGGTTGCGTCTCTTCTGATGGCTCTACTAGACGTGCTGATATAATCATAATTGATAGGCAAAAGGATAAGGGTGTCATTCTTGATCCCACAATCCGTTTCGAGATGCATGAGCAACAGCCACAAGAGGTGTGTCGTGAAAAACACGTCATCTATGAGCCTTGTTGTCAGCGTCTCGGAGCATAATACATCACACATTGGACAATTTTTGGGCTCATGATCCCACGTGAAACTTTAAATCAACTTAATTTAAAATTAGGCCTACTGATGCAACGATTGATGCCATAGGATCTCATGTGTTTTTTATTTTTTTTATTTTAGTAGGTTATTTTACGACGCTTTATTAACATCTTAGGTTATTTAGCGCCTGAATGAGATGATGGTGATAATGCCGGTGAACACCGAAAGTTACCTAGCATTTGCTCATATTGGGTTGAGGGAAAACCTCGGAAAAAACCTCAACCAAGTAACTTGCCCCGACCGGGAATCGAACCCGGGTCACCTGGTTTCGCGGCTAGACGTGCAAACCGTTACTCCACAGGTGTGGACTCTCATGTGTTAAAATCACCCTTAGCTATAATTAGTAATCATTTGTACCCAAGAAAGTTTTATTGTAAATGATATCCTATGTTTTCTTATAACTTATCTTAATGTTTTTTTTTCTTTCAAATTGTCACAATTGTTTTTAATCATTGTTCATTATGAACTGATTAGTAGGCCGATCTATCGAACCCTTATTTAGGTCGGCTTTTGTTAATACAACAAATATATTATGTCTGGCAACATGAAATTCACTGTTTTGACTAAACAGTTTACGATTCATGAGACCTAGTTTGAAATAGTACCTGCCATAGCGTGCTTCACGGATAGAGAAGGTTTGTCCACAATAGTGTTAGAGGCTTCTTGACCACATTCCTAGAAAACCCCCTATTACTGCTTCTGAGGATTGAAAAAAGTTACTGGTACTTACGTTTCTATTTTAGTTCCTACTGTGTACTGATGCTACAGTTATGACCAGTTTGCTATTTGAAGTACCTAGTTTGGTATGTATTGTGGTCATGTGAACAATGAAAATAAAAATTATAATTTTTCCCTTATGCTTAAGTATAAGTATGGTGCATTTGTTTGACTTAGAATTTTGCTTTTATTATTATTATTATTATTATTATTATTATTACTACTACTACTACTCCACTACTACTACTACTACTACTACTACTACTACTACTACTACTACTACTACTACTACTACTATTATTATTATTATTATTATTATTTCTTACTTACTTACTTACTGGCTTTTAAGGAACCCGGAGGTTCATTGCCGCCCTCACATAAGCCCGCCATCGGTTTCTATCCTGAGCAAGATTAATCCAGTCTCTACCATCATATCCCACCTCCCTCAAATCCATTTTAGTATTACCTTTCCATCTATGTCTCGGCCTCCCCAAAGGTATTTTTCTCTCCGGCCTCCCAACTAGCACACTATATGTATTTCTGGATTAGCCCATACGTGCTACATGCCCTGACCATCTCAAACGTCTGGATTTAATGTTCCTAATTATTTCAGGTGAAGAATACAATGCGTGCAGCTCTGCATTGTGTAACTTTCTCCATTCTCCTGTTATTATTATTATTATTATTATTATTATTATTATTATTATTATTATTATTATTATTATTATTAAGTTCATAAGACGCACTGCAGGAGTCACCAAATGGGACCACAAAAGAAATGATACCCTGAAAGAACTCAAAACCGAACCAATATTACAATATGTAAACAATCAAAGAAAAAAACTGAGAAATTTATGTCAGAAGGATGGATAGAACACGCATCCCGAAACAAATCCTGCAGTATGCTCCCCGTAGTAGAAGTATGTTGGTCGCTCAGCTAAAGGCTGGTTCACAATAAACCTGGAACAGAAACGACAACAAGAACGAGAACGGAAATATTGTTAAAATAAATGTATTTAAATGTGAGCATTCACAATTAACTGTTGTGAATGCCCACATTTAAATACATTCATTTTAACAATATTTCCATTCTCGTTCTCGTTGTCGTTTCCGTTTCCGGTTTATTATGAACCAGCCTTTAGAGACGGACCGATGTGAGACCGTAACGGTCACCTGGTCTAATACATGTTTTGTATTATTATTATTATTGTTCCTGTATTGCTATTATTTTTATATTTATTTGTGTTCTTATACTGTTTAAGTCGTAGAGGAAGCCTCACAGCCTTAACTCTTTTAGTAAAAATAAATCTATTAAATCAGGTATGCTCATTCTCTGACTCCCGATTACGTTCTGTAATCACAACCTTCGAATGTAGCGCGTGCTGTTCCTCGTTCGAAGCTCGACGGATGACTGCGGAAGGCAGTTCAAGTACTTAGTAAACGTACGAACAGTGCGGGACAGACACAGTCAAAACCTTCTGTAAGCAAACGATCATTCCGTACAGTGTGGGAGAAAGACTATTTTTGCTGTACGTTCGGTGAAAACGGAAAGTGATTACTATATTGTAAGGTACTGTCAAGAATACTACTGAGCAACATAAAATTACTTTATAGGCTCTGCTACCCAGAACATGCAGAAGTGATAGAGAAGCTGTTTTCTGTAATATAGCCTATTTTCATATACCAACATTATTATTATTATTATTATTATTATTATTATTATTATTATTATTATTATTATTATACCTATTATTATTACTATTATTATTGTTATTGTGGTGATTTTATTCCAGCAGAAATAGATATTTTGATAAAATACTTTTTCAGGGGTGCAACGTGCACTACAGCTTCAAGAATTGAAAGCACTTCATGAAAGGCCAAACATTGAAGAGAGTCGAACAATTCAGAGTCTATGTTTTGGAGCGAGTTAGCCTATGTAGTATGTTGGGAATAAGTCACTAAAACCCTTCACAGATGGTGAACTTGTAAAGAGATGTATGGTTCCTGAACAAAATATAGTTAATTATGTCTCTGTACTGCAACAGTTCAAATTTGAATTCACAGAACATAGATTTAGTGATTTTAGCGTATGGAGAGTGATATTAGTATTTTTGTTAATCTTTTCATACATTTAGTACAATCCGTGAGAGTGGAGTTCCAGGACGAGTTAATTGATTTACTAAGTAACGTAGAATTCAGAACTAAATACGGAGAATATGACTTGACAAGCATAGAATTATTTAAAAAATGAACAAAACTAAATATTACAAGATGAGCTTATTCGTTGCCACTATGTTAGCTACCTTCGCCTCGACATATGTGTGCGAACAATTATTTTCGAGAATGAAGGTTACTAAATCCAATCATAGGTCCCGATTAACAGATGAGCATCTTTAGCGCATTGCAGTAAATTCGTTGGAAATAGATTCCCGATTACTTGCAGAAAAGAATGCAGATGTTGAATAGACCGCAAAGTAGACTGCATGGTGGAATATGAAAATGATATTATCTATGATATTATTATATCATAACTATATTAAATATAATAAATAATGTAATAACTGAATATTACAGTGTATACGCTTTCCTTTTTCAAGTTCAATTTATTATTCGTATTTGTAAGAGTGTAAGAACTATGCTACGGGCGGTGCTGCAATGTAGTTGCGGAGCCCAGTCCGTACACAGTGTGTGTTATGCAGTGCAGCATCATCCGTGTAATCGGGGCTTTTACAATTTTGAGCATACCTGAATTAAATAAATAAACATTAAGATGTATGGATCGTATGCGGAGACAAAAAGAAATGCGGGCAATGCTGAGTTTACAGTGAAAGACCTGCCCTGGGACAGGAAACTATGGCGATGATGATGACTGTCCGCTAAGTTGTATGTATAAAACTAACAGGGCAGAAGTTAAGACTATTGTGAGGCATCATTGCTTGTAGTGTTCATTTTCTTAGAAATCGTCGCCGTCTGTGGTCTCGCCATTGCCATGATCAGAGGACCGAAGGAGATAAATCCATTTAGCATAACATCTTCCGAGAGGCACGTAAAATTGAAGATTCGTTTCGTACATTTAAGCTTAGAGCTCGTAAAATATTCCAGTCGCTGACAGAGGGCGCCAGGCAAAATTTGTCGGTCATTTCTCGTCCACGTTCAATTTCGACGCTGAATAACGCCTGACGAACAAATTACAACTGCTACCAACACCAGAAGTCATTCTACACACGTATTGCATGATTACACAATCGACTTTCTGTACGTAAAAGAAAAAGAACAACTTCATTAAAAAATATCCTCACTGTTCTTCAATGTCATTATGTTGGAAGAATGGCCATCAACTTGATAAGAGATAAAGGCAGAAATACAGAGCAATAATTTAAAATAGAATAGCGATTGTCTTGATTATATTCTTTAGTTTGCAATAATAGGCAATAATGAATATTTACTTTATTATTAATTTTACAACAAAAATAAAATTAATGTTGCCATGGATTCAGTGTAATCTTCAAAATGCTTCTGTATGTTATAATAGATTAATACAATAACCCACATATCCAAACTACTATATTGATACGTATGGCTCAAGAGGACGAAGGATTTATACGAAAGGTAAGGTTTTTATTTTCTTAATCACCGTAATGATATTACTCGACCAAGGCGAGTGGAGCCGCGGGCGTAATGTGAACTATCGCGATGCGGTATTACGAACGCAGGAGCAGTAGCGCCACGGCTCCGGGCTGCAGGACTCCACTGGCCTTGGTCGAGTAATACCAATATATACCAATATACTATTATTTTGTTGTAAACAGTCAGGCTTATATTTACTAATGGACAGACTCGGCAGTTGCCCCGGGGCTGCAGCATTTAAGGAGCTGCATCCTGCATACGTTACATTAAATTATATTACATTAACATACTTTTTAGTTGGTTATTTAACGACGCTGTATCAACTACTAGGTTATTTAGCGTCGATGAGATTGGTGATAGTGAGATGGTATTTGGCGAGATGAGGCAGAGGATACGCCATAGATTACCTGGCATTTACCTTACGATTGGGGAAAACCTCGGAAAAAACCCAACCAGGTAATCAACCCAAGCGGGAATCGAACCCGCGCCAGAGCGCAACTTAAGACCGGCAGGCAAGCGCCTTAAGCGACTGAGCCATGCCGGTGGCATACATACATACATACATACATACATACATACATACATATAGTGCAATGTATGACAATACAAATACATTTACAATCCTTTAAAAATATATAGTAAGTGAAATAGAACGGATACATATAACAGCAAGGTATAACAACATTTCGAAAAGAGAAAAACAAGCTCACAATGTAGAATGTTACATTAAAACAAATCTGATGTTAACATACGATTGTTTACTCCAGAAAATTCGGCTGGCATATAAATCATAAAACAATCTGTATGCTTCAATACATTCACAGTGATAATAAATTTCATATTAATATGAAATCTTTGAAAATAGAAATCAAATTAATTAGTACAACCAAACAAAAATTGAAACACAATAAAGTTTGGTGGCAGTAATTTACATTTAATTCGATCTGAAACCATGGGGAAAACAGCTCACTTGTTAACGAGTCTGAGGTACCAATCTTCCAGTAGTCATCCCACTTTTTTATCATGTTCTGCATTAGTTCTTTAAAGAAGAAGAACGGAGATTTGTTTTGAAATATGTATTCTGAACGTCAATTTATTGTCTAGAATAATCCCTGTATATGACATGATTTACCAATTTAATTTCGTTGTTATTCATTTGTATTTTTGGTTTTCAAATTTTGACAGCAGCAATAGCAGCATGCACCAGTACAAATAGCAACAACAGAAACGACACCACCACAACTAGCAACGACAGATGGGACACCAGCATAATCAGGAACAACAGAAGCTACAACGATACCAGTACAATTAGCAACAACAGAAACGACACCACCACAACCAGCAACGATAGATGGGACACCAGCACAATCAGCAACGACAGAAGCTACAACGATACCAGTACAATTAGCAACAGAAACGACACTACCACAACCAGATGGGACACTAGCACAATCAGCAACAACAGAAGCTACAGCGATACCAGTACAATTAGCAATAACAGAAACGACATCACCACAACCAGCAACGATAGATGGGACACCAGCACAATCAGCAACAACAGAAGCTACAGCGATACCAGTACAATTAGCAATAACAGAAACGACACCACCACAACCAGCAACGATAGATGGGACACCAGCACAATCAGCAACAGAAGCTACAACGATACCAGTACAATTAGCAATAACAGAAACGACATCACCACAACCAGCAACGATAGATGGGACACCAGCACAATCAGCAACAACAGAAGCTACAGCGATACCAGTACAATTAGCAATAACAGAAACGACACCACCACAACCAGCAACGATAGATGGGACACCAGCACAATCAGCAACAGAAGCTACAACGATACCAGTACAATTAGCAATAACAGAAACGACATCACCACAACCAGCAACGATAGATGGGACACCAGCACAATCAGCAACAGAAGCTACAACGATACCAGTACAATTGGCAACAACAGAAACGACACCACAACAACCAACAATGGTAGATGGGACACCAGCACAATCAGCAACAGAAGCTACAACGATACCAGTACAATTAGCAATAACAGAAACGACACCACCACAACCAGCAACGATAGATGGGACACTAGCACAATCAGCAACAGAAGCTACAACGATACCAGTACAATTAGCAACAACAGAAACGACACCACCACAACCAGCAACGATAGATGGGACACCAGCACAATCAGCAACAGAAGCTACAACGATACCAGTACAATTAGCAATAACAGAATCGACATCACCACAACCAGCAACGATAGATGGGACACCAGCACAATCAGCAACAACAGAAGCTACAACGACACCAGTACAATTAGCAATAACAGAAACGACACCACCACAACCAGCAACGATAGATGGGACACTAGCACAATCAGCAACAGAAGCTACAACGATACCAGTACAATTGGCAACAACAGTAACGACACCACCACAACTAGCAACGATAGATGGGACACCAGCACAATCAGCAACAGAAGCTACAATGATACCAGTACAATTAGCAATAACAGAAACGACATCACCACAACTAGCAACGATAGATGGGACACTAGCACAATCAGCAACAGAAGCTACAACGATACCAGTACAATTGGCAACAACAGTAACGACACCACCACAACTAGCAACGATAGATGGGACACCAGCACAATCAGCAACAGAAGCTACAACGATACCAGTACAATTAGCAACAACAGAAACGACACCACCACAACCAGCAACGATAGATGGGACACCAGCATAATCAGCAACAACAGAAGCTACAACGATACCAGTACAATTAGCAACAACAGAAACGACACCACCACAACCAGCAACGATAGATGGGACACCAGCACAATCAGCAACAGAAGCTACAACGATACCAGTACAATTAGCAACAACAGAAACGACACCACCACAACCAGCAACGATAGATGGGACACCAGCATAATCAGCAACAACAGAAGCTACAACGATACCAGTACAATTAGCAACAACAGAAACGACACCACCACAACCAGCAACGATAGATGGGACACCAGCATAATCAGCAACAACAGAAGCTACAGCGATACCAGTACAATTAGCAATAACAGAAACGACACCACCACAACCAGCAACGATAGATGGGACACCAGCACAATCAGCAACAACAGAAGCTACAACGATACCAGTACAATTAGCAACAACAGAAACGACACCACCACAACCAGCAACGATAGATGGGACACCAGCATAATCAGCAACAACAGAAGCTACAGCGATACCAGTACAATTAGCAATAACAGAAACGACACCACCACAACCAGCAACGATAGATGGGACACCAGCACAATCAGCAACAGAAGCTACAACAATACCAGTACAAGCAACAACGACGACAAAGGCGTTTACGAAAAGATCTTAAAGGGAAATGGAACGGATGATGGTGACAAGAGTGCAATGAGGAGTCAATGTATTAAAGGAATAATTAATTATGAAGGAGATTAAGTCTCTTAATATCTATTACTTTATTAATTACTGAAGATATATATTCAAGGTAGCGTGTTAATAAAAATACGGAATGCATGTTTAATTTTTCATAAATACTGTATATTTAAAAGAAAATTGAATAGTCTATTAAAATGAATTATTCCCAAAAGCTAGTACAATTAATTAAAATGTGTTTCAGTGAAACATACAGAAGAGTCCATTATAGGCCAGTTTCTGTCTGACGCTTTTCCAATTCACTGCTTGCTAAAGCAAGGAGATGCACTATCATCTTTATTATTATTATTATTATTATTATTATTATTATTATATTATTATTATTATTATTATTATTATTATTATTATTATTATTATTATTATTATTTTACTTTTTTCTAGACTATACCATCAGAAAAGTCCAGGAAAACAAGGAGGTTTGGAATTACATCAGCTGCTTGTTTATGTGGATGACGTGAATATGTTAGGAGAAAATCCATGCGGCCTCGTTTGACAACTTTCCAATCTTGTATTGTAATACGAAACGTTACGATACTCGTATCGTAAATAACTATTATAAAACGCGCATTTCTAAAGATGAGATCAAAATTTATCACGTAAAATTTGAAAAATCCAAGCACAAATAACAAAATGGTACAGGAATTTTTCCCTGAAAAGACTTATTGAACACCTTCCACTTTGCACAGTCTGCTCCAAAAGCTACATAATCGTCTTCAAAGTATACTGCATTCTCTACAACAAATATATCTACATTTAATAAAATGCGAAGTTGAACGCGAACAGTGCCTCGCAAACAACTTGTGATTCTGTATGACATTAAGCCATGTAACAGTTTAATGGTTTGTGTGTAACTTCTAGGAAGAATGAAGTAACATGTACACAATTACCTTGTCTCGGTTTCAGATATTTCTTGACGATGATAACAAAGTCTTATATAAGAATGTAGCTAAGAGGGCCCCTCTCATTCCAGTCAACACGTCTTCACTTCGTTTATTCTTTTATTGTTGTACTTTCACGTCCACGTCTAATGGGTATGAATCGCGAACAAGTAACATTGGCAATGCGGAGATTTATGCAGTCAAATACAGGGTGCAACAAAAAGGTATGTCAAAACTTTAGGAAAATATTTCTCAAGCGTAGAGGTTGAAAATATGTTATCATATGTGTCCGGAAACGCTTTATTTCTGTATTAGAGCTCATTTTCTACAACTTGGCGTACATATCATGAGAAACACACAGGAACATACCACATGAAACATTGCGTTACTAGAAGTGTTCAAAATGTTCTCCATTAGCACGAATGCATGCATCAACCCACAGTCGCATTGCATCCCAGAGACGCTGCTATATCTCTGTAGAATGTAGGCCTAGTATTGTTTCTCAGCCTTCCACAATACGGTCGCAATGACTCTACTCTTGCACCGGGATTTCATAAACAGGAACTTTCAAATGCCTCCATAAGTAAAAGTCTAGTGGATTTTAGGTCCGGAGAGCGTGGAGGCCAAGGAATTGGTCCCCCTCTCCCTATCCATATGTCACGGAACCTTTTATTTAGCAACCGACGCACATAGGCACTGAAATGAGCAGGAGCTACATCGTATATAAAGCCCATGTTTCTTCATATTTCTAATGGCACATTTTCGAAGAGAATAGTTAAAGTATTCTCTACGAACACTTGGTATGTTTGTCCATTTAGCCTGGGCGGAAGAAAATGACGCCCCAACAAAATGTCACCAACACTACCTGCCCCAAACATTGACAGAGAATCTTTGTTGATGATGTGAGCTCTAACACGGAAATAAAAAGTTTCCAGACCCATGTTTTATATATCAATTTTTATCCTCTAAATGTGAGAAATATTACCCTAAAATTTTGACGTATCTTTTTGTTACACCCTGTATTCATTAGCGATTTGAATTTCATTTCTTCTATAAAAATATGAACGTATTATGGAAAGTTAACTAGAAGTAGAATATTGGATACACGTTTGTCTTCAGGACAAGAAGAGAGAAGTTCCTAGTGGTTTGAGTCTTTAAAAATAGCTAAATCCACGTGACTTCCCAACAACTGGGAAAAGAAGACAAGATATTAACAATGAACACACAGAAAAAAATAAGTAATAAGGAATACACTGGCACGTAGAATACATCACTCAGCTTCGGGAATGAAACCATTGGTGCCAACTTTTTGAAAACATTGAGTGGGCTCAAACACTTCAGGTGTAAGTTAAGCTAAATTTCATAAGTAATAATGATAAAACGACAAATTATTGGGTGGGCTCGGACCCCACGAGCCCATATAAGTTGGCGCCACTGCATTAAACTACAATAATTGTGTTTATTTGAATGTTTTATTTTGATTTCAATTTACAAATGGAAAGCATTGGTGTAAGAGAAGTACAGTGTGTCCGCAGAAATATTCCGGGGTTATAAACTGCTATAATTCTGTCACTATATGTTTTACGAAATTCATACAGGTGTCATTAAAAAGAACAGCTCAAAGAATTTCAGGAAATGTGTAATTGATAATTGTTAGCCGAAACAACAGATGGCAGCACAAGAAGAAAGAAAAACGTGGTTTCCGCTATTTCCCGTGTCATTAAGGCATTGTTGGATATAAGCAAATTGTGCTAAATGATCTGAATGTGAAGAAGAGGAAGTGCTCCATCTTATTGGAAAAGAAATTCGTTGCCTTCTTCTTCCAGTTGTGGAAACACAGCCACTCAGTAAGCATATCAAGATGACTCATACCGGTGACAGTGTTCTCTTGAAAGAAAAATGGGCCAAACACTTTCCGTTTCGAAACGACACAAAACACATTTAGCTTAGGGGAGTGACTCAACCTTCAAAATGAAATGTGGATTCTCGCTCCCCCCAAATCCTAACATTGTGCTTGTTTACTTTTCCATTGACGTGGAACGTTGCCTCGTCACTAAAAACGAATGTGGTTGAAAGGTCTTCATCATCCGCCATTAGTGTTGACAAATTTTCACAGAAAACACGTCATTTTGCATGGTCATTAGGTTTCAATTTATGCGCTAATTGTTGTTTGTAGGGGTGAAATCACAGACGAGAATGTAGGACCTGGAAACGAGAATGCCTTAATGCAGCCGCGGCGAAAATGCGACTAACGAGCACATTGTGGGTCGCAGTGCTTTTCTCTCGCTTCCTACTTACAACCCCCACCCTCTTACTCACTGGAGTCAAACTCCGTTCTATTTGTATTTGTCTCGGACCTGCGAGTGGCGTATCGTCGCAATATCTCTCTCGAAACCATGTACCTCTATAAAAAACGAAAGTTTCAAGTAGGATGGGAGGATGCATTCTTTTGCTTACAATATGATGAAAATATTAAATGTATTTGTTCACAAATATTACAAGGAAAACGGTTGTATAACATAAAACGGCATTATAAGTTACTACATGTTACTGATGAAACATTAAAAGGTTAAGTGTTATTATTATTATTATTATTATTATTATTATTATTATTATTATTATTATATCATCATCTCTGTACATCGATTCTTTTACAGCAGATGTACGAATAATGCGGTTAGATTTTCAATTTAAACTCACAGATTTATAATGTGACGTTAAATGAAAGCTAGATGTAAGGACTTGACAGATATTGAACTTTTAAAATCTTTTGAAAAAAATAAATATTTGAAGCTTCGTTCTTTCGCTTGCTCTGTTGAAGCCACGTTCGCTGTAACTTACGTTTGTGAAAAATTATTTTCAACAATGAAAATAGTAAAAATCAAATTTAGATCACGACTGATAGACAAATACCTTCGTGATCGATCAACTACGACTGGCAGTAAGTGACATAATTCCTGATTTTTGAAACTCTGTCGCAGAGACATTCTGAAGACAGTTAATTTTAGGTTGTGATAATGTGTCCTATGTTTTCTTGTTCATTTCTTTCTTCGTTACACGTCCTAAACATTAACTTCCCCTTCGGTTGTCCGCCTCCCTCCATAGGTGCTATGCACGTTGCAGCTTACACAGTGGCTCGGCGCACCACGGCTGCCTTAATGCATTGCGAAATAGCGGAAACGGCGCGTTTTTCTTTCTTCTTGTGCTGCCATCTGTTGTTTCGGTCAACAATTATCAGTTACGCACTTCCTGAAATTGTTTGAGCTGTTCTTTCCAATGACACCGGTATGAATTTCGTAAAACACATAGTGACAGAATTATAGCAGTTTATAACCCCGGAATGTTTCTGCGGACACACTGCAATTTTATTAATGAAGGCTATGCAAAACAAATTTCCTTTCTTATGAAGCAATATTCCAGAAATAGTTCCAGCTCAATAAATTTTTCATTTTGGCATACCTACATGGAAACTGCGGTGCACCGGAAACTGCTACTGTATGCTCATAAGGCCATTCCAGCAATGTTTTCACTGAAACAGCGTATTTCCAAATTCCAAGGTAGGTGCAGCAGCATAATATTCCCTGCTGAACTCTGAGTAAGTAATGGGAAATAGTATTCAGTGTTAATGAAAATGGTTTACGAATAACAATCATTAAAACTGTGTCAGAAACTCGTGAATAAATTTGTGAAATTGAATAATACAGAAAAGTTCGACACAGAAAAATTTTTTCGGTTTTCTTGTTCGGCGAAACTCCTTTCTCGGAAAGTATTGAAGTCATAAGCTCCTGGGCCACTAGTTCATTGGATGATAGGCTAGACCATTTCCTTTTTCTATTGAATTGTCTAGCTCATGCATATTTTTGTAAAACATCAAAAATTGATAGTAGGCCTATATGAACAGATCATGGTTTCCTGTAGTTTTTTAAGAACAAAAATAATTAATTAACCTTACAAGTTTTATAAAATGTTCTACTGTACTAGTAGTTAATTTAAACTTTTAATTTGAAAACTATTTTTTAATTCTGTCACATAGGAACTTTTGTAACTGAGTAACTCTTTGGCTTTCACATATTAAATTTTGTTTATGCATGTAGCCTATAGTCGTATTTCCTCTTGTTTCGATATTTTTTAGCGTGTTGCGTCATTTCTTTAGGGGAATCCTAAGGTAGGCCTATTTACTGTAACTACAACAACTCTAAGTTAATTTAAGGTTGATAAATATTATTTAAATAATTGATGAACTAGTGGACTTACTCGTGTTAAATATGTAATATTTTTCCGGCTTACAGCTGTTTCAGTGCATCACGCACCATCATCAGAGCCTACTAGATCTCGGCGTCATCTCGAACTTCTCTGCCTGTTAGGAGGGTGTGTTTTATTGTTGGAATGTGTTGGATTGTGTAGCCGAATAGTGTGTGTGTACTGAAATTGATCTCTGTGTTGAGGATTTGATCGGGGTGTGTTTTAGTATGTTTGTATATTTCGTATTGTTCTAGTGTGTTGAGTTTTTGGTTCTTGGGTTGTGTGTGTAGGATTTCCATGTCCGTATTTATGTTATTGTATGTATGGTTGGCATTGGTTATGTGATCGGCGTATGTAGATGTATTGTGTCCTCTGGTTATAGCTTTAATGTGTTCTTTGTAGCGAGTTTGGAATGATCTGCCTGTCTGTCCTATGTAGAACTTGTCGCAACTATTACATGTGAGTTTGTATACACCTGTGTGGTCGTATTTATTTGTTTGTGTTTTCTGTGTGTTGAGATGTCTTTGTAGTATGTTTTCTGTTCTGTATGTTATGTTGTATTTCTGTTTTCTGAATGAAGATGCGATCTTATGTGTGCTTTTGTTTTCATATGTTAGTGTGATGTATTTCTTGTGTTCTTGTGTTTGTGTTGTGTTTTGTGTATTCATGTGTTTGTTAAGTTTTTGTTTTGTCTTCTTTATGATGTTATGATATTATTTATATTAATAGGGGTTCGCTTAATTCAGATCGTTGTGAAAGGGACTCGCGAGTCAAAAAAGTCTGAGAAACACTTTTATAGAATAATGGAGAAATGGAGAGATTATGATGGAATGACGTAGATATCTAATTTTGGAAAACAGAAAAACTCCGAGAAAAATCCTCAATCGCAGCCTTGCCTATCACAAGTGACACTACGGATGAGAAATCCTAGGTCAGACCGGGACTCAAACCCGGATCACCTGCATGACAGGCTGAAGACCTGAGCATTTAGCCCAAGGCCGGGCATGAGAGCGGCTCCACGGCCAGAGCTGCTCTCGCTCCGCAAGGCACTTCAATTCCAAGCCAGAGCAGAACGCTCACGCAGTGGCGGACTCACATTACAGCTTGCATTAATATAACAAGAGCCACGGTTGTTCTATTCTTTCAGTCTGTCAGTACATAATAGTTTATAAGGATATTACATCAATCCATTGCACAGTACTAACTTTATAACACACTTATTAATTTAATGGAATAAACTTCGCTCTATGCACACACACAAAACATTAGGATTATTTACATAACCCATACGCACAAACTGCAATCTCCTCACCACGGTTTTACGAGACAGGCGTATGGCTTCCACTTCCCCTACTTGCTGTGGACAGGGTTCATCTGCCAATATAATTAAACATCGCTTGATGAATTCACCTTCGTTGAATGTTTTCAATTCCTTTGCAATTTCGTGGCAAATTTTGTAGCTAATTCTCATAGCCGATTCACTAAATGCATTATTGTCATCCTGTTAATATATAATGTAATATAATATAATATAATATAATATAATATAATATAATATAATATAATATAATATAATATAATATAATATAATATATGATATAATATGACCATAAATTAATACAACTTAAGGAAAATGTTTCTCAGTTACATTATATTAGAGTATCTATTCGATATTAATATTGCATTATAAGTTATTATAGTACATTTAGTAATATATAATAACTTATAATGCAATATAAATATGAAATAGTTACTCTAAAATAATGTACCTGAGAAACATTTTCTTTAAGTTTTTATATTAATTCTGTGGTGTTTGGGTAAAGGGGTATAAGTCATTTTTTTTGTCCAGGTGGAATTTTGTTCCCCAGATGAACACACAAGTTAAATTATACAAGTGGGTGTGTAAAAATCAAAGAATACAAGCAGCTGATGTGTTTTATTTGTGTAGAAAATTATTTGTAATAAAGGTTCCAAGTTTAATTTTCATTTATCTCCGAACTCATTTTTATGACTTATCTCCCTTTACCCAAACACCACAGAATTTATAGCATTCATTACCAACATATTTGTCATATTCAGTAATATGTTGTAAAGAATAATGTCGTTGGATATTGAACTTCTTAATCAGTTGGAGTGTTTATGCCAAATTAAATACTTTGCTAATCCACTGCTCTCTACCAAAAAGAACTCCCCCTCCCATGATACATTAAAAGCATTGGAAATAGCGGGACACTTTAGTGTATGAGCGGAAGCTCCGTCTTCAAAGTTCGCCATCATACTGCAGAGTCACCACTGCACCGATTCTGAATGACGTACAGTATGCATACGTCACACCGCTCGCAAGACACGCTCTTTAAAGTACACAGCGCTCATTTCTCAGAATCACGTAATGTGCCCAGCCCTGATTTAGCCACAGCAGGGAACTATTCTTGGCTTTCTTGATACCATATTTTCGATCTACAGACTTTGTGGTAGTACGTCGGCGGTATTGTCGTGGGCCAGTGATATATTGAATCGACACGTGAGCCTGCCCACTCTTTCAGTTCTAGAAACGTCCACAATTCTTATCGTACCGGTAATATATTTTCTCAAGAGTTGAAAACATATTAAAGGCGAACTTGAAAAAAATTCTGCTTTTATTTTTCTGTATTTAAAGAAACAGGCGTATATCTACAGACAGTAAAATTACGACTACAACTTCCGTCTACGATGAAGGTCACATAATATGATTACTGCCTTCTAAATTCCATTGTCCTCTGTCAGATTTAAAATCGTGATCTGAAGTCCATGCGCGAGTGCAAAATTCCTTTGTGCGAGATCGTGCGTATTTGCTTGGTTTCCGCACAAAACGAATCCGCGGTAAGTCTAAATTTTGACATTCAGTATTCCCAACATAACACACATAACAATTTCCCTCTTCTTACCGCTTAAGTGACATATTGATTTTACTGCTTTAGGCTTTTAACATATTATTTTTAGAGACGTTCAATATAGTAATAATTATAAATTGGAAACTTACCACTGCAATTTCACCTAAATTGCACTGTTAATTATTGTTTTTAAATATTTGCAAAAATTAAGTAAACTCTACAACTCCACTAAAGTTAAGGAAGCCGTGAAAAAATCAACAAGATTCCAGACTCATCATGGCGGCTACTTTGAACGAAGGAGATGTGGATCTTGAAGTTGAAGAGGCTTGGAAACAAGGCTGTGCTTCTCTGGTTCCCGACAAATCCAGGGCAAGGTATGAAAGAGCCTATAGCCTAATATATTCACAAATTGGTTGGAAGGGAAAAAAGAGAAATTAGTGAAAAAACAATGCTTGCTTATTTCGTGAAAAGGACCACAACTTTGAAATCTGCTAATAGTATGTGGTAAATCATTAAATCATCACATAACCTTACCGTTTGTTTTAAGTTTGCATTTATAGACTGGGGGAAAAAAAAAAGACAGACGTATATCACGGCCTGCTGGAGTATAATAAACACAGAAAACATTTTAAAGCAACAATGTTGAAGATAGATATTTTTGTTTTGCAAATTTGCCGTCATTGAACAGAGATTTCATTGCAACTAATTAGAAATTCCTCTTTCAGGTATGTAATAAACGATCTTCGCACAAAATAATGTACGATACACGAGCGGTATGTTTTCTTTCAGTTCTCGGAAATTGAAAAAGCGAAACGTAGTTGAGCTTTTTCAAACTTTTCCTCGAACATGAAAACTTCAACATACCGCTCTTGTAACGCATATTACTATTGTCACACTCATGTTCAATTGTTTAATTTCAGTGAAGCAAAAGTATGTCTTTCAATTCTAAAATTAGAAAGGCAGTTGTCAGAATACGATATGGCATATCATATCATATCATATCATATCATATCATATCATATCATATCATATCATATCATATCATATCATATCATATCATATCATATATCATGTCATATCATATCATATATCATATCATATCATATCATATCATATCATATCATATCATATCATATCATATCATATCATATCATATCATATCATATATCATATCCGAGGATGGCAGTAACAGACGAGCGGATATAGTTGCTCTTAATAGACAAAAGAAGAAGGCAGTAATATTGGACCCAATTGTACGGTTTGTTTGAGAAGGATGTATCACAAGCATTAGCGGTTGATCAAGAAAAACAAGTCATTTACAGCCCATGTGTTCCTCACTTGAATGAGAGATACAATGCAATTGATTACACATGGGAGATGAGGGGTTTGCTTTTTAATTCCCGCGGATCGGCGAATAAATATACTACTGACATTTTAAAACAATAGGCTATGATATGACATCCCAAGATATTAAAAATGTTTGTTTAATCTTTTAAACTTTCTAAATTGCATATTGTACTATGATTGCTATCTACTGATTGATTTTCTCTCTATTCCATATATGCATTTTTTAATTGTTTTCCGAACCTATATGGTCATCTGTTATGACAGGCGGATTTTATTATTATTGCCAACCGTCCGGAATTTTTCCAGATTGTCAGGAAATCAGTCCTCTATGCAGGAAAAAAATTACATTGTTTTCAGGACGCTTAATGTCCCGAATTTTGTTCACTGCAATATTATATTCTGAAATTTCATTATTAGAGATCCGACGTGCTTTGCAATGGCTACCAAAGACTTTTTATAATTGCACTTTTTGATTAAAAGAAACAAAGAGTTTGTAAGTATTATAAGCTCTTTGGATAGAGCGAGTTCGTGGCGCTCATTGGTGACATGGCTTGGTAGTAAATCAGCATTTGAATAACTTGAGTGATTCTGATGTGCAGCTCTTTAAGAAGGATATCAGAGGGTCATTTACTATTTGAAAAATTGTTTGATTACTATTCTTCACTTTCTAAGAAAATCACTTTTCTAAGCTTAATTATACTTTCACATTCAGTGTCCTTACTGAAATTGTGAGTATATTGAATGTTAATATAGAACTGTACCTTACAAATGGTGACGCATTGTACCAAGAAAAAGATTGAAAAAGATGATGCCGATACTGAAATATCTATCAACTCCTCAAGAACACTGGGACACTGTTTTGAAAACACGTAATGTGCCAAACTTAAAGAAAATTGCTGAACACATACATACTCTTCCAATTACCAATGCTCGTGTGAAGCGAGTTAAAAAAAAAAAAAGAAAAATCTCTGGACTGACAAGAGGAACCAGATGAGGCCAGAACTTGTAAATCAGGACTCTTAGTAAAGACGACCTTTAATATGTCATGTAGACAATGTTTTATTATATTTCAACAAATAAAAAACTTATAAAGAAAAACAAAGCAAGCAACAAGAATTCTTTCAAACAATGTTAATGTAGTGGGTGTAGAGATTTGTATACTTATCAACCGCTGTATTTTTCAATGTGTACAGACTTACGGCATGTTCTTTAACATAGGGCTACACCGCTGCAACCACATAATAACACGAAAGCAATTCTAACTGATTAATTGAGCGTCAAAATACAAGTGTATTTACATTGAAATTCATTATAAGTATATGTGCTTTTTTATTCCTTTAATGTATCCTGAATTTCCGTTCTCTAGAATTGGCTATCCTATATGGTAGTACTTACTTACTTCCTGGCTTTTAAGGAACCCGGAGGTTCATTGCCGCCTTCACATAAGCCCGCCATTGGTCCCTACCCTGAGCAAGATTAATCCAGTCTCTACCATCATATCCCACCTCCCTCAAATCCATTTTAATATTATCTTCCCATCTACGTCTCGGCCTCCCCAAAGGTCTTCTGCCCTCCGGCCTCCCAACTAACACTCTATGTGCATTTCTGGATTCGCCCATACGTGTTACATGTCCTGCCCATCTCAAACGTCTGGATTTAATGTTCCTAATTATGTCAGGTGAAGTATACAATGCATGCAGCTCTGTGTTGTGTAACTTTCTCCATTCTCCTGTAACTTCATCCATCTTAGCCCCAAATATGTTCCTAAGAACCTTATTCTCAAACACCCTTAATATCTGTTCCTCTCTCAAAGTGAGAGTCCAAGTTTCACACCCATACAGAACAACCGGTAATATAACTGTTTTATAAATTCTAACGTTCAGATTTTTTGACAGAAGACTAGATGACAAAAGCTTCTCAACCGAATAATAACAGGCATTTCCCATATTTATTCTGCGTTTAATTTCCTCCGAGTGTCATTTATGTTTGTAACTGTTGCTCCAAGATATTTGAATTTTTCCACCTCTTCGAAGGATAAATCTCCAATTTTTATAGTTCCCTTTCGTACTATATCCTGGTCACGAGACATAATCATATACTTAGTCTTTTCGGGATTTACTTCCAACTCTATCTCTTTACTTGCTTCAAGTAGAATTTCCGCGTTTTCCCTAATCGTTTGAGGATTTTCTCCTAACATATTCACGTCATCCGCATAGACAAGAAACTGATGTAACCCGTTCAATTCCAAACCCTCTCTGTTATCCTGAACTTTCCTAATGGCATACTCTAGAGCAAAGTTAAAAAGTGAAAGTGATAGTGCATCTCCTTGCTTTAGCCCACAGTGAATTGGAAACGCATCTGACAGGAACTGATCTATACGGACTCTGCTGTACGTTTCACTGAGACACATTTTAATTAATCGAACTAGTTTCTTGGGAATACCAAATTCAATAAGAATATTATATAAAACTTCTCTCTTGACCTAGTCATACGCCTTTTTGAAATCTATGAATAACTGATGTACTGTACCCTTATACTCCCATTTTTTCTCCAATATCTGTTGAATACAAAAAAATCTGATCAATAGTCGATCTATTACGCCTAAAACCACACTGATGATCCCCAATAATTTCATCTACATATGGAGTTAATCTTCTCAAAAGGATATTCGACAAAATTTTGTACGACGTCAACAAAAGTGATATTCCTCGAAAGTTACTACAGTTAGTCTTGTCCCCCTTCTTAAAAATAGGTACGATTATGGACTCCTTCCATTGTTCTGGTACAATTTCCTTTTCCTAAATTGCAAGTACAAGTTTATAAATTTCGCTAGATATTGGCCCTTCCACCCTCTTGTATTAATTCTGCTGGAATTTGATAATATAAAAATAAATATTTCAATAATCTCAGATGCGAGCCGCCACGATAGTCTTATAATCGTGTGTATCCGAGTTCGATCTCCTGTGTACCCTCGATTTATAACTTGTATTGGGCCAAGTCCGTGGTCCAAGTAACATCGGGGATTTCTCCGGGAGCTCCAGTTTCCCTGTGATTTCAAAAAATCTCCATCATAATCTCATCTCATCTCATCTCATCTCATCTCATCTCATCTCATCTCGAGTGTATCGTAGACCAGC
Organism: Periplaneta americana; assembly: GCF_040183065.1. NCBI lineage: Eukaryota > Metazoa > Arthropoda > Insecta > Blattodea > Blattidae > Periplaneta > Periplaneta americana. The sequence continues at coordinate 50,175,208 of NC_091130.1, forward strand.
TTCCTATGGCACACCCTGGGCAACGACTCTGTCGGTAAATCGGTCTACATAATTGGCTTCATATGAGCCAGTGACGTAAGTCAAATATCTGCCATTAGTAAAAATAAAATACTCTCAAACGAGTTCTTGTGGAGACTCTTTTTTGCCACGTACCAATAAAATTGTCAGTTTATTAATTGACTGAAATAATTACTACTTTCATAAAGATGGGTACACACTAATGTCATCGGCAGTAATGAATCAGGCACCACTAGTTTGACGTATGTATTTGTACGGATCCTACAGTAATGTCCTTATTTCTTCCGTTCTTTTCATTTTGCAAAGCAAGATAATTTTCAGAAAGTAGTCTATGAGACATTAATAACATTATTTCTCGGTATATGTAAATTATAATTCTTACACACAGAATATTGAACGAAATTTAATATTTGCAACATATTTGAATATTATCTACTGGAGTCGTATATTCTCCTACCTTACGAAGAGGAATATGCGTCCTTAATGCTCGCCAGGGTGTCCTGTAACAAAGTAACTACAAGTTAAAAAAGAAATTGGAAACTCAGATATTATACAGTACCGTCATTTCCCATAACTATGGTCTTGGAACACAACTATAGTCCACGATATAACCATTCAAAGATCATTGTAGAAGTGACATAGACTGTTCGTAAATAGCTACAGTGACTTGACTGCAAACTACAGTACAGCAAAAATAAAGGTAAACGAGTTATTATGTTATGGAGTACAAAATTTAAGTGGTTGTATCGTGGACCATAGTTGTGTTTCAGGACCATGGTTATGAGTATCTTATAATGTCAATTATGGTTAGGGGGACCAGACGTCCTCTTTTGTCCGGAAATGTCCTCGTTTTTAGGCCTTTGTCCGGGGTCCGGGCATATTTAAAAAAAAAACAAGTATTGTCCTTCTTTTCGTAACTTATATGCCTGATATTTTGAAATTTTCTGATTTGACGTCTTTTTCAAGTAACTTGTCTGTAGGTGGCAGCAGCATCGACGGAATATACTCTTTGCCAACGATCATAATTACTCTTTTTACTCCTCCTTGTTATGGTCGTTGCTCACATGTCGCTAGTAAATCGAGAGATTGAGATGCGAATGTAAATCTAAAAATATATTTTCTGTCCTAATTATATTTCCCTTGTTTTTCATATGTAACTAACTGTAAAATCATTATTATTAAGTTTTTTTCATAATTATTTTGTAATAAAATAGATATTAACATACTTTTAAGTGTGATGTAAGTCTAAATCTGTACTGTATATATTTTGTACTAAAATAGATATTAACATACTTTTAAGTGTGATGTAAGTCCAAATCTGTACTGTATATATTTTGTAATAAAATAGATATTAACATACTTTTAAGTGTGATGTAAGTCCAAATCTGTACTGTATATATTTTGTAATAAAATAGATATTAACATACTTTTAAGTGTGATGTAAGTCCAAATCTGTACTGTATATATTTCGTAATAAAATAGATATTAACATACTTTTAAGTGTGATGTAAGTCTAAATCTGTACTGTATATATTTTGTAATAAAATAGATATTGACATACTTTTAAGTGAGATATAAGTCTAAATCTGTACTGTATATATTTTGTAATAAAATAGATATTGACATACTTTTACACCCAGAACTTCTAACATGTAACCCACTAACATATAACAAGAAAATTAGAAACGTGTTAATATCTTCAATTTGATTAAATAAATTTATAGCCTATGTGTATGAATTAATCAACCTATGTTATATTTGTATTCTATAATTTTGAAATATATATTAGTCCTACTTTTCACGTGCGATATTATTCTTCTCTAGTGTTAATATTATATTATATAATTCCATTGCCGCTGTAATTATATTTTAGTTCCTATTTTATTTTACTTATTTATTTATATTATTATTATTATTTATTTTAATATTATATCTGAACTGCGACCGAGCATGAGCGCTGCTCATTCGGTCTCAAATTTTGTTCATACTACTGTATCTTCTTTTTATATTGCTTGTATTATTTTATTTGTATTTCTCTTTGTTTTGTTTTGTAATTATATTTCTTTATTCTGTATATTTGAATTTAAATAAATTAAAATTTTAAGTGTGATGTAAGTCTAAATCTGTACTGTATATATTTTGTAATAAAATAGATATTGACATACTTCTAAGTGTGATGTAAGTCCAAATCTGTACTGTATATATTTTGTAATAAAATAGATATTGACATACTTTTAAGTGTGATGTAAGTCTAAATCTGTACTGTATATATTTTGTAATAAAATAGATATTGACATACTTTTAAATGTGATGTAAGTCTAAATCTGTACTGTATATGTCTTGTAATAAAATAGATATTGACATACTTTTAAGTGTGATATAAGTCTAAATCTGTACTGTATATGTCTTGTAATAAAATAGATACTAACATACTTTTAAGTGTGATGTAAGTCTAAATCTGTACTGTATTATATTTTGTAATAAAATAGATATTGACATACTTTTGAGTGTGATGTAAGTCTAAATCTGTACTGTATATATTTTGTAATGAAACAGATATTAACATACTTTTAAGTGTGATATAAGTCTAAATCTGTACTGTAAATATTTTGTAATAAAGTAGGTATTGACGTTGATTAAAGTTTAATATAGGCCTAAGTCTAAGTACATATTTTCTGTCCTCTTTTTTCGAACAATGTCATCCTTTTTGAAGCTTTGTGTCCTATTTTTTATCGATGTGAATCTGGTCACTCTAATTATGGTGCAACAATGACAACCCTTGGAGTTTTCCTTCTAAAGTGAGATATTGGGGTAAAATGACACTAAATTCAATTACCGGCCATTGGAAAATATATATAATCTTGATTACACAGAGCGAGTCACACTTAACGGACCGACACTCCTGCCGTCTCTCAGTACTATAAACTGGCATGAGGCCAGCTCTCGCGGATAACGTTCTTGCCGTCTCACAACACTACAGTCTGGAAAGTGATCCTCCGCGTAACTAATGGATTATTTATTTAGGGAAATAGAGATAATCTTATCTGAAACAATCTATATTTCTCAACATAATTCTTCCTGCGAATCACACACTTGGTCCACCATTGCTACAATGCTGCTATGCCCTCCTTGAACACAGATTCCTTGAGGTCTGCAAAAAAAAAAAAAAAAAAAAAAAAAAGCCTTCTGTTGCTGCGATAACCTCTTCATTTGATGAAAATTTCTTTCCAGCCAAGTGAGCTTTAAGAAAAGAAAGAAAGCTGACAGTGCGAGATTTAGTGAGATGGGGATTGCGGCATTCGAACCGTACTTCGAGCAGTTTAGCAACCGCAATTGCAGACGTGTGAGCAGATGCATTGTCGTTTTTATTTTATTTTATTTTATTGGGTTATTTTACGACGCTGTATCAACATCTAGGTTATTTAGCGTCTGAATGAAATGAAGGTGATAATGCCGGTGAAATGAGTCCGGTGTCCAGCACCGAAAGTTACCCAGCATTTGCTCGTATTGGGTTGAGGGAAAATCCCGGAAAAAACCTCAACCAGGTAACTTGCCCCGACTGGGATTGGAACCCGGGCCACCTGGTTTCACGGCCAGACGCGCTGACCATTACTCCACAAGTGTGGACTGCATTGTCATGATGAAACAACACTTTGTTCCTGCCCTTACCTCGCGGCTCTTGTTGTGAATTCTCCCGTTTAGTTGCTGCAGGAGATTTGAATAATACTCTTCTCCCCTTTGCAAGATAGTCATTCACAATTGTCCCCTAAGAATCCCAGAACACGGACGCCATGACTTTCCCAGCCGATTTAAGAGCTTCCGCTTTCTTTGAAGCCGGAGAATCACTGTGCTTCCATTGTCTCAACTGATTTTTTGTCTCTGGCAAGCCCTATGTAGTGGATCCAGTTTTCAACAGTGGTCACAAACCGCCTAAAAATCGGGCGTATTTTTCTCGACTCGAGCCAGGCAATCCCTCAAAATTTGATATCTGACGTGTTTTATTTCTACATTTTAAAAAACGTGGAACCCACCTTGCGGAGATCTTGGACATGACCAAGGCTTTGATTAAGATGTGGTGCACCCATTCAGTTGAGATACGCATAACCTCGCTAATTTCCCGCACTTTCAGTCGACAGTTATTCAACACAATATCGTGGATTTTTAATATGATTTCTTCACTTGTTGCTGTTACTGGACGTCTACTGCTGCTGCTCGATTATGTTTAAATAGTGTCGCCCATTTTTAACAGTCGAAAACGCTGTAGCGGATTCCCCCAATGTAGCAACAATGTCTGCTTTAATTTGTGTTGGACTCATTCCCTTTTTACGAAATATTTACTGACAGCACGAAGCTCGATATTTTCCATTTTTGACAATATGGTCGGCGCACTAACTTCAAAATGTAATTACAGAAAATTTAGTAAACAGAAAATTATCATTTTTCGTGCTTGAACTAATGTAAAATGGCCGCTAAGAATGGTGGTATTGTTGATACGTTTTCAATGCTATGTGTCAAGTCATCAAACGCTCCTCGTATGCATCAATCTAATAAGAATTGCGTATTAGGGTAGATGAGAGTAATTGTAAACAGGGGTAATTGTAAACAAATGCTATAAGAAATACAAAATTGTCAATATAAAAATTTTAATTCAGGGAATATTTAAATTAACATGTTGGTTAATCTACAAAGCAGTTTGGCACCACATATGAGTAACTGCTTAGTTGTGAACGAATGTTTTGTAAGAGTCTACAAATAAAAGTTGAGAAAGAATTTTGCTTCACCTTCATTTTTGGCATTGTAAGTAAACGTACAGTGCTATTTTTTAAGAATATGTTGTTTTTATGAGTATAGTAGTTAACATTTATTACAATGGTTTTGAGATCTCCCATAACCTCAGTGCATTAAATTATGACGTGTTTACATTTACCCCATAGTTTTAATTGCTTAGGGGTAATTGTAAACATGTTTTACTATGGTTACATTTTGTACTTTTCAGTAATCAAAGAGACCGTCACCCAACTACACTGTAGAGGATTTAGAGAGGATTGTTACAGATGTGAAAAATAATAACTACAGTTATCGTGAAGCTCAGGAGAGGTACTGAGTTCCTATATCGTCATATATCATAGGTTAAAGGGACGAAATGTACCAGTGACTAAAATTGGAGTTGGAAGGAGTACAGCTCTTTCTTCTGAAACAGAACAAAAAATGTTCAGTGCCTGATAGCCCGTGCGAAAATTGGTGTTTACAATTACACCCTCTCAAAGGGGTAAATGTAAACAGGTGGGGTAAATGTAAATCACAATTAAAAGATGAAAAAGTCAACCTTATTATTTTAAAGCCATGTTCAGGGAAAAGAAAGATCTAAAAATAACACAATGTTTCTTTGTCATACTTACCGTTACTGAGGGTTGTGTAATGTCGAAATATATTTGAAATCGGTGAAAAGTGTTTACAATTACCCTGGTCTATCCTATAGAGAAAACCATAGTCAATGTTGTTACATGGATTCAGAGTAAATAATTGAATTGTATTATTGCTTACGAATTATAGTAAACCTCTTAATGCGAGTATCATTTGCAACACGAAAATGAAGTGAATTATTGTTTAAAACATACCCGCACAAACAGCGCTCAACGAGCGCGCACGTTCCTTCGGAGCGGGAGAGCCGTGTTTACAGCTCACCGAAACGGAGAGGAAGATACGTCATAATGACATAGACTTGCTATAGGTAGAGGAGAGGAAAATGACCACTCAGCTATCTAGTGGAGTGCACTGTGTATTCTCAGAAACTGTTTCACGTTGCTTACCTACTGCTACAGTACAGCATGGAGGAATCTAAGAGACGGAACATAACATTTAACATTCAACGATTTACAGCTCTAACGTATTAATCTTCAATGTGACCTAAGGGCTAATGATCGTTTGAATAATACTATTAGTCTGGTTAAGTTTTACATGACTAAACATTAGCAATAATATCCCCGACTACACAGGCTGGCTGTGAAAATGATTGCTATGTTTGGCTCAACATTTATATTTGTGAGCAACTGTTTTCTATAATCAACTTTAATAAAGGCAGACATCGAACATCTGTAACTGATGTTTCATTACGACCAGTAGGCTACTGTTCCTTTCAGCTGCCAACAGCATAAAACCCCGTTTTGATGTACTGATAAATAAAAATATAACAAAATGATATTGTACATTTAAGGGGATGAGCTACTGAATTTTCTAATTTCTACATTTTAAGAGATGATGTATTGAAATTTTAACAGCATATTATGATCATGATTATGAATTAATCAAGAAAATTTCAATGATCTAAGTCAAGAAATAACTCTTTTAAAAATAAAATTTGAAAATAACATGTTTATTTTGGAAACCATTTTTTGGAATCTAAAACAAGAGTTTTCTATGTTTTTTATAGTGCATATTGTAGCTGAAACACAGGTTGTGGTAATGGAGCATTGGAATTTAGCATATGAAGAGTAAAATAAAAAAAAACATGACATTTCTTCAAAAACGGTCATTTTTCAGTAGCGCATCCCCTTAAATAGCTATAGAATTTCTATTATTTCTGTGAAATAAATATTTCTTTATTAATTAATAATAGTCCAAGATAGTTTTGCAAACATTGAACGGGAATTCATTTCATAAACACTCGTAATAGTACTTTCTTTTGTGTACATTTTGTACGAGATCATCCCTTCTTCCAGTCCACCCTTATATAGAGCGCAGTCAACATCTGCATTCCGCTCATGAGCTGTGAACCGGCTCGGAGAGCGCAAACCTTGTGCAGGCCTGGTTTAAAATAAAACATGAAAAAATGTATGTCTTCTTGACACCAATTATCTTATCTACCGAGTTCTCCACAAAACTTTCCAATGAGCCTACATCAAATCTCCCACTCCCTCGCGATCAACTTTTGGATTGGGGCGTGAGGTTGGAAACACTGGAAAGAAGCTTATTGAAAGGCGTCACTGACCCAGTAACACCCGGTAGACCCGCACAAGGTTCCCTGTCTTTCTTGGAAGAGTGTGATGATCAGACAAAAGCCAAACTGACCTTGTACATGGAGAGCTTTAGCGTGCAGACCGATAGTCAGTTACAACGTAGCGTGTGGTAGAGACGGGACACGAACTCGACAGTTACAAGTTCGTCCACATTTCGACAAGATCTGGCTATGAAATCACGAAATGTCCCATGCCTCTCCCCTATACGTTCTTCCTTCTTCAGAATGTCACAGCAATACTTCCGTGATAAATTTTACTATCCCAAAAAATCACTGAAATCTGCAAGCCTGAGTGAAGGTAGGTATTGCAGACACTAAAGCATGGTATTAGAGCTTTCTAGATAATCATAATTAAAGCTTATTTCTTTAAGCAATTAATGACAACTATAATTTATAATTTTATACATAATAACTAGAGCCCGGATGTTTAGGCATTTATTTTGGTTAAAATAGGCAGGCATACAGGCACTAAAAATAGTAAAAATAGGCAGTGAAATAGGCATTTATTATTCATGGAAACAGACAAAAAAATAGACAAATGCTTAATAAACTATACCATACGGTACTTACTTTCTTGGTTATATGTCACAACAAGATGTTTTTTTAAGTTGTCAACTGTCATAGTGAGCCGCCTGTCAGAGAGAACGTTTTTCATGGTGGAAAAAGATCTTTCTACTTCTACTGAAGTGATTGGAGCAAACTTACAACAACTTATTTCAGAAGAACTGTCTCTACTTTCTTTCAGAGATCGGGAAAAACAGACTGTGTATTGTCTCAAAAAGAGGGAAGTGAGAAGGGATTAGAAACTTCAAAGTATACTCTATTTTTTTTCATGGAGTGCAGTTTCATAGAAAGGACTTTGCCGACAGACCTTCTACTGCCCCCTACTAATTGGTTGTCATAAATAAATGTCTTTCTTACTGTAACGGAAATCTTGTCTTCTCCTGTCAGTAACCAATCACAACCCTCGTTCAGAAGAATTGACAGACTCCCGTCAAATTCAGTGGAGGAAGAGTTGCTGCATCTTTTCCGAATTCCAAGAATCCCGTCAGTCTCATTTCGAGAGTCACCAGGATTGTGGCAACTGTGCAATGTTGGGACGAGGGGACAGGATGGAATTGTCAGAGGTGTTTGTGTAGGAAGTCATAAATCTGTAAGTGGGTGTTCAAAGGAGCCACCGAACTGCACTCCTTGAAATAAAATAGAGTTTACGCGTGACTTGTGCGTGCAAGTGACAACAGTAACGGGACCAAGAGACTTGCTTTTAATACTTCCCTCATCCCCTTTCTTTCGCTGGTGAACCCCGAAGTGACCTGAGCACTGAGGGTTATACTGTTCAAACATTTTTGTTAAGGGACATAAAAAATGGAATCGGTAGGGGAGAAAAGTTTACGACTTCTGGAAACATATGTATTGCTGGAGAATAAGATTCTCAGCAAATATTTGTGTTACGTGACTTTATATTTTTAATTTGTACAAACGTTCTTTTTTGTTTTTTGATATAATTTATGTGCGGTTTATTTTAAATGCATTAAACATATAGAAAATGAATAATAACGACGTAAAAGGCTAAAAAAAACATTTAAGCTTAAAATAGGCAACGGGAGCTAAAAAAGGCATAATAAAAATTGGGCCTATGTCCCCAAATGTGTGGAAACGTTTTTATCTCTAATACCTAGGTCCTTCATACATACACTCAGTTTAAAAGGCATTTTGCCTAACATCCGGGCTCTATTAATAGCACTATGTACATTTACATACTATCGTGCCATTCTATTATTGGTTAAAGCCAGCGTTTCGTCATCGAGTGAAGAAAACAGGTTAACCGTGCTATTGGGTATACGTAGAAGTTAGCGCACGCACAAGACTCATTCGGTATAGTAAACGCTGAAGATAACAGAAATAGTCTGATTGAAATAGTTTTTTGCCGACCTATGTAGGAAACTGAAACATACAGTCACATCATAAACACACAATCCATCCAATCTCACCAGACTCGATTGCAATAACTATTAGTAAAGGTTTGCATGTTTTGGTGGACGAAGATCATGCCAATACACAAATTGATGCATCACATTTTATGTAAGCGCGAGTAACTTCTTGTGAAATTGGAAGAAGTCTTCCGAAGTTAGCCTCCACATAAGATCCATATTTCTTAATGGATATCATTTGATATCTTGTTCTGCTACGAACTTTTCTCCAGTTCACTATTCCTTCCAGTACATCCTTCAGTAGGCAGTTTCTCCTTAGTTAGTGACCCAGCCAATTCCCTTTTATCTTTCTGATCAGTTTCAGCATTATTCTTTCTTCACTCACTCTTTCCAACACAGTTTCATATCTTATTCTGTCTGTCCATTTTACACACTGCATTCTTCTCCATATTCACATTTCAAATGCTTCCAGTCGTTTCTCTTCATTTCGTCGTAATGTCCATGTTTCTGCCACATACAATGCCACAATCCACACAATGGTCCACACCTGTGGAGTAACGGTCAGCGCGTCTGGCCGCGAAACCAGGTGGCCCGGGTTCGAATCCCGGTCGGGGCAAGTTACCTGGTTGAGGTTTTTTCCGGGGTTTTCCCTCAACCCAATACGAGCAAATGCTGGGTAACTTTCGGTGCTGGACCCCGGACTCATTTCACCGGCATTATCACCTTCATTTCATTCAGACGCTAAATAACCTAGATGTTGATACAACGTCGTAAAATAACCCAATAAAATAAATCCACACAAAGCACTTCACTAGTATCTTCCTTAGTTCTTTTTCCAGAGGTCCGCAGAAGATACTATTTTTTTCTATTAAAAACTTCCTTTATCATTGCTATCTTCCTTTTGACTTCCTAGCTGCAGCTTATGTTACTGCTTGTAGTACACTCCAAGTATATGAAACTGTCCACTTTTTCCATTGCCTCATTTCGAATTCGCATGTTTACATTATTTTTTTCGTTTTTTTTTTCCGGTAACCATGGTCTTCCTCTTGTTTGCATTTATCTTCATCCCATACTGCTCACAGCTGTCATTTAGTTCCAGCAACATGTCCCTTAATATCGACTGCTACTCTGCTAACAAAGCCATATTATCAGCAAATCTTATGCACTTTACTCTTATTCCCTCTACTATCACCACTGCCATATTCTGAAAACAGTTTTTCACTAAACCCTGCTAAACAGAGACAGTCCTTCTCCTGTTGTGACTTTGACTCGTTTCATATAAAGGTTACAGAACGGCCTTCTCTCTTTTCAATCCACATCAATTTTCTTCAGTATTCCCATAAGTTTATTTCAGTCCACTCTATCAAATGCCTTTTCTAAGTCCACAAATACTATATAGGGGAAGGTGTTGTACCTTGGGTCATTTTTACATTTAGTTTCTATTTTTACCATATTATGATTATTAGGTTCTCCAAATTATAAAATAAGATGAAGCTACTCTTTGAGATATCATTGGTAATCTTTATTTACGAATTTAATTACTCTCATAATTTTTATATTCAATTAAATGTATACGAGTATAATGGACCAAGGTACAATATGAGGTTGTACCTTGGGTCACCCGATGTTGTACCTTGGGTCACATTATAAATTTAGCCTACAAGAAACGAAACAAGAATACAAATTGTGGATAAACTTAAATATGAATGCAAAGTGTACATATTATCTAAAAATCACGAAACTTCTGGAATATAATAGGAAACAAATTAAAGATACAATTCTTTTGCAACATGTTCATGCAATAATGCATTTTAAGCAGATAACAAACACAAAATCGATCTACTTAACATCATAATTACTGAAATCAATTGCGAATTGTAGTTGGGAAGTTTGTCTCTTAGATGAACCTTGTTGGTAGAGAGGTGGTATGTCACTTAAAGGCACACTATATTCATCATCTTTCGCCATAACAAACTTGGAGTCAGGAAGTTTTTTCAGAAATTGGACTTCCTGACTCCAACAAGTTTCTGTTGTGTCCGTTAGTATTAAATTAACTAATAATTTATAATTATTTGTACACTTCTGCTCATCATCAGTTCAATGCGAACGGAACATCATGTTTCAAAAGTTAGGTTATATTCTAACAATAATCTAATATACCATTCGAACAAGAAAGAAGCAAAGATCTTACCTTACTATTGGAAATGTCTTGAATTATAACACAGCCCCGTAAAAAAATTAAAAACACACTACAAATAAAATACTTTCTGAGATCAAAAACAAATTTCTTCACAAAGAAAGCAAACCACTGTATCTGAAGATCACGAAGCTTTGTGAGAGGACTCTTGTGTACAAATATGTAACTTGATTGTAATATTTCATTTTTCAAAACACATATGGCAGAGAAATGATGAATGGCCCAAGGTACAACACCTTCCCCTACACTTCTTTATTCTTCTCGAGATATTTTTCGCCGATTGTTCGCAGTTGTTTCTTAATAATGCATTTTTAAATTTATATCACTGAAAGATATTTTGTGCATTTAGGCCGAATAATTGCTCGATACTTATGTTTTGTTCACGTGTACCTAAACTGAAGTTAGTAAAATTAATTAATTAATCTATTTATTATTATTATTATTATTATTATTATTATTATTATTATTATTATTATTATTATTATTATTATTATTTTGTAAAAGTCGTTTTCATTTTCATTTCGTAGTCTGTTTTGTAATAATTAAATTCTACCCTACATTTTCTCCCACGAAATTGTATTATTTGGTTAATGTAGCTACACACAGAGAAATCGAGAGTAGGGGATCCATGGCAAAGTTATATTAAGAGCCCGCAGTTTTCCGCTAATCGGGAACCACTGGCGTAGATCATACAGTAGTCACTGTACACGTCAAAAGTCAAAAGAGTTATATAAATATGCTAATAAACATTGCCAACATATTATGTTAACATTTACAGTGTTTAACTTCGCTGTTGGCGCACCTAAAATCCAGCTATTCCAGTAAAAATAGTTTTGGGTCTGTAAGTCTCTCATACTTTCATAGCAGATCCCACATATGCCAACATTCTGCACATTCTCTCGGCCGGAACAAGCGTGACATTTTAAACGACGACCCAACTAACACTGTCATCCTCTTTAATATCCATCATACGGGAAATAGCCTTGACCTTTGCGTAATCAATGAATGCATGAGTACGATGGAGTGAGTTTACTGCCGTTTACCTCTAAATGTTAAGAGGTACTGCACATTCACATTTGCTTTAATTATGTGTATCCTATCGAAAGGGCGAGTGGTTGTGGGAAACTTTTCGATGCATCACCAAGGTCATTACAGTGTGTTCTGTAACATGAAAGGTCATGAGCGGTCCTGCAATAAATAGCTCATTCGATTTCTCCATAAATCATTTTCTCTTTATTTCCTCAGAAATATTGTATCGGTCGCGACACAATGATATTTTTATTTTTTATTTTATTGGGTTATTTTACGACGCTGTATCAACATCTAGGTTATTTAGCGTCTGAATGATATTAAGGTGGTAATGCCAGTGAAATGAGTCCGGGGCCCAACACCGAAAGTTACCCAGCATTTGCTCGTATTGGGTTGAGGGAAAACCCCGGAAAAAACCTCAACCTGATAACTTGCCTCGGCCGGGATTCGAACCCGGGCCACCTGGTTTGACACAATGATATTAATTATATACATATATATAGGGTATTTCCGAGGTGGTGTTACAAACTTTCAGGGATGATGGCGAAGGGCACATGTATCAATTTGAGATCAGGAACCATGGTCCGGAAATGACTGAGTCGAAAGTTATAAGCAAAAATAGTTGTGTGGAAATGGAATTGTAATTTGGCACCACGTTACCTCCTTCCCTCAACCTTTGGAACAGTCGTGGAAAAATGGTATGGGCCGGATGTCTCCTACGTAGGTACTTACCCTGATACAATCTGTCTACTGTTCTCATTGGCTCATCCGTATTCGAAAATCAGGTCTGCTTATTCCGCTCTCGTGTACTCCTCCATTTCACTAGGACTGATCGACTGGACACTGCAACTTGTACACATACACTGCTGTCTACAGACGTGCATATCAGGAACGACCATGTCCGTTACACATTACGGGATCTGCATTGCTTCAGTGTAGTTTCCTGTCCCCATCCCTCAGACAGCGCACTGAATGGAATACTGTAAGTGGACAATGTAAACAACGTCAGATGAATACAGTATGTGTAAGATGTACAGATAAATACACATAAATAAGGTGTACAGAGGAATAAAATTATTTCATTTCCACACAACTATTTTTGCTTGTAATTTTCGACTCGGTCATTTCCGGACCAGGGTTCCTTATCTCAAATTGATACATATGCCCTTCGCCATCATCCCTGAAAGTTTGTAACACCACCTCGGAAACACCCTGTATATCATCATCATCATCATCATCATCATCCAGAAAACAGAGGGCAAATGCTAGAACTTCCTTTACTTGTTTACAACTGCGAAACATAGAAAGTTAGGCCTACCCAAAAGAATATAAATCAACTTTATGTCTTTATAAACTATTGCTTACGTCGAATTATCGATATAAGCTGGCCGGATATCGTCACAAATGATGAACTATGGGAAGTAACAAATAAACACCCAATTGAAATTCAAATAAAGGAGAAGAAATGGCGCTAGATCTGACATACGTGAAGACAACCCGCTTCTTCATCAAATTAGGACCAGGATTTATGTACAAAGTATGAAATATCCATAATAAAACAAGAGATACGCAAAAAAAACATACAAATTCCAATTTTTTGTAGGGTTTACTATCTTGCTAAAAAAAACGAAATGTAAATACCTATGTCAAGTACGTATACATATGATTTTTTTTTATTTGACATTAAAATTATTCATTGTTGTTGTTGTTTAGTCAACTGTCCGAAGATAGGTCTGAACCTCACAAGTGATACCAAGAAGGCACCACTTATGAGGAAACTAGGCCAGGAGATAATGGAATAGGGTGGCTAGTTCCTTTTCCCCGCCATTGCATACATCGCCGACTAGCAACATAAATTGAGGCGTTCATAGCTAAAGTGGATCAAGTCACAAATTTTCATAAATTGAGTTTAATTCATTTTATGATTATCTGAAGTTGGATCTTTTCCGAGCAGTAATGGATCAAGTCTTAATTTCAAGCATTCGCCGGTAGGTGACACCAGTCAGTTTAGGCTCAGTTTATTTACGATGTTCTGAGCCATAGTGAATCAAGTAACCAAAGTGTTGCATCAATTAACATCACAATTGTTTATATTTTATAAACCTAGAATTTGATTACGGAGCAATAAAATTATTGCTAGTGAAATTAGATAATTCACTAGAGCAAGTTAACTTCAAGCCCTATCATCTCAAAACTACGTCTCATGGACCTGATCCACTTTAGCTCTGAACGCCTTATATTACACTAGTCAAGCTTTGGATGCACACAAACAATTTGTTCTTCTTCTGATACATATCGTGAAGTGAGATGTAGACTACTGCCTGATAATAGATGTATATATCAATCAGATTCTAATGTACACTTTATTTCTTTCTTTGGGGCCTACATTACTTTCTCTGGTTGCTAAAACACAACTAACAATTTTTTAAGGTCTTTGTCACTTAAATACTCTCTTCGTCAAATAATAAAAATCTTTTTAGGGTTTAAAATTTTTTAATTTAATTTGACAAATTATTTCAGTTCGCAGTTCGCAGTTCGCAGTAATAAGTTTTGTAAATTTATGGGAATTTGATTTGGTAATTTCGATTTTTATTGGTAAAATTTGTGCCTACTTCCTGGTAATTCGATTTTTTTATTAATATAAGATATTATATATAAATTAATTATTCAAATAAAATAACCTAATTTCTATCATTTTCATCACGGTCACTATCACAAACTCCGACTTCATCTGAAAAGGTCATCGTCAATATCATTCTTCATGTTCATCGTTACTACCTTCACCTTTATCGCGGTCTTCGCCATTATTTTGATCTTCACTATTGACATCTTCAAGGTCATTGTAACTATCGTCATCTTTATCACGGTCATCTAAACTATCATCTTCATCATGGTCATAGAAACTATCATTTAATTACTGTCATCGTCACTGTTTTCGTCTTCATTATCTTCATCTTCTTCAAAGTCATCGTCACTATTTTCATCTTCGTAGTCGATATCGTCATCTTAATCACAGTCATCAAAATTATCATCTGCATCACGGTCATCATCACTACATTCATCTTCATAGTTCTTAATTATGGTCTTCAAAATTATCATATGTATTTATCAAGGTCATCGTCACTTTCATCTTTATAGTCATTCCCGTCATCTTCATCACGGTCATCGTCACTATCATCTTCAAAGTCATTCTCGTCATATTCATCACGGTCATTGTCACTATCATCTTCATAGTCAATATCGTCATCTTCATCATGGTCATCGTCACTATCATCTTCAAAGTCATTATCGTCATCTTCATCACGGTCATCATCACTATCATCTTCAAAGTCATTCTCGTCATCTTCATCACGGTCATAGTCACTATCATCTTCAAAGTCATTCTCGTCATATTCATCACGGTCATCGTCACTATCTTCTTCATAGTCATTCTCGTCATCTTCATCACGGTCATTGTCACAATCATCTTCAAAGTCATTCTTGTCATCTTCATCACGGTCATAGTCACTATCATCTTCAAAGTCATTCTCGTCATCTTCATCACGGTCATCGTCACTATCTTCTTCATAGTCATTCTCGTCATCTTCATCACGGTCATTGTCACAATCATCTTCAAAGTCATTCTTGTCATCTTCATCACGGTCAGTCACTATCATCTTCAAAGTCATTCTCGTCATCTTCATCACGGTCATCGTCACTATCTTCTTCATAGTCATTCTCGTCATCTTCATCACGGTCATTGTCACAATCATCTTCAAAGTCATTCTCGTCATCTTCATCACGGTAATAGTCACTATCATCTTCAAAGTCATTCTCGTCATCTTCATCAAGGTCATAGTCACTATCATCTTCAAAGTCATTCTCGTCATCTTCATCACGGTCATAGTCACTATTATCTTCAAAGTCATTCTCGTCATCTTCATCACGGTCATTGTCACAATCATCTTCAAAGTCATTATCGTCATCTTCATCACGGTCATAGTCACTATCATCTTCAAAGTCATTCTCGTCATCTTCATCACGGTCATAGTCACTATCATCTTCAAAGTCATTCTCGTCATCTTCATCACGGTCATTGTCACAATCATCTTCAAAGTCATTCTCGTCATCTTCATCACGGTCATAGTCACTATCATCTTCAAAGTCATTCTCGTCATCTTCATCACGGTCATCGTCACTATCTTCTTCATAGTCATTCTCGTCATCTTCATCACGGTCATTGTCACAATCATCTTCAAACTCATTCTCGTCATCTTCATCACGGTCATAGTCACTATTATCTTCAAAGTCATTCTCGTCATCTTCATCACGGTCATCGTCACTATCTTCTTCATAGTCATTCTCGTCATCTTCATCACGGTCATTGTCACAATCATCTTCAAAGTCATTCTCGTCATCTTCATCACGGTCATCGTCACTATCTTCTTCATAGCCATTCTCGTCATCTTCATCACGGTCATTGTCACTATCATCTTCAAAGTCATTCTCGTCTCTTCATCACGGTCATCGTCACTATCATCTTCAAAGTTATTCTTGTCATCTTCATCACGGTCATAGTCACTATCATCTTCAAAGTCATTCCCGTCTCTTCATCACGGTCATCGTCACTATCTTCTTCATAGCCATTCTCGTCATCTTCATCACGGTCATTGTCACTATCATCTTCAAAGTCATTCTCGTCTCTTCATCACGGTCATCGTCACTATCATCTTCAAAGTTATTCTTGTCATCTTCATCACGGTCATTGTCACTATCATCTTCAAAGTCATTCTCGTCTCTTCATCACGGTCATCGTCACTATCATCTTCAAAGTTATTCTTGTCATCTTCATCACGGTCATTGTCACTATCATCTTCAAAGTCATTCTCGTCTCTTCATCACGGTCATCGTCACTATCATCTTCAAAGTTATTCTCGTCATCTTCATCACGGTCATAGTCACTATTATCTTCAAAGTCATTCTCGTCATCTTCATCACGGTCATTGTCACAATCATCTTCAAAGTCATTATCGTCATCTTCATCACGGTCATAGTCACTATCATCTTCAAAGTCATTCTCGTCATCTTCATCACGGTCATAGTCACTATCATCTTCAAAGTCATTCTCGTCATCTTCATCACGGTCATTGTCACAATCATCTTCAAAGTCATTCTCGTCATCTTCATCACGGTCATAGTCACTATCATCTTCAAAGTCATTCTCGTCATCTTCATCACGGTCATCGTCACTATCTTCTTCATAGTCATTCTCGTCATCTTCATCACGGTCATTGTCACAATCATCTTCAAACTCATTCTCGTCATCTTCATCACGGTCATAGTCACTATTATCTTCAAAGTCATTCTCGTCATCTTCATCACGGTCATCGTCACTATCTTCTTCATAGTCATTCTCGTCATCTTCATCACGGTCATTGTCACAATCATCTTCAAAGTCATTCTCGTCATCTTCATCACGGTCATCGTCACTATCTTCTTCATAGCCATTCTCGTCATCTTCATCACGGTCATTGTCACTATCATCTTCAAAGTCATTCTCGTCTCTTCATCACGGTCATCGTCACTATCATCTTCAAAGTTATTCTTGTCATCTTCATCACGGTCATAGTCACTATCATCTTCAAAGTCATTCTCGTCATCTTCATCACGGTCATCGTCACTATCATCTTAAAAGTCATTCTCGCCATCTTCATCACGGTCACTGTCACTATCATCTTCATAGTCATTCTCGTCATCTTCATTACGGTCATCGTCACTATATTCATCTTCATCGTCACTACGTCATCTTCAACACTCACTTTTTCCTAGGTCATCTATCGTCACTATCATCTTCATCATGGCCATTGTCACTATCATCTTCAAAGCCATTCTCGTCATCTTCATCACGGTAATCGTCACTATCATCTTCAAAGTCATTCTCGTCATCTTCATCACGGTCATCGTCACTATCATCTTCATTGTCACTATCACCATCATCATTATCTTCATGTTCGTCATAACTATCGCCATCTTGAACATTAATGACATCTTAATCATATAAACCTAATGGTTTCTCTTCTTAACGGTTTAATGAATCCATTATTTTGATAGAATAAAAGTATAAGATTCGCCCGAATGTTGCAGCTAACAAACTTCTTTAGAACAATCATCCCTAACGACTAATAAAACATCAAGTGTCTTGTACTATTGGTATTTTATCTTTATTCATTTTTGCATGCTGAGTTAAAGGCTAACTTTCTTGAATAACACGTTTTCTGCTCCGCTATACCTGTTGCGACATAGCAGGAGTGGCACTTGGCTTTAAAAGTATCACGTTGCTTGCCAAATCATTCATCATTGATAACCTGGCTGCAATAAATTTCCACACTTTACCTTGCACTTTACATTCGAGATAAAAATATGGGGCACATAACTCTGAAAGACATCCAACTTGAGCTTTAACATGATGTATTTTCTTGATACGTTTGTTTATTTCGTGGTAGAATCGCATGCAACAGGCGGGTCGCGTGTCTCAGGTACAAAACGCAGGAGCTGTTAATTAAGGCACGGGATTCACGTCTGAACTCGATATTTATTCACTCTCCATTCATCTATACCAGATTATGTGGCAGAGAGTGAGTGCTAGAAGGACATACGCGACATTTCAGTTATATCAGAACCCGAGAGACGAGGGGCTATAAAAAAACATGATCGCTTTGGAAAAAAATAAATACTAAGTACGAACTATATATGTGTAATGCACGAGATTGTTAAAATATCGGCGAGGTAACACATTCTTCTTCTTGTTTTTGTTGTTGTTTTTCTTATTATTATTATTATTATTATTATTATTATTATTATTATTATTATCATCATTTATTATTTATTATCCTTATTTTCCTATTTACTTATTTATTTATTTATTTACTCACTCATTTATTTATTTATTTACTCACCCATTTATTTACTCACTCATTTATTTAATTTAATTTAATTTAATTTTAATTATTTATGTAGTTATGTATTTATGTATCTATGTATTTATGTATTTGTGTATCTATTTATTTATGTATTTGTGTATCTATTTATTTATGTATCTATTTATTTATGTATTTATGTATCTATTTATTTATGTATTTATGTATCTATTTATTTATGTATTTATGTATCTATTTATTTATGTATTTATGTATCTATTTATTTATGTATTTATGTATCTATTTATTTATGTATTTATGTATCTATTTATTTATGTATTTATGTATCTATTTATTTATGTATTTATGTATCTAGTTATCTATGTATTTATGTATATATTTATCTATGTATTTATTTATCTATTTATCTATTTATTTATTTATCTATTTATCTATTTATTTATTTATTTATTTACCTACCTACCTACCTACCTATTTATTTATTTATTTATTTATTTATTTATTTATTTATTTATTTATTAGCCTGACCCAAAATTTTGGGTTTACCTTGGGACACAGAATAGCTCATAATTAAATTTCAAATCAAAATTATGTAAACAGGTTCGAAACAAGAAATTAAGACATATAACAAAAAGAGACCTAGTACAATTGGACCACATTTTGCAGGAAGGAACCAACCCACATGATATCTAAACTAAGAAAAATGCACTTTAAAGTTAAACCTGAGTGAAAAAATCACAAATAAATGTAAATGCATACTTATTGTTTTAACCAAAAGGGTATTATATGTAGGATGTATATTTGTTCAAAATTTGAATCCTTGGAATTATTTCATTATTGAGACATTAAATCTGTTTATGGGTTGGTTCCTTTCTGCAGAATGTGGAACAATTTAAATTGTGTGTACACTATAAAGATGCTGGCGAAATACCGCTATGGAAAATTTTATTATGGTGTTGACGATGACATCTTGAAATTCTCTCTTCAGTCTGCATTTTTACTATTTAGGCCTACTTACTTACAAATGGGCTTTAAAGAACCCGGAGGTTCATTGTTGCCCTCACATAAGCCCGCCATCGGTCCCTATCCTGAGCAAGATTAATCCAGTCTCTACCATCATATCCCACCTTCCTCAAATCCATTTTTATATTATCCTTCCATCTATGTCTCGGCCTCCGCAAAGGTCTTTTTCCCTTTTGCCCACCAACTAATATTCTATATGCATTTCTGGACTCGCCCATAAGTGCTACATGTCCTGTCAATCTCTATTATTATTATTATTATTATTATTATTATTATTATTATTATTATTATTATTATTATTATTTTTATTATTATTATTATTATTATTATTATTATTATTATTATTATTATTATGTTTCGCTCTATCATGTAATAGACACTAATGGTCTCTACTTCGATTCTCGACAGAGGAGGATGCGTTAATACCCTATCTCCTGCAAAATGTTAGGTTTTATGTTGTTCTAAATGTTGATCTTATGTCATGCTGTTCACAAGACAATCAATGTAGTTTCACTTCTAGTTAATGTCTAATGTTAGTTCTAGCCCTGATATTAGTGTGGATGGAAAAATTTAAATTGTTGGCAACTTAAAGAAACATTGACATTACGACGATGTGAAGAGAAGCGAATAGAAGCATTTGAAATGTGGATATGGAGAAGAATGGAACGTGTGAAGTGGACAGACAGAAAAAGAAATGAAGCTGTGTTAGAAAGAGTGAGTGAAGAAAGAATGATGCTGAAGCTGATCAAGAAGAGAAAAAGAAAGTGGTTGGGTCACAGGCTGAGAAGCAACTGTCTACTGAATGATACACTGAAAGGAATGGTGAACGGGAGAAAAGTTCGGGGCAGAAGAAGATATCAGATGATAGACGACATTAAAATACATGGATCATATTAGGAGACAAAGAGGAAGGCAGAAAATAGGAAAGATTGAAATAAGCTGGGATTGCAGTGAAAGACCTGCCCTTTGGCAGAACAATGAATGAGTGAATGAAAAGGTATTGTGACAGCGACGTGAGATTCGAACTCACGACCAGCGTCCCGCATGAAAGCAGATCGCACAGGCTGCACGGAACATTGAGTGACGTCGCGCGGTGGAGAGAAGAGAGAGGGTGTATTACGTCACGCGACGAGTTTGCGCGCGCATCTGGTGCTGGTAGAGAGGAGAGGGCTCTGGATTTCTCTGGAATGCCATCTCTAGAGACGGGTGGAACCTTCGAGGTTACGTCGCTGTGGTTATAAATTACGGTCGTGAAGGAACGACAGCAGTTTCAGAGTTTTCAGTTATTCAGTCAGTGAGAAAGCCAGAGCAAGCAAGCCAGCCGGAGTTCGACTCGAGTGTGCGTCCGCATCTGCGTCAGCATCCGAAGGCCTGAGTTCGAGTGCAGTGGA
Organism: Periplaneta americana; assembly: GCF_040183065.1. Classification (NCBI taxonomy): domain Eukaryota; kingdom Metazoa; phylum Arthropoda; class Insecta; order Blattodea; family Blattidae; genus Periplaneta; species Periplaneta americana. The sequence goes on from NC_091130.1 coordinate 50,196,729, forward strand.
CCGCAGTTGGAGGGACCTGAGTTCGAGTGCAGTGGACCGCAGTTGGAGGGACCCGAGTTCGAGTACAGTGAACTGTCTCTGAAGGTCTGTGGTTCGAGATACTGTGGACTCGAGTGACTGAGATAGAAGAACTGTAAACTGAGAACTGATAGTTCTGATTTGTAAATAGTGCTTTGTAAATATTAGTTAAGATTAACAGTTCATTGTTGTTCGTACTAGTCCAAGTAAATTGTCATTGTCGTCGGTGGAGTGCTATAACGAATATTGTGTTGAGTGAAAATCCAATTGTTGACGAGGGCGTTTAAGGCGAATTGTAGAAAGGAATTATTGTTGTGACGAATAAATTACATTGTTGTAACTAATAAAATTCACAGTATTATACAGAATGTTTCAGAATCCATTACGCGATATGATATTGGTTTTTGAAAAATTCTGTTATATGTAGCCTAAATTGACTCATGCCCTATATCCATAATATAATCCTCTGTAAAATTCTCTAATAAACTTCAGATTTCCTTACTATAAATTGTGGAGTACTACAGTAATTAACATTAGTATTACCCCCATTTATTATTTTCACTGATACCTGTACAAAAATAGTGTCATGAATGTGTCAATTTTTTTTTTGTTATGCCTTTCACACTTTTTGTAACACATTGCGAAAAATATTGCTGTCCATAATTTACTTTCTTGTACATTTATTATTATTATTATTATTATTATTATTGTTATTATTATTATTATTATTATCATTATTCATTAGCCCTTATGCCGCTAAGAGTCGGGGCATCTAGTTTTGTCCATTTCATCCACTCTTCTCGATCTTGACTCATTCTCTTCATCTCCATCTTTGTTTTTCCAAGCTTCATACCAACTTTTTCTATTCTATCCTCCCATGTGTTTCTCGGCCGCTCTCTTCCTATTTTACCCTTTACCCACATTTCCATCACTTGCTTTGTTTTCCTGTTCTCACCCTTTCTATTCACAAGTCCAAACCACTTCAACTGATACTCTCTACCACTTCACAAATTGCCTTTTTTTTTTGTTTTGTTTTACAGTGACTATTACACTCTTACTACGTCATACTACTTTTGACCAATAAAACGGTACGAAAGGACGTATTTCAACCAATCATGGCTGCTTATCGCACAATTTTATCGCGTCCCTAGCATTTGTTTAATTTTATCGCGTCCCTAGCATTTGTTTCTTTGTTTGCCAACATTTGAAACTGCGCTGGTTCTGGACGTCAAAAAAAATATATATATAATTACAAACCACTCCAGTTGATGCACAGCAGTTTCAAATATGACTCGCATTGGCATTCAAGAACAAGAATTAATAAAAATCACTGATCATACCTATGCATCTTCTGAAATCCGATTTACAAATAAATGAAGAGCACCATTCGGAAATCCTGAATAAGTTGAATACACCATGTAGGCCTAAATCAACGACTTCCACTTCTATTACGTACACGTGCAATATAACATTAATTGAACCACCAACCACATTCAAATTTGAAAATTGTACATTCAATAATTATTCCTTTTAAAATTATTCATTCGGAAATTCTGAATAAGTTGAATACACCATGTAGGCCTAAATCAACGAGTTCCACTTCTATTACGCACACGTTCAATATAACTTCAATTGAACCACCAACCACATTCAAATTTGAAAATTGTACATTCAATAATTATTCCTTTTAAAATTATTCATGTTTATTTTTTATGTCATCGTCGTTAATTAAAACTTTTCTAAAACTTGTGTACAGTTTATTAGTTAGGTTATGTTATAGCTTCTGCTATATGATATTATGGATAGTCACGTATCAGAGATTGTTTAATATTAAGATTTATTGAAAATCATCTGTCAAGTGACGTTGATTACTGGGATTCGGCTAATTGAAGTGGAATGTTGCATTTTAATAAAAATGAAACTGAATCAACAAAGCCTTCTTGACTAGTAACATTGCCATCGTGTATAATAGTATAAGAGATCGAAAACTTCTCGACGAGAAGGCATTACTCACTACTGCCATCTAGCATGCATCTAGCGTAATATTTGTAATGTTGAGATGGTACAATAATACATTTGAAGACAGTTGTATTTTCGTAAGTCAATTAATATTTAATTGTATTGGAGTACTTCGTTACTTCTAATCTTTATATACTTTCTTCTAATCGTGTAATAGTCAATTAAATCCCACTCGAGTTTTGATTTTCTCTAGATAAATCAAAACGTCTAGTGAGATTACTGTTGATAATTTATAGTGTAATTGAAATGTTATTCTATAGTGTCACTGAAATGTGTTCTAAAGTGTCAGTGAAATGTGTCATAGTGCCAGTACAGTGAGTAAGATGAGAGTAAAGTGAAAGATTATTATCCGTACCAATGTGAAACTTATGTAGGGCCTATACATATGTCGGTTGTAATGTAAAATTAGATTCACTATTAATTAGATTATTTTATGTATCTATACTAATAATAAATCTGTAGTCGAAATTTTTCTGGTAATTTTCGATTTTCCAAAAATAATTGGTCCTAACATATATAATTAACCACCCTGAAACCGAAAATCGCTTTTTTGACATTTTTGTTTGTATGTCTGTCTATCTGTCTGTCTGTATGTTTGTTACTTTTTCACGCGATAATGGCTGAACCGATTTCGATGAAAATTGGTATATAAATTAAGTTCTTTGTAACTTAGATTTTAGGCTATATGACATTCAAAATACATTATTTAAAAGAGGGGTTATAAGGGGGTCTGAATTAAATAAATAGAAATATCTCGCTTATTATTGATTTTTATGAAAAATGTTACATGACAAAAATTACTTTAAAACTCATTTTCGATAAGTTTTATTCTTTGAAAAATTTTGATAGGACTGATATTTAATGAGATAAATGAGTTTCAAAATTAAAATAACTGCCATCTAAGGCGGTGTAATGAAATAAACAAATGAATTCGTCTATAAGGGGCCTTGGTCAACAACAATCGAAAGCTATGAATCATAGCCTACAGAGAATGTTTCTGTGTTTGTATGAAGTAATATCGGAAGCTAAAATAACCGATTTGTGTAATTAATTATTATTTCACCATTGAAAAGTGTAGTTTCTCTATATGGACATAATGCTATAATGTTATTACAGTAACTTCTGAGTGAATTGAGGACAGGTAAGATTAAAATAGCTTCTTATGCACAAACAACTTGATAGGCTATTCTGTGTATTCGTTTCCTGTATTTCTTAAAATAATGTTTATTTCAGAGAATTAAACAAGAGTGTATTGATTTAGTATGCAGTAATAATATGTTAGTTTAGTATTCCATTATTTTATAATCCAAATTTTAACTATGCTCAATTGAATCGTGTTAAAATACATAAAATACATATGCATTAAATGCAATGCAAAAAAATTGAGTAATGAGCCAAGCAGATTATGTTGCGCTGTTGTAAAATAAAATTTGTTCCTCCTGAGATTCAAGAGACCCCATAACAAATTAAAAACTTACTTATCGGTGTACATCCGTTATCAACACATTTTTTATATAATATAATATAATATAATATAATATAATATAATATAATATAATATAATATAATATAATATAATATATAATATACTGGAATGCTTTACCTGCAGACTTACTAAAGGCTTTACCAACAACCAAAAATGTATTTAAAAATAGGCTTAAGGACTTAACTAATAGACGATAATTATATACAGTATTTAAAGGGTGTAATTGATATTTTGTTATTGAAGTAGTCTATCAGTGAAGAATTATGTTGTGTCAGTGAAGTGTGTTGAGTAAGTGAAACGTGTTCTTGTCAGTGAAGCTTTATAGTTTATAGTGGCAGTGCAAAGTATTTGAACAGTGAAATGTTTTTGAAGTGTTAATGAAATCAGGATAGAATCAGTGAAATGTGTCGTAGTTCCAGTGCAGTGAGTGAGTTGACAGCGAAATGAGTGTAGTGTTGAAAGGTACTTGTGCAGATATGAACATATCATACTCGTGGATTTTAGTTCGAACATAGGTTTAAGGTACAAATTAGATTTACTTTAAATGTTATTTTAACCGATCGTGCTTCATTTAATTTAGGATGTTCCCTGTTGTTGTTATTATTATTATTATTATTATTATTATTATTATTATTATTATTATTATTATTAATTATCACTATTATTATTAATTGTATTTTTTTATTAATTGTGTTTATTATTGTCTTTATTGAGTGTAATTAGTTACCACTGCCACCGGGTATATACCCATTGCAGTGTGAATAAATACATACATATATACTGACTTACTTACAAATGGCTTTTAAGGAACCCGAAGGTTCATTGCCGCCCTCACATAAGCCCGCCATCGGTCCCTATCCTGAGCAAGATTAATCCAGTCTCTATCATCACTCCCCACCTCCCTCAAATCCATTTTAATATTATCCTCCCGTCTACGTCTCGGCCTCCCCAAAGGTCTTTTTCCCTCCGGTCTCCCAACTAACAATCTATATGCATTTCTGAATTCGCCCATACGTGCTACATGCCCTGCCCATCTCAAACGTCTGGATTTAATGTTCCTAATTATGTTAGGTGAAGAATACAATGCGTGCAGTTCTGTGTTGTGTAACTTTCTCCATTCTCCTGTAACTTCATCCCGCTTAGCCCCAAATATTTTCCTAAGAACCTTATTCTCAAACACATTTAACCTATGTTCCTCTCTCAGAGTGAGAGTCCAAGTTTCACAACCATACAGAAGAACCGGTAATATAACTGTTCTATAAATTCTAACTTTCAGATTTTTCGACAGCAGACTGGATGATAAGAGCTTCTCAACCGGATAATAATACGCATTTCCCATATTTATTCTGCGTTTAATTTCCTCCCGAGTGTCATTTATATTTGTTACTGTTGCTCCAAGATATTTGAATTTTTCCACCTCTTCGAAGGATAAATCTCCAATTTTTATATTTCCATTTCGTACAATATTCTGATCACGAGACATAATCATATACTTTGTCTTTTCGGGATTTACTTCCAAACCGATCGCTTTACTTGCTTCAAGTAAAATCTCCATGTTTTCCCTAATCGTTTGTGTATTTTCTCCTAACATATTCACGTCATCTGCATAGACAAGAAGCTGATGTAACCCGTTCAATTCCAAACCCTGCCTGTTATCCTGAACTTTCCTAATGGCATATTCTAGAGCGAAGTTAAAAAGTAAAGGTGATAGTGTATCTCCCTGCTTTAGCCCGCAGTGAATTGGAAAAGCATCAGATAGAAACTGACCTATACGGACTCTGCTGTATGTTTCACTGAGACACATTTTAATTAATCGAACTAGTTTCTTGGGAATACCAAATTCAATAAGAATATCATATAATACTTCCCTCTTAACCGAGTCATATGCCTTTTTGAAATCTATGAATAACTGATGTACTGTACCCTTATACTCCCATTTTTTCTCCATTATCTGTCGAATACAAAAAATCTGATCAATAGTCGATCTATTACGCCGAAAACCGCACTGATGATCCCCAATAATTTCATCTACGTACGGAGTTAATCTTCTCAAAAGAATATTGGACAAAATTTTGTACGACGTCAACAAAAGCGATATTCCTCGAAAGTTGCATACATAATATAATATAATATAATATAATATAATATAATATAATATAATATAATATAATATAATATAATATAATATAATATAATTTAAGTTATTTAAGTTATTTGAAGGGTTCAGAACCATAGTGGCCCAAGCGCCATTTACTGAATACGTAGGAAACAAGCGTTAAAATTAAGTTATCATAAATCAATGGAAACATATAGCAAGTAAAATGAAGTATACACATTAAATCTAAATGATATGTCAGTCTTCATTAAAGTATGGATGCATGTAATAAAAATTAAGAAACATGTTAAAGGAATTGTCATTGCACCAAATGAGTGGTCTCTGGATCAAAATGATAGCATTTTAATTATTTAAATACAATTTAAATTAAGTAACATATTAAACGATTTATCCCTCTATCAAACACGAATGTTCCCTGGATCAAATGTCCTATTTTAATTATGTAATTACTTTATATTTATTTATAACAGGTGCAGCGGAGCGCACGGGTACGGCTAGTTATTAATAATTGTAATTATTGTGTACAATTGTATTGTGTATTCTTATTGTATTGTGTAAGCAATTGTATTGTGTATTGTATAATTGTTTTGTGTACTGTAAATTTTATTGTGTATACCACTGCTATCGGGTGCTTGCCCACTTGCAATGTAAATAAATACATACATCTTCTCGTATTATCTCATTTCATATCCTGTCTCTTCTAGTTTTTCGCGTTATTCTTCTCAGATATTTCATCTCTATCTAACTAAAATAATTTAACAGGCACCAATATGAGAAGATCAACTTTTGCTTACCGAGTTTCACACAAAAGGCGTGTATCCTTAATTATAAATTGTACGATTTAAGTAGATATATAGTATGTAAATAGTTTATTATAATTTCAATAAAATAACTTTCGTTAATTATAATAATTTTTATATTAGTTTTCTATTTAAGAAAATAGACATTTAGAATTGAATAAAATGTTAAACGTATAAGCTATTCAAAAGCCACGAAAGATCTGGAAGTCATCCAATTTTGTTAAGAAGTAAATTTGTAGAAAAATGACACACAATTACAGAATTGTACTTCTGCCTTTCACAAATTTCAAACTAAACTTGAACATGAGTTTCTGTCTTGCAAAGCTGACTCTCTAGCAAGTCAGTTATTTATAAAGCTGGTCAAAATAAAGATCTGTAAATAATTAGTAACAAGTAAATACGAAACTGCTCTTTGACTTATCGACAGGGAGGAGACTCTATTATTATTCTTAATTCTGAATGTAGTAAGTGATGCTGTATGGCTGCTGCCACTGGCGTGTTCGTGAAATAGTTGCTAGGTCGTTGTCTTGAAACTACCTCATAGACTATCGGCCGAAGATCCGGGTTCGAGAACCTGGGATGATCAAAACTGCAGTGAAGCCGAGTTCATACTATGAGTGTTTTCTTTTGCTTTGCTGCATCTATTCAATGCTGCTTTACAACTCAACAGGTAGGCCTACTATGCAGATATATTATTCAGAAACTGCCGAAGAAAACTCTTTTACATCAATATCTTGAATTGCAAATGTCCGCCTACACAACTTCGAATAAAGCTGAAATGTTAAATCTAGGCCGTAAAACAAAAGACAAAAATTTCCTGCTACAAGTCATTTCATGTAAAGTTGTCTCTGGCGTACACATAGGCCAAAACAGGAATACAGAGAATTTGCACGTAGTACACTATTACACGTGATATTTTTTTCCCCCAACAAAGTGCCATGTTGATTCTTTCTGCGTCCCAGTGTCAGTGTTGAAGACGTTCCTTTCAGTCAGAGTGAACCTTCTGGTTATTTTTACGTAGAATATGTCTTTGCTCGCACTGCAATAGGGACCCAAACTCAGATTGTATCACGGAATTAGACGAGATTATAAACGTCTACTGTGAGAGAGCTAACGGAGATATCCTAATAAATCACATTGCACTTCAGAGTATAGAGACGACGTTTCTGACATGCGCAGTTCGAGCGGTGTCACCTGTGATGTGGTCAGCGCCTCGAGAACAGTACATCATACAACTTTCATTTTGTTATTCGATTCAGAATTGCAAGCTCTGCTAGTAGAATACAATTTATAAACTACTTAAAGATTAATTTTTTAGTCCTACAGAATTAATCTGTTATGTAACAATGATTATTAGGGGAGAAAAATTCGCTCTGGCGCCGGGGATCGAACCCAGAACCTTGATTCTACGTACCAAGCGCTCTAACCACTGAGCTACGCCGAAGTTCAACCCACAGCACTAGATCGAATCTCCCTCCTCTAGTGTTTTTCCTTATGTGGCCTTACTCCATGTTCGATATATATGTTGAACTATATTAAGTCGACTGTCATGGTACAAGGAGCGCACTCAGTTGAGTGACTTGGTGGCCGGGATTCCATAGTATACAGTACCTATATACATATGTACTGTTGGGCGAAGAATCTACTTAAATATTAATTTTTTAGTGTACAGAATTAATCTGTTATGGTAACAATGATTCGGCGTAGATCAGTGGTTAGAGAGCTTGGTACGTAGAACCAAGGACCCGGATTCGATCCCCGGCGCCGGAGCGAATTTTTCTCCTCTAATAATCATTGTTACCATAACAGATTAATTTTGTAGGACTAAAAATGAATGTTTAAGTAGATTCTTCGCCAAACAATGCATATATATATATATATATATATATATATATATATATATATATATATATATATATACTGTGAATCCCGACCACCAAGTCACTCAATTGATTGCGCTCCTCGTATAATGACAGTTGACTTAATATATGTCAACTTAGGCCTGGCCTATATGTCGAACATAGAGTAAGGTCACATAAGGAAAAACACTAGAGGAGGGAGATTCGATCCGGTGCTGTGGGTTGAACTTTGGCGTAGCTCAGTGGTTAGAGCGCTTGGTACTTAGAACCAAGGACCTGGGTTCGATCCCCGGTGTCGGAGCGAATTTTTCTCCTCTAATAAATCAAACATAAAGTTTAGAGAAGTTTGAACGAAATCATAAATCTTTACGTTAATGTTTGAGAAGTTCCGCGTAAAAATTAATTTCTGCACGCCGTATAAAATATGTATTTAAAATGCATAATACATGTCATAAAATGTAAAATATGAAAAGAATTCAAAACTTGCTGCAATACATTAATAAAGTTGTTAAATTGTTACTCGAGTTTCCAGGCTAACAGCATGCATTACTTGCGGTAATTCATTCGAGTACTTCATATCAAGTCTTCATTCCCTCTATCCTTTGAAACGATACGCAGACAGCACATAGTGTTTCCGTGTATTTTTTAGCTACTCGCCGCGCCGGTACAGATCCCAGAGTCTACTGATCATCAAAGGATTTCGGTGGTTTTCATCATATCAATGTAATTAATTTGATTTGTAGTTTTCATTCAAATTACTCATCTAACTAAATAAAAAACAAATTTTACAACATATAATAATTTGTTTTTCTGTTATTTCTATTGCGAACGTTTTCGCCTCAATGGCATCTTCAGACATTTTCGTACAATATCTAAACATTTGTGCATGTCAATTGAAATATTTAAGTTACATATACAGAATGGAAGTGAAATAATCCTGCAGATTGAAAGATACGATAGGATACACGTAAATAAATAGAAAACCTATATTACGTTTTGTGATTAAATGCACGGTTAATTAGAAAATTAAGTTTGAAGTTGCAGCAGTCCGGCAACATCGTCGCTAAACACTCTACTTGTATACAGATGTAAAAGGTCAACTCGGCGAGTATCCGTACATAATGTAAATTGTTCAGCTGTTTTTAATTGCGTTCTAACTGTTTTATAATTATGACATATCCATTGTACATAATATTTTGTAATTCTGGTTTTTTCGTATTAGACAATGATGTACAAATACTTTAAAAATCACATATGCACTCTGACATGGTCAGTCTAGTTAGCGCACTTGGTATAACGCTGGCCTTATATGCCGGAGGTTACGGGTTCGATCCCGGGCCAGGTCGATGGCATTTAAGTGTGCTTAAATGCGACAGGCTCATGTCAGTAGATTTACTGGCATGTAAAAGAACTCCTGCGGGACAAAATTCCGGCACACCGGCGACGCTGATATAATCTCGGCAGTTGTGAGCGTCGTTAAATAAAACATAACATTTAACAACTCTGACATGCTCCTAAAAAACTCATCTGAGTTTCTAGTTTTTGTCGTAATGGCACAATTCATGCAAGTTGTAAGTTGTCAACCAGATATTCTATAATGTGTTTTTGTCATATTCAGTTGAGACCTGATGATGTCGTAAGGCGAAAGCGCTCGTCGTAAAATAAAATAAATATATTTTAGGTAATTGATTAACTAGCGGACTCACTCGTGTTAATTATGTAAGTTTGTGCGGCTTACAGCTGTTTCGGTGCTTCATCACACCATCCTCAGAGCGTACTAGATCTCGGCGTCATCTCGAACTTCTCTGCCTGTTATGTGGGTGCGTTTGATTGTTGAAAGGTGTTGAAAAGTGGAGTCAAATAGTGTGTGTACTGAAATTGATCTGTTAATCAATTACTTATATTCAAGTTTTAAAAGTAATGTATGCAAGATTCAAAATGAAATATATTTTATACTCAATGATACAACTCATTGTTTTAAGTGATAAGTATTGACCGAACAGTAACTTAATATAATTTATTCATGTTCATCAAAATCTTGTTATGTTCAAGATTGAAGTGCCGTCTGATATTATAATGTTTTATATATAATCTTAACTGAGGAGTTGAGAAATTCAAGTTTACCTTTATTCAAAGTAACAAAATAGTTTTGTTCCCATGTTTATTTGAAATTAAAACAAAAATTACAATTTACTCGCCATATTCCGCCACTTTACACACCCCTGATTAGAACGCAATGAGTTTAACCTCTGCTTAATGTACGCACACACACAGACAGGTAGAATATTTGTGGAGGGAGAAATGAAGGGATTGTGTACACAGTGATATGCGGTAACACAGTGCCCATGCCTGGCATAGAATTACTAAAATCACACATACCCAGTGACCAACGAATTCATTTCAATACTAGCCAGGAATCGAACATCCAGAAATACTATCAGTTAAGGCACATAGAACAGTTGCATATCCCTGGATATTCAATAAAAAAGGTATGTCATCATCTGAATATATTAATGCGGTGAAGATGTCATGCAACCTTTCTGCAGTACGGTCAGTCCCAGGTAGAACATTCAACACAACCTGTTGCTACCACCCAGACTGTGACGAGACTGAAACACTAGAACATGTGCTGGGTTTCTGCCGAAAGACTGAGTTACTGCGGAACAACCGCCATCACAGGGTAAGGACAATGCTTGCCGACATCATAAGACAACAAGGATTAAAAGTCCAGGAGAAATGCATTGTATCTCGGAAGATGATTCAACAAGACGAGCAGATATTGTTGTCATTGATAGAAAAAAGAACACAGGAACAATACTAGACCCGACTGTCAGGTTTGAAAGAGATGCACAACAGCCAAAACTTTACTGATGATGAAAAGAAAATCATCTGTGAACCTTGCATTCCTTATTTTAGCAAGCAGTATAACATCATGGCTGATCATTGATCAGTACACGGACTTATTTTTGGATTTCATGGTACTATCTCTAAATACACCTATAACCTTTTAAAAAGTCAAAAGGATTCACATTTTACAATGTCGAGAAAATCCTTAGAGAAATTCTAAAGGACTCAATTCAAATTTTGCAATTTCATCTCTATTTCAAGTAATATGATTCACTTTAATTTTCTTTTGAAATTTATTGTATGTATTTTCATTGTAAACTTTTATACAGAGTGTTTCCGGGCTAGAGTTACAAACTTTCAGGGATGATGGGGAAGGGCACATGTATCAATTTGAGATAAGGAACCCTGGTCCGGAAATGATTGAGTCGAAAATTAAAAGAAAAAATAGTTGTGTGGAAATGAAATAATTTTATTCCTCTGTACACCTTATTTATGTGTATTTATCTGTATATCTTACACATATTGTATTCATCTGACGTTGTTTACGTTGTCTACTTACAGTATTCCATTCAGAGCGCTGTCTGAGAGATGGGGACAGGAAACTACACTAAAGCAATGCAGATAGGGTAATGTGTAACGGACATGGTCGGTCCTGAAATGCACATCTGTATACAGCAGTGTATGTGTACAAGTTGCAGTGTCCAGTCGATCAGTCCTAGTGACATGGAGGAGTACACGAGAGCGGAATATGCAGACATGATTTTCGAATACGGATGAGCCAATGGGAACAGTAGACAAGCTCACATATTGTATCGGATTAAGTACCCACGTAGGAGGTATCCGACCCATATCATTTTTCCACGACTGTTCCAAAAGTTAAGGGAAAAAGGGCACGTGGTGCCAAATTACAATTCCATTTCCACACAACTATTTTTGCTTATAACTTTCGACTCAGTCATTTCCGGACCATGGTTCCTTATCTCAAATTGATACATGTGCCCTTCGCCATAATCCCTGAAAGTTTGTAACACCACCTCGGAAACACTCTGTATATGTAGGCTATTTGTTTTCTGGTTACTTGTGGTCACCCTTATTGAATGGCAGATTGTTTTATTTTATAAATCCGATGTGTGATGTAAGGTTTGAAACAAAATTATTGCTTACAATTTTGAGAAATAAATCCCTGGCTGCTCAAATATCCCAAGCTATCTACTGCCTCTTACTCCGTTGTTGCTCGTGCTCGCGTTGCGTGACCGCGACTCGGTTGATGCATGGCCCCGCTCCGCTCCCGAGCAGACAAGTTCTATTCATTACTACAACAATAATAATGAGTGATTTAACGCTCAGCTGGGAGCGTGATTGCAACCAGTAATTCATACAGCTCCCGTATTTGAAACTCTTATTTGTTTCTCTTACTTAGGAGGGTAAAATGGAGTCAAGTACTCTTCAACGGACCTTACCTTGAACGTAGAATAATTCATTATGAAATAGCGAATTATATTTAAAGCTTATATATTATGAAACAAGCCAAGGAATTTTTCTTATACTGTATTTATTATTCAAATACGTGGCAGTCCTTGAAATATAGTCTGCGCCACTTCATAAGGAAATACGAAATTACATTGGAGATTAGGAACGAAGTCAGCCTGATCGGTATGTTTCTGCGCATGTAATCAATTTGCTTCTGTCTGTTTCTGGAAATTAATAAAATTCAGCGTTTGTACTCCATGTCTCAAAATATTATAATATACTATTTTGCTGCATGTCCTCAACGAATGGAACAGTTACTACATTTATTTATTTATTTATTTATTTATTTATTTATTTATTTATTTATTTATTTATTTATTTATTTATTTTAGTGTAGTTAACGCCATCAGGCCTTCTCTTCCACACCACCAGAAATACAAATACAATGACAGAAATAAAAAGAAAAATCACACTATAAACAAAGTAAAGCCACAAAAGAATATATAGCTCACGCAAGAAACGATTACAGAAAACCAATGGTGGCGTTGCTGTCTGCTTTGACGTGTGTATGTAGGCACGCCCAGAGGGGAGAGGTGCGAGCCGATGGAAGTACTGTCTCTTCCAAAAAGATGAACAAATGAGGACATCGCTGTGGAAATAAAGAAAGTAGCAAGAGAAAAATTCGAAGCTAATTAAACGCGCAACATATGTTTACGAATGAAATAATACCGTGCGATACAAGACACGTACGTATTCACATGCAATGGAACAAACTAAAGTCGTAATGTAACTATCACAACGCAAGACTGATTCTATCGATGTCATTTCTCTTCCGACTGTACTCTTGAATATCATTCAAGTTATCTCGTGACCTTTCCTGTCGCCCGCTCTTCCTTATCGCAGTGTTTGATTCGCATTCCTTCCGTCGGTATTCCGTACTTGCGAGACTATACATAGGCTGCAGTCACACAAACTTTAAATGAATGATTAATTTTGGAGCAACAGAAACAAATATGAATAACACTTGGGAGGAAATTAAACACAGAATAAATATGGGAAAAGTCTGTTATTATTCGGTTGAGAAAAAGTCTGAAAGTTATAATTTATAAAACAGTTATATTACCGGTTGTTCTGTATGGTCGTGAAACTTGGACTCTCACTTTGAGAGAGGAACAAAGATTAAGGGTTTTTGAGAATAAGGTTCTGAGGAAAATATTTGAGGGTAAGAGGGATGAAGTTACAAGAGAATGGAGAAACTTACACAACGCAGAACTGTATGCATTGTATTCTTCATCTGACATAATTAGGAACATTAAATCGAGACGTTTCAGATGGGGAAGGCATGTAGCATGTATGGGCGAATCAAAAATGCATATAGTGTTAGTTGGGAGGCCGGAGGGAAAAAGACCTATGGGAAGGCCGAGACGCAGATGGAAGGATAATATTAAAATGTATTTGAGGGAGGTGGTATATGATGATAGAGACTGGATTAATATTGCACAGGATAGGGACAGATGGCGGGCTTATGTGAGGGCGGCAATGAACCTGCGGGTTCCTTAAAAGCCATTTGTAAGTAAGTACGTAAGTAACTAGTTAAGGCATCAAGCCTTCTCTTCCACAACACCACAAATACAAATACAATAGTAATACTCCTGGTTGAGTGTTAGAGAAGGCCGTATGGCCTTAACTCTGCCAGGTTAAATAAATCATTATTATTATTATTATTATTATTATTATTATTATTATTATTATTATTATTGAAAATAAAAAGAAAAATCACACTATAAACAAAGTAAAGCCACACAAAAATATACATATGCTGCAGTCACACAAACTTTAAATTAGTCATTAAGTATCATAATTAATTGTATCCTAATTAATTAACGAACATAAAAAGAAACTTGACATTTTAATCTAGAGTAAAGAAAAATATAAATCAACACTTCTAGCAATACCTAAAAACCATTAAATAATACAAAATTTTCCAATTTAATTTCAATTGTGATAAAGTCAGGCAGTCCCTGACGTCATTAGATAACGAATTCCAGAGACGAGGTATTTCTAAACTTAAAATGAGTGATTAAGTACAATAATTGAATCCTAGTTAATTGACAAGGCTAATGTACAGGGTGTTACTAATAATAAAAATAATAATAATAAAAATAACAATAATAATAATACTTACTTACTGGCTTTTAAGGAACCCGGAGGTTCATTGCCGCCCTCACATAACCCTGCCATTGGTCCCTATCCTGTGCACGATTAATCCAGTCTCTATCATCATATCCCACCTCCCTCAAATCCATTTTAATATTATCTTCCCATCTACGTCTCGGCCTTCCCAAAGATCTTTTTCCTTCCGGTCTCCCAACTAACACTCTATATGCATTTCTGGATTCGTCCATACGTGCTACATGCCCTGCCCATCTCAAACGTTTGAATTTAATGTTCCTCATTATGTCAGGTGAAGAATACAATGCGTGCAGTTCTGCGTTGTGTAACTTTCTCCATTTTCCTTTAACTTCATCCCTCTTACCCCAAATATCTCATGCCACCATGTTTTAGATTGCTACCAGTGCACTTCATTAGAACCAGGTACCCAGCTTCGAAGCCGTTAGCCCTGTGAACTTACAATATATTTATTTTCCCCTATTATCATAATACAGGGTTGTTATCTAAGAAATTAGCAAGTTCTTTGTGATAGTAGAAGAGAAAGAGAGGGGGAAGGGAAGTGGTCCGTGGCGCATTTCTTTTAGGCCTCATCCCGACATTTGTCTTCTTGCTCAAGGGAAACCACGGAAAAACCTAGAGCAGGATGAGATGTCGTGCTGACGACAAGCCAATTGGCTATAGTGGGGTCGGAATATGTTGAGAAGACCCGTGTCGATTGCTTTTGACTGCGTTGTACTAAGCTACGCCGGCACTACTCCTACCTGCATAGTGATGCGTGCAAGAGTCCTCGGTTCATAAACATTAGCTATACTACATCGCGCGTTTCCCTGTAAGCAATACTTTCTCCGGGGTCTGATTATTACAGACCACGGCCTCTCAGCCCGGAAAATGAATCTAGATCTATAGACTCCGGCCGTGAAAGCCTACACTACAATATTATTATTATTATTATTATTATTATTATTATTATTATTATTATTCCCTCTCACTCTCTCTCAATAGTAATAGCAATTTTCTCCGTTCATTCCCTGGTGATTCGATTCGCTCCGAACAGTCGTCATTCGTTCACAGCGTCTGAGTGCAAGCCCGCCTTTGGTTCGCAGAGCTGACCAGGACCGGATGAGTGAATGAATCAGTGTGGGTCGGATCGGGGCGGCCACCTCTCACTACTCCTACCTCTCACAGGTGTATTTCCTTCAAACACTCGAATAATTTATTAGCGTGGAACAAAAAAGAAAAGCCATACCGACGAAACCAGGCTAGAAGCGGGTTTATTACGAGCTGAGTGGTGTAGTGGGCTGTGAGGAGGTGAAGCGTAGTGACAGCGTCCTTCTCCGCCTCTTAAAGGACAGGCAGATTCCATTGGGTCAACACCTGCCCACTTCAACAGTTTACTTGTCATTCACAATTCACATTTTTCACGTCGCATCCCAACATTTCTTCAGAAACCTTTGCATGTCAGCGACCCAGCGTACCTCGCTCATTCAGGCAACTTCATCACTCAACAAAGAGCCGTTTGCGTTAGTTTACTTCGAGTAATTGAATCGGTCATTGCAGAAAGGTGATAAGTCATAAAATCGTACTTTTGAGATAATCAATAAAAACTGTTTTCTTCTTCCAATACTGGAGTAATCATTATAAATCTTTTTTCTTACTCTGTTTATGAATAGTGAAGCACAGGGACATCACTTTATTTTTTCTAACATTTTTAACATTAACCTGCCTATACTCGGAAACACTGTTATCCCCTTCCATTACAGGAGTTTGGAGTTGCTAGTGCAATATGTAAACAAATCATTTTACTAGCTATAGGAGGAGAGAAAAGTATTGCATCCATTTATGTTACAGGGAAATATAGTATTACGATTTTCAGTTTGGTCATTACTTTACAGTATTTTATCAAAAAACAGTAGAATAGTAACAATTTTTTTCACAAACTCAAGTCTTCAGGCGGTTATATGCATTATGTAATGCCTACTTTATTCAGCATATTACTAACCTAATTTATTCCTGAGAATTTTTTGAGCACTTCCGTAAGAAACCCCAATTTCTAGAGCTAACTTCTTGACCGACTTATTAGGACCTCGCTGCATCCTTTCTCTAGCATCTTCTACAGCATCTTCTGTCACCTTTGTTGGCCATCTTACACTTTTCTTCCTTTCTGTACACTCTGTTTCTCTAAATTTATCTACCATATTAGTGACATTTCTACGAAAATATTGCGTAATGATATAATCAGGAAATTGTAAAAAAAAAAAAAAAGAAAGAAAGAAAAACTGTTGTTCACATTCGGTTATATTGTAATTCCAGTTTCCATCATCGTCCTTCATACCTACAAGTAGTAAAGCAAAACTCTTGTTTAAATAATGCTGTTAAGTACCGTACCATATTATAGGGTACCGTACTTTCGGTAACTCTAATTTTCACTTGTGCTCAGTCCACACATATAAATTCAGTTATGCTACACACCATACCTGTGTGAAAATAAACTTCAATAATATAAGCTCTTTCTTCTATACAAAACGCAACATATTTCTGAAACACACTGTACTCTGTACTATTTATTTCACTGCTAGCAACAGCGGCCGTAAGTTTGTGTGATTGACGTTAGCAAGGACATTAGTGAAAGGGGTGGGAGTCAAGTACATTTAGAAACGCAGGTACAATAAAAATTGAAGTAAAAATAAAACGATGTCCCTGTATAATACATGATGTTAGACATCTGACATCTCAAACACTTTTGTTTAAAGTTGTTTAATCGAACCATGACTTATCCCCTTTCTGCAAGGAATTGTTAAATATAAAAGAAAAAGAAATATAATTTACAATTTTGGGCTAATGTAATATTTGAAAACAAACTAAATGTTAATAATTTCAATGATAAAGATGTTTTTGTGTGTAATCACTACATTACTGTCATCATTTACGTAATTATTTTTGCATTTTAATCATTATTCCTACTACAGAAATGTACCAATATGTGATTTTATACCACAGTTTTAAATCAAAACTCTACTTTTAAACTAATACTCAAAAACTGCATATAGGAGAGCAAAATATGTACACTAAAGTACTACACAAAATCATTTGTTTCAACTGTTATAGAGTGCATTGTTAGACGTTGGAAGCCACGTACAGTTGGGACGTTCGTTCTGTGCCGGTGAGAATCATATGGTAGCTAGCCTGTGAGCCTACACTCTCGCGCATGCGCAGAATATGGCAAGTGGCCAGTCTCGCAGAAAGCCTTGGCTGTGTAACATCGTCCTGCCACGTGCGTGATAATTGCTGTTTGCTAGTTTAGTTAGTTCATATTCATATTGTTTATTTATTATCGTGGCAAATTGCAGTTGTGTGTGTTTGTGTAGACTAAAATGCCTCCTATTCAGTCTAAACTTGGCGCAAAAACACTGCATAGCCAAACTCGGGAAGGTGTGAACAATATACATTCTTTCATGAAGAGTGAAGCAGCTTCTGGAGACTTTTTAATACCGCTGAAAAAGGTGCAAGAACGAGTGAGTGCAGCAACTAAAGTGCCCGAAAGAACAATAAGAAAGATAATTAAAGAAGGGAAACAGTGTGAGGAAGAAGGGACCTCTTTTGGAACGCCCGGTAAAGTTCATCGTGTACCGAAACGCATCACAGATGTTGATGATTTTGATAAAAGAGTTATACGACAGACAATTTATAATTTTTATATAAATGACAAAACAGTGCCCACTGTCAGTAAACTGCTACCTAAACTAAAAGATGCCATAAACTTTAACGGGGGTAGTACAAGTTTAAAGATCATTTTACGTGATATGGGGTTTAAATGGAAGAAGACAATAAATAATAAAGCGGTGTTACAGGAAAGGCATGATATTCGAGAACAGCGCGTATCATATTTACGCGCAATAAAGAAATACAGAGAAGAAGGTAGGCCTCTAATATACGAGGATGAAACGTATATTCATAGCACGCATACAAGACCAAAAAATTGGAGTGATGACAAAACCTCAGGTTTACTGGCGCCTATTTCGAAAGGACCTAGGCTTATTATTGTTCATGCAGGGGGTCGAGCGGGTTTTGTACCTGGCGCATTTCTGATGTTTAAATCGAACAGGAAAACTGGAGACTGCCATCATGAAATGAATGCCAACAATTACCAGAAGTGGATAACGGAAAAGTTGATTCCGAATTTGCCCCCTAGATCTGTTTTTATAATAGATAACGAACCTTACCATAACGTGCAGTTGCATAAAGCTCCCTCAAGTAATTCAAAGAAAAGTGATATGCAGGACTGGCTTAGAAGAAACAATGTGCAGTTTCAGGAAAATATGCTGAAAGTGGAGCTTTACGGGCTCATTAAAACACATAAGCCACTTCATAAAACTTACGTGATTGACAATCTCTTAGCTATGAATGGACACTGTGTACTCAGATTGCCGCCGTATTCACCTGAGCTAAATCCATTGGAATTGATTTGGGCAGATATCAAGCAGTGGGTAGCCGGTAAAAACACAACTTTTAAATTAGAGCAAGTGATGAAATTGTGCCAACAACGGGTTGATGACATCAGTGTAGAAAAATGGGAAAAAGTATGTGAACATGTTGAAAAAATCGAAGATGAATATATTGAACAGGAAGGAATTATGGAAAATGTAATTGAAAGCTTCATAATTACGGGCGGAGACAGCAGTAGTGAAAGCGACGACGATGAAGATGATGATCACGACGACAATGGTGGTGATATATCTGGTATCGAAAGTTTGTCTGATGATTAGATATATTGATTACGTCTGTTTCTCTTCATTGCTATATAATTGAACCATGTATATCATGTTATGTTTATAATCAGTTTGTATTTATTATGATAACACGTGTGATGTGATAAGTGATACTGGAGAACTGTGAGTAGAATGCGCCGTTCATCGCACATCCTGGAACCAACTGCGCATGATGATGTCACTACACGCTGCAGATCCCAGCCGAGGCGGTAAGTCACGTGTTTCTATAAACTCACTCTGTTGCTCAAGATAACCAAGCACACCGGCACAGAACGACCGTCCCAACTGTAATTTGTAGATTCCTTGTCACATCTTCGTAAAAGAAAGTGTGTTCCAATGGAATGTATTGCCTCACATTCGATACGTCTCCAAGTTTTTTTTTCGTATTAATGGGAATTTTCCATTTGTATGCTTTTGTGTAGCCATTACTGAGAGTCCAGAACCTGGTTTTTTCATACAGAATCTGTTTCCTCACTTCACTACCAATGAACAAACTGGTAGTCACACATCCTGGATCATCTTTAGAGTAAACAAATTCACTGAATTGTGCTGAAGAAAACATATTCTTATCTTTCCCTTTCTTCCTCAGTGTGTCTAATGAGCAGGTGGTTTTCTTGTAATACTCTGGCCACCAGTATTTAAAATACAAAATATCATCAGTAGTAACTGATTCTACAGAAAATCTGTTGTGTTTGCCTGGTGGATCAAGGTATTGTATTGGTCTGCCGCATATACCCTGTCTGTCTTCCTTAGTTTGCGCTTCACTACACCACAGTTACAGTCACAGGGAAGAAATGAATGGCCTCGTTGTGGAAAATAATGGATGATTTTGTTAAATATCCCCATTTGGTCAGTGCAAGCAACAATCGAATTAATGTATGGTTTTTATTTTGCCCTTCATAGTTATCAGAGAAAAGATACAATTCCTAGACTGAAGAAGGGACATTATTTTCAATGTAGTTCGTAAGGAACACACTTCATTTGGAGATTTGTGGCCTATACCTTCATGATAGGAATAGAAGTGCACCGTATGGTCTTTGAAATTGTGAATGTTGAAAATTGATGACCCAAAGTTGCGTCTAAACAAACAAAGAGTAGTTTCTTACCCACATTGTTCTCCTGTCGTACGGGCTGCTACAGCCTTCCCAATGGAATTGACGTTCCAAAGCCTTCAGTTTATTTTTCTTATTTACATCTCTGCGGTAGTTAATTTCATTGCGTTTACGTTTACCACTAATAACACAGTTTTCTTCCCCTGGGTCACTTACTACTTCTAGCTTATCTGTCATTTTCCTTATCAGCTGATGGGCGCGTAATTTATTAGATCCGCGGCACTCAGTTGCATCACGCCGTCAGTCAGTGCAGAAAGAAGGTAAGTCGCTGACTTGTCCCCTTTCTGCAATGACTGCGCTGCTTATGTTACTCTGCTTTGCGTTGAGAATGAGCAAATTTGTCCCATTTCTGTATGGAAATGTGTGTCTAACTCTGGAGAAAGCAATGGCACTCTTAACTCATTTTCGCGTTTTTCATGACTTATCCCCTTTCTGCAATGACCGATTCAATTCGATTTTCTATAACCAAGGACTTTTTTTTATTATTAGGTTGACGGGTAAGTTCCACTGCGTAAAAAATTTTAGCCTTTTTTTTTTGCGCTGGCCATGTGATACATGTTTTCTATATAATCTGACCCTCCTGAATACGAATATGACAATAAAAACCAGTTGTTGGTTACGGTTTTTGAGAAATTTTCGAATTTACATCTATTCAAAATACTGCTTTATATAATGACAATAAGGTTAAATCTTTACTGTTCAGAAGGTTGCAGCTTTCTTTTTCTGCATTTTATTTTACACTGGGCATCAGGTACATCACATCTGATGTCGACCAGAGTCAGTGATGTAGACAATTTTTATCGTTACTTTTCAATAATGCAATAGTAAGCTATTCACGGTAACAATACCGACAATAATGACATTCTTAAAATGTTTCTCGTACAGATCTCGGATTATATCTCTGCCGATCAGAGGCCGTTAAATTTCAAATGGCTTATCTTACAACGTGGGCGTCAGCTTATTGAAAAGCATTACAGCTTTTCTCCCCTCTCCTCACTTCCCCACCGCAAATGTGACGTTGCACAGAGGCAGAGGTAAAATACGAGATCTGTACAAGGCCCTCTACGTGAATCTATCAACTATAAAGCAAATGTACATAGCAGGCCATAAAAATTTTACATTTAGATAATATTCAATAATTTTACATTACTTTAAAAAAAAAGCGGATAAAACTTTATACGATACATACGTCGTAACTTCATATTACAATACTCGACTGGTTACTGCAGGCCTCGTTTGACAAATTTCCAATCTTGCATTGTAAAATGAAACGTTACGACATTAGTATCGTAGTAGTAAATTACGATACAAAATTGGGAAGTACTTTTTACAAAATCGAGGAAAAGTTTGAAAAACGAGCAGAGCGAGTTTTTCAGTTTCCGCCATTTTGTAGTGCACTTTACAAACATGTATTGTACAGTATTTTTTTGCACGATGTATATTCTGAAAATAATATTTTAAAAAATCTTAACATAGAGTACCTACGTACTTTAGACTATGAACAGCTGATTCTCAGCAAGAAGTTCGTTATAGGTGTCGGTAGATGGCAGGAGTGGTTATAATTACAACCCTAGAGCAATTATTTGTAATATTTCAATATACTTATCTAGGTTGGCAACTCTGAATTCAGTAAAATCAACTTTCAATAGTGGCGGCCGTTTGCTGTAACGACGAAAAAACACACTATTGTGCAAAAATAACTATTACTGTATCTATATTAGTTTATTTTATATTGCCTGTAGTAGTTGGTTCCGGTTAAGTGGAAGGGAAAGCCTGATTGTCATAACTGTACAAGACGAATAAGTAAATAAGCAAATAAATAAATAAACAAATAAATAAATTCATTGTCTCTCTATTTCACCGCTGCCTTGGAGATGCCGAATTAAATCCTCAGTCAACAAACCGATTATACAGGTTGATTAACGAGGATTTACTGTCACTTACGGAGCTTATTTCCGAAGACATTCTGAGCAAAAAATGTTATACAAACATTTGTCCTAATCTCATTATTTTCAAAGTTACACTAATTTGAAGTTGTTCGTAAAATACCTTATTTCTTTAGTTCTAAGGGTAAAAGAATATTACAAATAGAAAATGAACTATTCAAAAGTATCATTTATTTAATTGCCTAGTGTTCTGAAGCTAAAAGTAAGTTGTTAAATACTTTGTACAGATTTTTTTTTCAATTTTTAACTAAAAATTACGTCATTCTTACGCACTTATCACAAAAATTGTTACCAATCATACGACTTTAGGAACTTGATTCATTACAGTTTAATTATGTATCCTAATGTATACAGTCTTGAAGAATTTACAATAATGGCATGATTTGTAACAATTTTTGTGATAAATGCGTCAGAAAATGTAATTTTCTAGTTAAAAATTGAAAAAAAAAATCTGTACGAAGCATCTATGGAATCCACAACATATTTTCAGCTTCAGAATACTAGCTAATTAAAGAACTTATACTCCTGAATAGTTCATTCTTTATCTTCTTAATATTATTTATTTATTTGTTCATTTGTTCATTCGTTCATTTATTTAATTTGACAAGATTAAGGCCCTAAGACCTTCTCTTCCATCCTACAAGATACACATATAAACACAAAAAAATACAAACACTGATGAAAATAATACAAATTAAATTAAAGCCCTATAGAGGGACAAAAGAACACTACAGAGCTCTCATCGAGCTAATACAAGAAAAAAAAGAAACGAAAACAGTGATAGCAATGATGATAGTGATAACTAATGATGATAATAATAATAATAATAATAATAATAATAATAATAATAATAATAATAATAACTGCATTACATATTACAGAGGTGTGAAAATTATTAGAATAATCTTAATTTTAAAGGTTTTTTAATAGTTCCTTCACAAATATTAATTGAATTGATGAATATTGGTATATATTACTATACTGATGTAGGATAAATTGTCTACTGACAATGCCGGAAAGCATTGTTGTACATGGTATTTTTCTTATTTTACAATTGTTATGGGAATTCAGAAATTATTATATTATGTTGGCGGAATTGGAAACATAAAAAATTATATGCACAAAACAGATGTATACGTTCATTTGAACCTTCACAACAATGTAAACGCAATGAACAATTTATTTAAAGCATTTCTTAATTAATTTCTTATGTTTCCAATTCCTCCAACATAATATAATAATTTCTGAATTCCCATAACAATTGTAAAGTAAGAAAAATACCAATGTACAACAATGCTTTCCGGCATTGTTAGTAGTAAATATATCCTACATCAGTATAGTAATATTATATACCAATATTCATCAATTCAATGAATATTTGTGAAGGGACTATTAAAAAACCTTTAAAATTAAGATTATTCTAATAGTTTTCACACCTCTGTAATTGTCAATTTTACAACGGCATAGTTACAATATTTATTAGTTACAATATTTATTATATATTATGGATTAAGCCGAAGTTGCGCAACCTGACAGGCGTAAACAAGCAATTTCATGAACTAGCATGTGAATTTTTAATTTAAATTTGAATTTTGATATTGTCCTACAGTCTCTGACATGGTCAGGGAGAGAATTCCTGACGAGTGGAATCGATATTCTGAAAGATGGTGAGTAGAAGGATGTTCTGTGTAGAGAAATAGAGAAAAGGTACATGTTCCGGGTTCGAGGTAGTGAATGGTAAACAAAACGAGATGCTAGGTAAGAGGGATTGGAGGTGTGGATGATTTTAAATAGTAATAAGAGGGAGTTTAAGTGTCTTCTTTCTTTAAGTGGATTCCAAGACAAGAATTCTAGTGACGGTGTTACATGATCGAATTTTCTAATGTTACAAACAAAACGAACGTAGATATTTTGTAGTCTGTGGGCAAGATCAGCATTTAGATTCGTGAATAGAGAATCGCAATAATCGAAATGGGGCATCACTAAAGTTTGGATCAGTTCTTTTTAATATTCTTTTACCCTTAAAACTCAATATTAATGGTATTTTACAAACAATTTCAAATTATCGTAGCTCTGAAAATATTGAGATTAGGACAGATGTTTATATGACATGTTTGCTTAGAATGTCTTCGGACCAGGTGACCCGGGTTCGATTCCCGGTAGGGGTAAGTTACCTGGTTGAGGTTTTTCCGGGGTTTTCCCTCAACCCAATATGAGCAAATGCTGGGTAACTTTCGGTGCTGGACCACGGACTCATTTCACCGGCATTATCGCCTTCATCTCATTCAGATGCTAAATCACCTAAGACAGTCATGTCAATTGATGTCCATAGGAGCAAGCGCGCGCTTTAGAGCTCAGGAAAGCCTGAGCGCTTTACAGCGGAAAGGAAAGAGACAGACGAAGGAAGTAGTATATGCTGCTTGGACGAGCTATATTCAGGGATGGCCAGCACTGATTCAATGGATAAAGGGAAGAGAACTTATTAAAACTGTATCCGTGTTAATTTTTAGATTTGTCTGAGAAGTATAAGTGCATTATAAGAATGTAAGTTCTAATTTTAATGCCCATTTTTCAAAAGTTTGATTTTTTTTATTGACAAGAAATATTTTCTCAACTTTTTTTTTATAGAAAAGTAAAATATTCAGATATAGGCCTATTTATTTAGTAGCCTTACAGAATGTTTTCGTAAATCTAATATACTGTAAATATGTATTACTGAAGATAGTGTATTGAGAATTTTGAAAATATTCGCATGGAAATTATTTGTAAGGAAATGAATTAACAAAGTATTAACTGCTGTTACATCATAAGCAAAAGATATGTGCCCATGTGATGTAAAAATGTCAGCTCTATAGCTTCAGCACTTTTCGAGAAAATAATTTATTATTCTGATGACAGGAAGTTGCTCACCAATATCACCTTAAAAGCATAATGCGATAAGAGTTTTGTTATGTAATATTAGTTACACTTAAAACATATACAGTACCTAGGTAACTTTGCTTTGTACTGTAAGATTGTTTTGATTAGTTTATTGATTACTTTTATAAGGCTAAAGGACCATCAATATTAATTGCAACTTATCATGTCATACTCAATCTCTTTATTTTGGGATATCACTTTCTTTATGAATGATATGTTTCATCCATTTAGTACAGTATAGTTGTACTACTATGGAATTTATGTGAATATTCCTTCTTAACTCTTTATTATTTTATTGACATTTAAAACACAACTGCAATATTAGGAAATTGGTATTAGTACTTTTGTTTTACAAACAATATAGATAATATCAAACAGAAAGAAGCCATATAAAAATAACGACATAAAATTTCAAGTTCCGTTTGAAGTTTGTGCACCACTGTTTTCTTAATCCAACAAGTTGTTTATTCATAGACACAATCCTTCCTCTTTCCATACTTAGAGCTTGATGCCCGCGCACGACGTCAAAGTCAGAAAAATGCGCTTGCTTTGACATCACTGACCTAAGATGTTGATAAAGCGTCGTAAAATAACCTACTAAAATGAAAAAAAAATGTCTTCGGAAATAATCTCCGTAAGCGACGGTAAATTCTCGTGAATCACCCTGTATATCTAACAATGATGCTAATCACTTCAAGATGTCAGTCAACCATTGTCTTCTTAGCCTTACGCGACCTGTGGTCCGTCGATTGGATACCTTCAAGTTAGACCTATAAATCAGGCAAGTGTAACATCTATCACGCATGGGTCAGCATGCTGTGTGCGGCCCACGGGTTGTAAACCAAGCCGCGGGAGGTGTTCCATTACGGCTGTTACTCAGTCTGCGACTGCCGTCAAATCCCACTCACGCGTCTGGTACCTATTCTAATGCGCGTCGCTCCATTGTTTTCAAACTGGACTGCATACAAACTGCTGACAGCAGTTGGCAGCGACTTCCTTTTTAAGACCACTGGGACAATCTCCTTACCAAATTTGGTTTCTGTAGAAAGGGAGGAAAAAATATCTAAAGAAAAGAGGGTTGTGAAGCAAGTTGGAATATATTTTTTTCTCCCTAGAGATTTATTATCATATTGGGGAATGGTAGATGCCGACAAATTTATCTCACGTGTCAACAAGTAGAATTTTTGGAAAGCTTCCGAGGAATTTGACGGGTTGTGTTAGATGTTTTGTTCCCCGTCTTGTATTCAAGTCTCGCCATATAATAGTCGGATGTTTACATGGGGAAGCATTGGTCCGGCCGAGATGATGCCTATCTTCAGTAGCACGTACAAGCGCGGTTTCATTGCCGACATTGCTACAGTATGTGTCAGAAATCACGAAACGACTGTAAAAACGTTATTTCTCTTCCAATTGCCTACTGTTCTCAAAATATTTGAAGTGAAACGACTGACAGCTTCTCTCATATCGTAATTCAGAAGAGAAACGCGTAGGAATTTAAAATCCTCAACATTTTTTATTCAAGCCTAATGTCACCTTCGAAAAATTCATGTACTACAAACTGCTACTAAGGAGCAAAAAGGGTATATTTTTTGTTATAGATCTGAAAATTTTCCTACAGAGTAAACAGAGAAATTCTCATGTCAGTACTAGAAGGAAAAAAATATAGGTAATGCCCGAAAAGTTTTGATTTTACTGAACAATTAAGTGAAAAATTTGAATAATTTCGAGGGAAAAATTGTTCCGGGGCCGGGTATCGAACAATTTTTCCCTCGAAATTATTCAAATCAACTTTACAGGGAGTTATACCTGAAAGCTCGATTTGCAAATTAAGTGAAACTTTGTTTGCGAGTACTTATATCTGGAGAAAATCATAACTCGTGTGATATTCATTTCATTTTATTTATTCCAGTCCACAGACTTTATATTGGTACCGTAGAAGAGGGTAAAGTCGATCAAAATTTTGCAATTTTTTTAATGATATTGAGGTTATGCAATGGAGCGAAGTTCCTCAGAAAATAGCATTTTGTCGTCATATCCTTCACTTATGAAGACACGTTACAAGAATTGAATTACAATCTATAAAAAACTGTTTTTTTTATTTGACTTGTGATCGAAGTTACCTGCTTAAATAGGTAAAGTCGATCACCATTGAATTTATAGTTTAAGATCGATTTTAAAATATTGCGGAGTAAAGTCGATCACGGTTTATGTTTTTAAAAAACAAATTAAGTGTATTACATATATTTTATTTGTTATAAGGGGTGTAAAAACAATAATAATCTTCAATATATGCCTATAGCGTTATATAGTGTATCTTTTGTTACTGTGATCATACTATTCGATGCAATTAGCCCTATAGATCTCCTCTGTACAATCGTGACTATGATTGTCAACTTATGAAACATAAAAACATATTTTAATACTTCACATACCAACAAACAAAGATTTAAGAATTCAAAATTTACATTGAAATACCACCCTTCAATTATAATCTAAAATGAAATTCAACATTGCTTAGGTTTATATCAGATGTTATTTGAAATCTTCCCCTCCTCATGTCACTTTAGAAACTACGTTGTTCCCATAGTCAGGTACAGAGGGGTGTACAAAATATGTTCCTTTGGCAGTGCTTCACCATAATTTCGTCTTCCTCTTTCCTCACTATCCCATCAATATAAGCTATACTATGACACTTTTCTGTTTATAAGTGTTAGTTGTAGGTATTTCGGTGAACAATTTATTCTTCCTGCTGGTCTTATCTGTTTCGAGTAGGTCGATGGCATGATCGACTTAACCCTACAAAGGAACAAGTTTTCTTAAAATAATAAGTTTCAATACTAATATTTACGAACTGCAAAACTATTATTTCAGGATACAATCTCAACGAAAAGTACTTACGTATACTTCCTGTCTCCTTTCACTGTTGACTATAATTTAGAGTTTGTAAGACTTTGTTTTCATTTAAGAGAAAAAGTTGAAAATAGCAATTTTCACTTCAACGGTAATTACACAGTGTTCCCATTGTTGGCATTCGCAGGCTTTTTGTTGTCCCTCTCGCTTACATTTACAATGTAAGGCAATGAAGTCAGCATAACAAAATTTTAACAAGTAACTGAGAAAATATATAATTTTCAATAAAAATCGCAAATGATCGATTTTACACCTACTGATAGACTTTACCCACTTCTACGGTACTAGCTTTGAGATGTGGGACAAGTAAAAAGTGACAGTTGATAGGGAAACACTAATGGTTTCATATAATATCTATAAAGGAATAAAAGTAAAGGAATTATGATACAATAACAGCGAAGCCCAATCTCTTCTCTTAAGACCAAATGACGTTCACAGCGTCGCTTTACTCCACATTCTTAGTTTGGAGGCATGACAGTGTATGAACCACTTCTCCTTCGATCGTCCCGGGTTCGATTCCTTGTCGGGACGAGTTGCCTGGGTGAAGTTTTTTCTGGGTTTTTCCCTCACTCCTATGGATGAATATCAGGTAACTTTATCAGGCGATTGGAACCCCACTTATCTTCGCCACTTCCTTTCCTCCCCCATCATCATTTCCTCATCATCCCATTTCTGGTTTTTCAGATCACTCTACAGGCGGCCTCCCGGAACTACTGGCTCTCTCGACCGGCCTCCGTGGAATGTAGCTAAACGACGTTGGATGGCTTCTGCAATGGCACCCGAGGCGGACCTACTCGGGGGAGGAGTTTCGCCTCGGACCGACAGGGGGGCCTTGGGGGAAGTTGCCGAAGCAGGAATGGTATATGGATTTCTGTTAGCTGTAGGGACCGGTCGTTAGGGAGTCATGTGGTTGGGTTGGTACGCATAGGGGACCTATGGCATACAACTCATTCCATATCGAGCGTTAGCACAATAGATCTCAACAGGTCGCAGTGCTGGGCCATCCGTGCCCCCCCCCCTCACTTAAATTCCATTCCATCCCTCTTCGATCACTCACTCAGTAATGGCTGATTGTAATCAATTTTTACCGTAAAAGTCGCTCTGTTAGAAAAACATGTAAAAAATTATGAAGAAACTATATGACACTTTCGAGTCCAAATTTCGAGACTTGAAAACAATGAGTATTTTTAACAAACCGTTTAATTTTTCTCGCAAAGATGCTCCGCATGATCTGCAAATGGAACTAGTTACTTTATGCTCGACCATGCCGAAATGTAGTAATTATACACCTGGTAGCAGCCCTTTAATGGACCTCATTAAAGTACACCTATTCATTAAAGTTCAGGTGTTCCACCAATCAGAAATCACCATTGTAGCAATATGAAAGCGCAAGTATCGATTATTCTCGGATATGCAATCGAAAGACAACTAGCGAAACGTCACGGAGGCTGGAAATCCAATACTGTCGCAGAAGGTTATGTTCTGTTACTATAATAATTAGAGTTAATTGTAAATAATATTCAAATAAATTCAATTTGTCATCTCGTTTTTCAATGTCTAAATCAATTTCAAGGTTATATCAAGATTAATGTTTATTTTACTCTCTAGATTATATCAAGGTCAATTACATTTGTTTCTCGAAAAAATATCAATATTTTCGCGTCTGCGCACATCTCACAATTTACGATATATAGCACAAGGTCAGTTCCGCTCCCCAGTCAGATAAGAATAACATGAATACTTATGAATAATTTCAAGTTAGAAATATGGTCGAGCATAAAAAGTCGTATGAAACTTGCCTATAATGATAATTAAGACGCTCGTATGAAAATTATGAAACTCGCTTGCGCTCGTTTCATAAACATACTCGCGTCTTAATTACTACCATTATAGGCTCACTGCATAATGTACTATTGTAGAATTCTATAGCCATTAAATATTATTAGAAAGAAGATTGGGACTTGTTTAAATCTTTGCCCAGCGAAACATTTTCCAGATTGCGAAAGTTTGCTGCAATTTTAATGACAATATTTGGCTCTACATACACAATAGTATCTCTGAACAGATGTTTCGAAAATAAATCATATAAAAAGCCAGTATCATAATAGAGTAGGGCACAATCATTTTGTCGATCTTCTAAGACCCTGTTGTTCATCCTTTGCGGCAAACATTGATGAAGTTGTTAGAAGTAAACAGTGCAAAAAAGTCAAAACGTGTAATTCTTATAAAAGAGAAAGTATGTGTCACCTCATTGACACTAATTTGTTTCTTGTACCCTGCGCTAGGCTTGTGTAGGTTATGTGTTTCTTGTTTTTTCTGAGTTTTCTTATGTAGATAATTTTAATGTAAATTTTTATCTTGTAAGTTCGCTTGTTCAAGTTTTCAGAGTGAGAAACTGATGCTGTAATCTTCAGCTTACGTGCACACGCAGATGAATAAATTGATAAGTCCATTGAAAACTGGAATACGCGATGCTCCTTTGTCTCTATTTTATTGCATCAGAAGTGCATTTAATTCTCGCAAGAACACTACAAGACTAAATCCTCTTACCTGCCTATATGTTTTATTTTCCACAGCTTCTCATTTCTCGCACAGTTTTTTCCTTCACTTTCCGTGTTGCAGTAACAGAACATGACGTCAGAGGCCTATAATGTGTCAGTCAAAAAGAAGATAAAGTATTCTTCCAGTCTTCTGCCGCACGACTTCGTCCAGAGGTTCTGTTCTAACTCGTTTGACCTTTAACCTCTACCAGGGATCTCTGCTCATTGCGTCTGCCTCCTCCTAGATTGAAAGTAGCGTTCTTTTTGCAGCCGTTTTTCTTCCAACCAGTCTGGACGACCTTTCCACTTTTGATTATTACTTTTTATTCTAATTTAGATGCTTAAAGTTTTTTACTAACTCAAATTTATTCACTAAGTACTGCGTTTTGACTGCACACTACTTCGCGAAAACAAAATATTCTCTTTACTTTGGTCTAACAGATCATAACAGCAGAAACTATAATTAGAAAATCGTTATTGTTCCTGCAATAACTCCTATGTGACATATTTATCGATTTTCAGATTTTTGCTCTATTAAATAACTTAGTGATACAGTAAATAATAAAATCTCTTATACGTAATTATATTTCTTTCTTTCGAAAATGTAAGAATTCACAATACCCTACGGCTGCCATGCGATGAATAAATGTATTTTTTCTCCTACTGAAAAATTGTATATTTTGCACATAGGAGTTATTGCAGGAACAACGATGAAATATTACCGGAGGACATGTGATCATTAGCGTCCATGTATCTAGTTTCCGGAGACAAATTAGCTTCGTCGAGAGATCAATAGATTATGGACTGCAAAAGTTGAGGTTTCACCCTTCAAGACTCGCACCACACAAGGATTTAATCCGGGTCTATTTGCCACCATTACATAAACAGAAACGAGTAAGAAAAGGATGTCCCTTGTCACCAACATATACATATATATATATATATATATATATATATATATACATATATACAGTGCGATCGAAAAGTCCCTCCGCAGCTCTATTAGTTCTAGTAACTCCAAAATAAAACCCTGTAGAAAGTTGGCACTCCCTGATTCATTCCCATTTGACAACTTCACACCCCAGTCAATCATATATTTAGCGGCCAGTGCTGCCACTTGAATTCTCTACCAAATACACTTGAATTCTCTGACTGGTGGATTCTCGGCTATACAATCACTGCGGAGAGACTTCTCGATCGCACTGTGTATATATAGTATATATACAGTATCTACTGCACTGTAAGCATCACCTTTACGCAGACGATTTACAAATCTATATCCATACAACCCCTGACTCACTCAATGACGCAATACACAATCTTAACGAGGACCTTGAATCCATATCTGCACGGGCCAGAAAGTTTGGTTTGACTCTCAATGCAAGAAAATCACTAGCAATCCTAGTGGGACGCCAACGTCTACTATGCAACATTACTCCTGCTCTTCCAGTCAAGTTAAACGACACAATAATTCCTTTTTGCTTCCTGTGTTAAAAAGCTTGGAGTTTACTTTGACACGCATTTAAACTGGAATTATCAAGTAACCCATATTATCAAAAAAGTGCTTTCCATACTACATTCCTTAAACAGCATTCGAAAATTCCTTCCGCTATCACTCAAGAAAATACTAGTGGAAACACTAGTAATGCCCCACTTCGATTATTGTGATTTTCTACTGACCGACCCCAATGTCAACCAGTCGCAAAGATTACAACGTGTTCATAATTCTTGTGTTCGCTTTCTTCTGCGATGTCCATCGCGCTGACCACATTACCCCATCCTTCCAAACTCTAAACTGGCTACGGCTTAACGAACGTAGAAATCTTCATTCTCTTGTTCTCCTTTTCCAAGTCCTTCACACTTCTACACCTACCTACCTTGCCTCCCATTTCAGTTACCTGTCATCATATCATAATCTCTTCACACGCACGCAAAATAGCCTCATACTAGACATACCAACACATAAGACATCGTATTCATCATCATACACAATCTCGCTTTCGCGCTTGTGGAATACCCTACCCAGTGACATCAGAGACTGTCGGAATTTAGTAGCGTTCAAAAGCAAACTTATTAAGCATTTTCTTACCGCGTAGGGTAGTTTAATTTTTACTTAGTTAATAAAAAAATATTCTCTCTCTTCTTAATTTTTACAATGAACTGTCTAGGTTTTATTAGTCTGTTAATCTTTTAGTACTTTGATTTTTATCGTATTTGTAAATTCAATATTAATTGTAATTATAATTGTAATTGTATTCTTAATATTGTAGTTGTAATCCCCTGGTAGAGGAGAAGAGAAGGCCTGATGGCCTTATCTCTACCAGGTTAAATAAATAAATAAATAAACAAATAAATAAATATATATATATTCATTCAGTGTTCTGCCCAAGGGCAGGTTTTTCACTGCAAACCCAGCTTTCTCCAATCTTTCCTATTTTCTACCTTCCTCTTTGTCTCCTCCTACGACCCATAGGGGCCTATATCTTAATGTCGTCTATCATCCGACATCTTCTGCCCCGAACTCTTCCCCCGTTCACCATTCCTTCCAGTGCATCCTTCAGTAAGCAGTTTCTTCTCACCCAGTAACCTAATCAATTCCTGTTTCTCTTTCTGATCAGATTCAGCATCATTCTTTCTTCATCCACTCTTTCCAACACAATTTCATTTCTTATTCTGTCTGTCCACTTCACATGCTCCATTCATCTCCATATCCACATTTCAAATGCTTCTATTCGTTTCTCTTCATTTCGTCGTAATGTCCATGTTTCTACCTCAAACAATGCCACACTCCATACAAAGCATTTCAATAGTCTCTTCCTTAGTTCTTTTCCAGAGGTCCGCAGAAGATACTCCTTATTGTCTTTAACTGATCGCAGAATCCACCAATCAAAATTTAATCTACTGTAGTTATTTCTAGAATAAGCTCATGTCGTGAGATTGTTCTGTACAGGTTTAATTTAAGCCATTTCGTGCTGACAATTTAGACACTCCAGTCACTTGGGCAATACGTTTAAGTGATTTTGTTGGTGTGTGTTCTTATCGTTCACCTACCTCAGGCATTCTCAACCTGTGGTCACGAGCACCATGGTGCTCTTTTAATGGTCTTATGCGAATTAAAAAGTGTTCGCGAGCACGAACGGAATATGCTTTTTTCAATTCAAAATTCGTTGTATGAGCGAGAACAAAATAGTGTTCCTATCCGTCCATTACAATATCTTAGGAACCTGACAGGTCATCTCGTTTTTCATAGTATAGGATTCTTTCAATTAAGTGTAGATTTAATCAGTAAAATCAAGATTATGCACGAACTTATTATTCGTTCCGATGCTAAGACGTGGAAACTTAAACTGAGAGGATTCAATCCGGCATCGGAACTGGAATCCGGTGTGGCTTAGTGGATAAAACGTCAGCAAGTAGAGCTGAAAACCTGGGTTCGGGTCCCGGTGCCGGAGAGAATTTTTCTCCGCTCCACTCATCCTTCATCATATTATTACACTTACTAACAAATGGCTTTTAGAGGACCCGAATGTTCATTGCCGCCCTCACATAAGCCCAACATCGGTCCCTATTCTGAGCAAGAGTAATTCAGTCCCTACCATCACATCCATTTTAATATTATCTCCAATTTACGTCCCGGCCTTCCCAAAGGCCCTTTTCCCTTCAGGTCTCCCACCTAACACTCTATATGCATTTTTGAATTCACCATACGTGCTACATGTTCTACCCATCTCAAACGTCTGAGTTTAATGTTCCTAATTGTGTTACGTGAAGAATATATTGCATGCAGTACTGGGTTGTGTAACTTTCTCCATTCTCCTGTAACTTCATCCCTCTTAGCCCACATATTTTCCTAAGCACCTTATTCTCGTACACCCTTAATCTCTGTTCCTTTCTCAAAGTGAGAGTTCAAGTTTCACAATCATATAAAACAACCGGTAATATAACTGTTTTATAAATTTTGTCACTGTTTTTAAAGCAGACTATTTGACAGAAGCTTCTCAACCGAATATTTATTCTCCCGTTTTCATACTCTCTCTGGCTATCATAATATTAATACTCGATCACAACGCGATAAGACGCTAGAAATTTCACTCCACACATCATCTCTGTATTCCTCATCTTTCACTGTTGCTACCTCTCGTCACTGGAACCTTGAAATCTTTCAAATCCAAGTTAGAAAATTATCTTATGACGAGTTGGCAAACTAACTTACTGTTATGACAAGTGTTGTATTCCATGTTTTCACGTATTCATTACATTTTTTTTTAATATTCTAGTGATATTTAACTTATTTTATCTTTTTGTTTTTATCATATTTCCCAATAATGGTATATCTACCATGTGGTAACATGAGCTATTATAATCATAATTTTCCTTACTGTGTGTACCTAAAAATATTGGGAATATGTATGGTAAGACTTTCCTGTGTTAAATTTCAACGTACCTCGTTTACATGTTTCGACCTATTTATGGTCATCTTCAGAACTGGTCGTTGTTGGTCTCGGCGCCACTTGTTCTGTTTCCTGTGAGGGTGTGTTGAATGAGGTTGCACCCAAAGCTACACTACACATTAGAAATTGAAAACATCAAATCCATAAATTTTCTAGATATCACAATAACAAAAGTTGACAACAAACACACATTCAAAGTATACAGAAAACCCACAACAACAACACACACATACACAACACATCCAACCACCCCACACAACACAAACAAGCTGCATTCCGAATAATGGTACACAGACTACTCAACATACCAATGAACCAACAAGAATACAACGAAGAGCTAAACACAATCAAATACATAGCACAAGAAAACGGATACAACCCTAACATAATAGACAACATAATACGTAAGACAAAACATAATCACAAAAAACATAAGAATACAACACAAACACAAGAACACAAAAAATACATCACACTAACATACGAAAACAAAAACACACACACAATTGCAACCTCATTCAAGAAATTAAATTACAACATCGTATACAGAACAAATAATACTCTACAAAAACATCTCAACACACAAACAACACAAACAAACAAATACAACCACACAGGCATATACAAACTCAAATGTAACACCTACAACAACTTCTATATAGGACAGATAGGCAGATCGTTTCAAACACGTTACAGAGAACACATCACAGCCATAACAAAATTACAAAACACCTCCACATATGCAGAATACATCACAAATGCTAACCACACCCACAGAGACATCAACACAGACATGAAACTACTACACATCCAACCAAAAAGCCAGAAACTAAACACACTAGAACAATATGAAATATACACTCACGAAAACACACCCCAACGAAATTCTCAACACACAACTCAACTTCAAAACACACACACTCTTTGACTCTACACTATACCACAGGGACACACCCTCATAGGAAACAGAACAAGTGGCGCCAAGACCAACAACGACCAGTTCTGAAGATGACCCATAAATAGGTCGAAACATGTAAACGAGGCACGTTGAAATTTAACACAGGAAAGTGTTACCATACATATTCCGAAGTGATACAATGTTTAAAAGTTGTGTAATCAAGATGTATAAAAATATTGTGTTGCGATTATTGTCTTATATTTTTATATTTTGCAAGTCTCATTTATTTTCACCTACTGTTCACATTTTATTGTGCATTTTCTTTTCTTTCTACGTATTATTGCCTATATTATGTCTGATTTCTACTGACTTGCTGTTTACATTATGTTATGATTATCTACTTGAGTTTTGTGTGTAAAATTGTAGTGTGCTTTACTTTGTAAATTTGTAGTGTTTTTCGTATCGCAGTTTTACTCCTGGTTGTATGTTAGAGAAGCCCGTATGGCCTTAAGTCTGCCAAGTTATATAAACCATTATTATTATTATTATTATTATTATTATTATTATTATTATTATTATTAATAGGAAGCATTTCCCATATTTATTCTGCGTTTAATTTCCTCTCGAGTGTCATTTATATTTGTTAACTTACTGTTGCTCCAAAGTATTTGAATTTTTCCACCTTCCCAAAAGATAAATTTCCAATTTTTTATATTTCCACTTGTATCATGTTCTTACTTTCTACAGCATTATTGGTCCAAAATCCTGACATTAGATTAGTAAGGACAGAATAAGTAAAAAAATCTAATTCTTGAATATCGATGAAGATGATAATTATTATTGTGGTGGTGGTGGTGGTGGTGGTGGTGGTGGTGGTGGTGATGGTGATGGTGGTGGTGGTGGTGGTGGTGGTGGTGGTGGTGGAGGTGGTGGTGGTGGTGGTGGTGGTGGTGGTGGTGGTGGTGGTGGTGATTGTTATAATGTTGGACTTTGGATGCGGCAGTGTGAGGACGACAGTAGAGGTGCTAGCCGACAGGTACGATGCAGTTTTGTGACACACCTTCAGGATTAGTTGTGGTCTCGCTATTGTAATACACGACACGGTTCTGGCTGCACCCGTAAATCTTGTAACGATAATAGACAACAAGAAAACACCCTTGTCCGTCACACCGCAGACAGCATGTCCCCAGTCTTTACAGTGTTTTGTCATCTGATCATCAGGTAGAAGACCGTCATACGAACTTTCCCCCTCAAAGATAAAAATGAATCGATAGGCAGAAACTTCGACTCAATACTGCTAAATTCTTGTGTCGAAACTCGTAGTAGCAACTTAAAATGTTGCTGCCACTATAAAGTTTCATACTTGACGCATGTAACTAGATACTAAATTGCACTACTTTTCGTCTTATCTCTCAGAAGGGTATAAAAAGTCCTTTCGCAGTGCGACCTTAATGTCTACCGTACTATCCGACCACGTTTGAAGAGAGAGACTAGAATGTGTAAACTTTAAGGGCCGTATTCATAGACATTCTTAGCGCGGGCTTCCGGTGGATGATCAGCGAAATAATGTTTTTCGTATTCATAAACCAGTGTTAGCGATATGATATGAATCCTGTACAAATAACCAGTCGATATCCGGGGCTAGTTTAACACGCTCGTAGCGCGGGCTAGCGAAATGTCTATAAATAGCACTCCTAGTATTGAATAAATTTTCACGGATGTAATAGATCAGAATTGAAGACCTCGGTGCAAAAAACCGGTCAAGTTCAAAAACGAAAATTTTACAGGAAATAAAAACATTTTACACAAAAATTGAACCTGCATTAATTTCAAACTAATTTTTACACGATAATTTAGGAAATTAGCAGGTTTTTTAATGTGGTTACTAATATTCTCAGTTAGTTTTCTTTCGTCCATGGATTTTTTTAAATAGTGGACTTGAATGTTTTTGTCCCGAAAATACAACAGATTTCTTTGTCATGTTTGAACTTCATTTATTTCTTGTTTGAAAACAAATTACGAAACTTACTTCAGTCACAGGTTAGTTAACGGTGAGGGGTTAATCAATGTATATTATATATTTTACTTATAACGTATATTATATATTTCAATCAATTATTATTGTGAATAATTCAAGGGAAAAATTGTTTGGCTGAGCGCACCAACGCTCTACCGACTGAGCTACCCAGGAACTATACCCGACACAGTCTCAATTTTTCCCTTTATATCCACACACCTCAAGTGGACTAGTAAGAAGCCAGAAATCCAACTTTGAGTGCACATAAACTCTGTGTGACTTGAATTGTGGTTTTCTGTTAACGTACCTACAGTGACGTATATAGTCTATTATGCAAATCTGGCTTTCAGGTTTAGCTCCCTGTGAAGCAGACCTGAATAATTTCAAGGAAAAAGTTCTTCCGGGGCCGTGTATCGATCCCGGGACCCGCCACTCGGATGCAGTTCCTAGGTAGCTCAGTTGGTATAGCGTTGGCACGCTCAGCCGAAGGTCCCGGAAGCGATACCCGGTCCCGGAACAATTTTTCCCTTGAAATTATTCAAGTCTGCTTCACAGGGAGCTTTACCTGAAAACCAGATTTGCATAATTATTATTGTACTTTATTTTAAAGCTTAAAGTGTTTAGTACAGCCAATAACAGTAAGCTTAGCATAATAGTGCTTTTAACTTGGCTATTTAACGACGCCGTATCAACTACTAGGTTATTCATCTTGGATAAATTGATGATAGCGAGATGGTATTTGGCAAGATGAGGCCGAAGATTCGCCACAGATTATATGACGGTGTCGGGTGAAGTTCCTGTGTAGATCAGTCAGTAGAGCGTTGGGGTGGGGATCGATACCCGGCTTCGGAACAATTCTTTCCTTGAAATTATACAAGTCTGCTTCTCAGGAAGCTTTATCTGAAAAAGTAGATTTGCAAAATATATACGTTGCTGTAGGTACGTTAACACAAAACTACAATTTCAAGTCACACATAGTTTGTGTGCACTCCATGTGTGTTTCTGATGTCTTGTCAGTCTACTCGAGGTATGTGAATATAAAAGGAAAAAACGAGACGATGTCGAGTGAAGTTCCTGGGGAGCTCAGTCAGTAGAGCGTTGGAGCGCTCAGCCAAAAGTCCCGGGATCGATACCCGGCCCCGGAACAATTTTTCCCTTGAAATTATTCAATATTGTTCTTCCTTTGGCACATATCAAGTGAGATGCACTTCCTGATAATAGATGTATACATATCAGCCAGAACCTCAATCAGAGGTAATACTTATTGTATACCCAGGTATATGAAACTGTCCATTTCGAAGGCGCAAATTTATTTACCTTCTTTATTTTTATTCCGATAACCATGGTATTCGTTTTGTTTGCATTTATCTTCATTTCATACTGCAACAGCTGTCATTTAGCTACAGTAGCACATCCCTTAGTATCATCTCCTCTTATGCTAACTATACCATATCAGCAAATATTAAGCACTTTATCCTTCTTCCTCCTACTATCAACGCTTCCATTTTTTGAAAACAGTTCTTTACTAAATCCTCCAAGGAGAGATGTTGAATAGGGTGATAAAGGACATTCTTGTCGTACTCCTCCCCTGTTCCACTTCCCTCTGACATTTCTTCTCCTATCTTGACTTTTATTCGTTTCATACAAATATTACTCAATAGTCTTTTCTCGTTCTAATTCACACTAATTTTTCTTCAGAATCGGCATAAGTTTATTCCAGTCCATTCTATCAAAAGTTTTTTCCAGATCCACAAATACTACATAGACCTACACTTCTTTATTTTTCTCCAGGTATCTTTCTAATACTCCTCACTTTAATATACTGTATTTAGGTCTAGAATTCGGTCTCTGCATTTTTTCAATGAACAAACGGTTTTCCTTATTGTAATACTTGTTCCAGATACCACACGGTAATAAATACCACCTTTTGAAAAATAGCAAACTGATGAAGGTACATGGTATTCATTTGATTTTTCGAAGAGGAAGTCACATGATCTCACGTTTTAGGGTGAGGACTACCTCACAGTAGCCGGGAAAGCTTATGACTGTAGGCTACACGCTAAGAAGCACCATTTTGAGGCTTAAATTACAGAGTGGCTTCTAGTGAAAGGGTTTTAACGTGGTAATCAACGGTTGGAGTAAACTAGCAATCAAGTCCTGGAAGCGAATGAGTGTACATTTGCTGAAAACGAGACACCGTTTATCCTGCGACATGGTTACTGGAATATTCTTTTCTAACAGTGAACACTACCTTATGAAAGAAAACAGAGAAGGCCAGGTCCAAGGTCGGTTTCTCTTGTGGTGTAAGCCGGAAAGGAAAGTAATTTGTATTATGTTCCAGCAGCGAAAGAAAATATTAGAATATCTCTCCTATATAAGCATGTAGATACCTGAATTCACCTTTCATAAAGAACGTTACAAGCACTAAAACGTTTAAATCGTATTGTTAACCCTTAAATTGAGAAAGTATCCTATAGGATACAACAGGTTAATAGGCTATCTATATATATAATTTGAACTGGTAATAGAAATTACGGGAAAACGGCTGAACGGATTTTAATGAATGACCCGTCATTTTGAAGCTTGGCATCCAAGGATTTTTAGAAAAATAGTAACTTTCAGTGAAGCCTTAGTTTTCCTACATCATTTTCCTATTTTCCAAAATCCATCTTTCGTCAGTTTTGAGATCTAATTGCATTTCAGAATAAAACAAAACACACTCTACAATAAACAATAGGCCATTA
This sequence comes from Periplaneta americana, assembly GCF_040183065.1. NCBI lineage: Eukaryota > Metazoa > Arthropoda > Insecta > Blattodea > Blattidae > Periplaneta > Periplaneta americana. The sequence goes on from NC_091130.1 coordinate 50,237,819, forward strand.
CACGAAGGCCATGACCTGCAGGATTGTTGACATATTTAGAGCTCAAATTCAATTGGTTATTAAAAACTTCAAGACTTACTAAAAATAATTTACAGGTCTGATTCTGGTGTGCAATTTTCTGAGTACAGCTATGTATTGGATATTAATATCTACAAAACTTGAGGTGGTTTGATGACATTATTACCATTAGAAATGAAATATTATAGTTAATGCCATGATATTATTGCGTAAGATAATAATATTGTTATTAAAAATCAAATATTTTTATAGCTATTAAGCAAGTAGGGTTGGGTATTTTTCATATATTTAATGGTGGTGTGGTGTAGATACTTATATGCGTCATTCTCTTCAGTATTGGCTCGAGAGAGCGCAAAAATTATAGTTCCTAAGGAAAGACGGTATTACTTACTGATAAAATCTCTCAATTAATATCACTCAATAAAAGAATTGTATTCCAATGGATACCATCCCATTGTGGAATCCTGGGAAACGAGAATGCGGATGCATTAGCAAAGAAGGGAAGCACTACTACTTACAGACCTGTTACTAAATCTACATATTACTCTGTGAAAAGATTTATTAAATCTACATGCTTAGACTTCAACAAACAAAATTTGATAACACAATCTCAAGGGAAAAAATGGAACTCTCTGCATCACAATCCACAGTTAATTTCCGATTTACCACGAAAATCGTCTGTAGCTGCATTTAGATTGGCAACAGGCCATGATTGTTTGGCCAAACACCTGCATAGAATTGGAATATATCAGTCCCCTAACTGCCCATTGTGCAACTCAAACCAAGAAATGGATTCGGAACACCTCAAAATCTGTGCTTCAGTGGCTGACTATGATAATATCTTTGAAAAATATTGGAGTGCAAGAGGTCAAATGACTTTATTGTCAAACGCCTGGCATTAGAAAACAACAACAACTTACTGATAAAATAAGAGACCTACAAAATTTTGTAGTCTCCCGATCATTTCAGCAAGATCTCTTAGCAGGATAAAATTATTTTACCCTCTACATTTCAAGCTCTAAGTGCAGCAGCTATGTCTATTGTTCGAAAGCATAGCAAACCTGACTTCAACTTTCACTTACTTCACAATGACCTGAAATAGCTATTGCTTTACTCCCACATGAAAAACCCACTGACATTGTTACTTGCGTTTTCGCGTTGAAACTCCAAAACTGAAGGTGGATAGGTTCAAGAAAGAGTATTTGGCATAAAAAAAACATTCAGAGGGAGTATGTTTCATTATTATGAAAGCAAATAACTTTCAAAATGTCTGGTATTTTTCACTGAAAATAAATCTGAAAAATGTTTATTTGAACGTCTAATGAACTTAGTTTGCAGCATTTGCTGCACAACCCACTAGTATGCTATAATTTGTCATTGTTTGTTTGTTTGTGTACTTGTTTACTTTTTTCTTACTCTGTTATCTTTCATCATTTATATTGTTTTGTATGCTTTATCTAATGGCAGTCTCTAATTTGAGGAAGCACAATAAATAAGACTGCCTCCGTGGTCTGTTGGTCAGCATACTGGCTTCCAGATCAGGAGGTCCCGGGTTCGATTCCCGGGCTAGGCTCTCGGTGAATTTTTCTTGAAGAAGAGGAATTCCCTTCGTGTCTAGAGTCTGGAAATTTGTATGAATGTGAGTGTGATTGTGAGTGTGCCGGGTTAATATAAATTAACCAATCATCACAATATAAAAGTACATCAGGACTGTCGCTGGGCAGTAACCTGAACACACGTTTCAGCGTCACATTGTTGACAAGTAACTCCATCTGTTAGCACAACCGTAAAACATCTAATAGGTGCTATAGAGTTACCAACAACGAAAAAAAAAACAATAAATAAATAAATAAATAGAATAAAAAAATAGTAGGAAAATTAAAATTTCACAATACTATAATATTGTACAACATATAAAATATGGACATTGCGATAGTTGTTTTCTTTACAGTCCGGAAATATTTAATCAATCACTAAAAGCATTACAGAGACTTTGTCGTAACGAGTAAATAGGCCTAAGTTATAAGTATATAATATATAATATAATACTTGTACATTTGACGCAAAAATAAGATAGAAAGAAATCTAAATATAATTTTTTGTATAAAATATTATCTAGTAATGAAAAAAAAATATATTTCTAAAAATATCTATCTATCTATACTAGATACATTTTACAAGAAAAATAGTTCATCCAAAGGGCTGGACTAGGGAAGTGTATCCAAAACGCTCATTGCATTTCCACGTTGAATTGCAATACTTAAACGTTGACGCAAGTAAGTAGTGCAACGACTATCACCGGTAATGGAGATCAAAATTTTGCCGATTTGAGATACCAAAACTTTAGCGTCATGACTCCAAGGACCGAAGGTCTCCGCAGCAAAGGGGACAAAGATATAATTGTCTAAAAGATGAGCATATTTATTGACCTTCTTCTTCACGGTTAATTCAGCAGCAGATTGTGCGCGTCTGGAGGTATTCGGCAAGTGAGATGGAGCTAGAGTGTCAACGCAAGTGGAGTCCCAAATCAAAGATTTTCCTCTAGACCATAGGATTAAGGTGAGACCATCGGGTCGTTTACCATCCGCGCGACTAATACTTGGTGGTTCCAAAAGAGACGGGATGCCACAAGAAGTCAGAGATCTTTTAATTTTATCATTGAATGATGTATGTCTGGGAATGCGACCCTTGCTCCTCGCACAACTGAGTGCATGATGACCGTAAATATCAGCAATTCCTCCGCAAATACATTGGTGTGGCTGGCAAAGTTTACACCCAAGGCGTAAAGCCATTGCGATTTTAAAGGATGTACTATCCATTACAGTACCGATGTGAGGAGAAGGTAATGCGTGTAACCAAGCTCCAGACTCACTCTCTTGAAGAGCTAGGAGACGTGCAATGTCTTGTTCGGATTTGAAAGAAGAAAGGAGTTTATCTAAAATTTTTTGGGAAGAAATAATGTCCCACTGCAAACTAGTGTGAGAAAGGAAGTTTTGCCAATTCAAGGGTTAAGTGATCAATACGCTTCCAGGGTAAAATGTCCATTCCAAATTTGTAATATACTGAGGATATACTGAGTCCGTAAGGGCTACCCTCAATAGGGGGCAGTTTAGTATTATTATTTATTATTTAATAGTATGGAAACAGGTAAATTCAACGCTCTTCGAATTTCTATTACGAGTAGGCCCAACTATTTGTTGGGGGGGGGGATAAATATGGAATCTGTGCATCTCCGACCTCTTATAAAATGCAAATAATTTTGATGAAAGTACTTTCTGGTATGGATTTGTGAAAAAGAAACACAAATGAAGACACTCAAGAATAGTCCCAAAGAGATTTATTTTACAGTTTCATTATTTTTTTAATTCTGACACTAGTAACACATGGTAGGGTTCCCGAGACTTCGGGTGACTACGGCACATAATCGAATGCAGGAGAGAGTCTGATCAAAATTAGAAATGTAGATCAAGACTTCTATCCATCCTTAAGTCTGCGGTTTAACCGCTTCGTGTAATAAATTGTAAAGAGCAAAAATATTAGTGTTAGCCTATATTATTCTTGTATATGTCATAGAAATTTAACAGCTTGATAGGTAACAAATGTAATGAAGGCAAGTTAGTCATAGAAAGGGAGGGAACAAACAGAGGTTCTGCCGCATATGCTGTCACATCTATTAATCTATAGGCTTTTCTGCTGATTAGACGGTTCTTTTCATGTTTCTTCTGAGCTGCAGGGTTTTGTGACACGTGGGCTAACAGGAATGGGCATTGTTCCGCCAAGTTTTGCACTGAGACTCTGAACCTAGACTATCGAATGTATAAAATTGTAGTACTCGCATAAAAGACGAAAGTTGAAAAAAATAAGATTCGTATATTGGATGTACTTACGTTCAGCAAAATAAAATAAATATTTACTCTTTTGTGAACATGCTACATTCATGCAACAAATTACGATGAGATGGACCTTATCATGGAGAGCAATATAGGATACTTCACGTCTGAACACCGTGTTCTACTCAATCTGCATCCCATGTTTTACCTGAGAGAGATCCTGGGATTCTTGCGACCACCGGCATCTCCCTTGTTAGGTATAAAAGAAGGAATTTACACCTTCGGGGTATGTGGGAAGGGTTTTCTAAACGACTAACCCTCACCTTTCGACCCTTATAAATGATACATCATTTTCTTTAATATATTTTAACGTGTTCTGATGTAAAAACGAAGGGAAACATTGCATTATGGTCTAGCGGTGTACACTTCTAATTTCAAAGGCTATTATTTAAGTTATTATGACTAATATTACACTATGCTTCCCAGTTTTTGAAGTCTTGTGGCTGAATTATCATACAAGGTGGGCCAAAGAAACGGAAGATTTTAATTTTGTTGCTGGTATTACATCGATTACTTTAGTTAACTTAGATTCATTGTCATCGTTTAGCCTGATTGTTGCAATTTATTAAACATGGAGCATTGGACTGGTGAGCAACGAGGATTTGCTGTAAAATGTTATTATCTAAATGGTCAATGCACAGGAGTTGCTCGTAGGGAGTTTCGCCGCCACTTTCAACTCCGTTGTCATGATCCTGTGCCATCTTCACATGCGATTAAAACCTGGGTTTGCAATTTATAAGAAATAGGCTCAAAATAAAGAAGAAACCTTCATATAAAGAAAAAACTGCCAATGTTCGTGAGCAAACTGTTAATGCAGCTCGTTATGTGTTGATTCAAAATTTTTGAAGTGGTAAATTGAGAAGAAGAAAGTTTTGTATCAACAGATCTACTTGCTTTCAGCAAGACGGTGCAACAGCACATTCTGCAGCCATCTCTATGACGGAAATGCAAAATTTGTTTGGGAATTATGTCATATCGAGAAATGGAGACATTTCCTGGCCTTCACGATCCCCAGATTTAAGTGTATGTGATTTCTTTTTATGGAGTATCTAAAAAGTAAAAGTATACGCGAACAAACCGCAAGACATTGAACAACTGAAGACAGTAATTCGTGAAGAAATTTCAAACATCACAGTCGAAATGTTGCAATGTAATGAGAAACTTCAAAGAGCGATTACAGGAATGTATGCACATGGATGGAGGACATTTAAAGGATGTCGTTTTCAAGTAGTAGTGATTACATGCAAATGGCATATCATATTCTATATTTTCAAACAATATATTTTAATACAATATCTAAAGTTTTATTTCATTATTTAAAAAATCTCCCTTTCCTTCGACTCGCCGTGCACTTAAAGGAAAGAACACATTTATTACATTGCGTAACATGTGCAAAATGTTTTTTTTTTATAATACTATACCGTAATGTGAGAATTGCCTACACGACTTTTTTTAAAGACATACCTGTGTCGCACTGAAATAAAATAATTGAAGATGAGTGCCGGAAAGTTAATTATACAGAAATGGCATTTTACATAATTTTAACGCAAAGAGATTATAAAGATTGTAACTTACAATTTGAATATATCAATATTATAACTCAAAATTAACGAACATTTTAACATTATTAAAGACTTCATTAAATTAGATTTTTCTAGTAAATACGCCAAATAAGAGTAGCAGCAGCAGCAGCAGCAGCAGCAGCAGTAGTAGTAGTAGTAGACGTAGTAGTAGCAACAGCAGCAGTAGTAGTAGTAGTAGTAGTAGTAGACGTAGCAGTAGCAGTAGTAGTAGTAGTAGCAGTAGTTGTAGTAGTAGTAGCAGCAGCAGCAGCAGAAGTAGTAGTAGGAGTAGTAGTAGTAGCAGTAGCAGTAGTAGAGTAACAGCAGTAGCAGTAACAGCAGTAGTAGAGTAGCAGCAGTAGTAGAGTAGAAGCAGTAGTTGTAGCAGTAGTAGCAGTAGAGTAGCAGCAGTAGCAGCAGTAGTAGCAGTAGTAGTAGTAGTAGTAGACGTAGCAGTACTAATAGCAGCAGTAGTAGTAGTAGTAGTTGTAGCAGCAGTAGTAGTAGTAGTAGTAGTAGTTGTAGCAGCAATAGTAGTAGTAGACATAGCAGTACTAGTAGTAGTAGCAGTAATAGTAGTAGTAGTAGTAGTAGACGTAGCAGTACTAGTAGCAGTAATAGTAGTAGTAGTAGTAGTAGTAGTAGCAGTAGCAGTAGTAGTTGTAGCAGCAGTAGTAGTAATAGTAGTAGTAGACATAGCAGTACTAGTAGTAGTAGCAGTAATAGTCATAGCAGTACTAGTAGTAGTAGCAGTAATAGTAGTAGTAGACGTAGCAGTACTAGTAGCAGCAGTAGTAGTAGTAGTTGTAACAGCAGTAGTAGTAATAGTAGTAGTAGACATAGCAGTACTAGTAGTAGTAGCAGTAATAGTAGTTGTAGCAGTACTAGTAGTAGTAGCAGTAGTAGTAGTTGTTGTTGTTGTAGTAATATTTTGCTAAAGAATTAAAAAATAAAAAATAATTCAGAAACAACAGTTATTTCTCTTTCATCCCAATGTAATAGTAGTTGTACCAGTTCTAATCACAATATCTCCGTTATTATTCTGTCTGTGAAAGGAATAAAACTAAATTCCATACTTGATAGCTATAGAAACAGATATTCTCGGTTAACTCGTGATCCCAATATTTTAATTATATTACATATATAAATGTATTAGATTTTATATAAAAATTAGTGAAAAAATCAGGTACAAGCTTGAGGCTAAAGAGCTTTACAGAACATCACTCGTGATTGTTACGCACGAGTCGGATCGAACCACTAGTGAATTAAAGCTTCGCTTTATAAGCTGTACAAGTAACTATTGTTTCCATAAATATATTCCTCTCTAAATACATAGTTTGACATGGCTGAACTTTTTGTTCAAAATTCCCTATAATAAATGTGTTATTGTTTAAAAGCTATAGTATAGTTATTGTTGCGAATGTGATATGTAGCCTATACCTCTTCATTTTTCTTTGATGTTTTACAATTTCAATGCACTTACTTCTCTTCTTGTGCATTCAGGTAATTCTTGTCCTGTAACAAATACATCTTTTGAAATATTCGTCTTTTATTCCTACCGGAATGCACATCCTTTAACATCGATGTAGAAACATTCTGGTTATAAATCCCGTCTCCTTGTACATGGGTGAAGATTATAGTATGGTTAGGCCCATATGCAGTAAGTTATGTTTACCCGAGAATCAGATACAATCTCTCAAGCAAAGCCGTATTGTTAATGTATGTCTTTGTGCATGTTGAGTAAAATCCTCCATTACTCACGCAATATTTATGAAACTGATAGTTCCCACCAAGAGCTCGAGTGTGCAATCCAGACTCCAGACACACTCGACTGCCCGTTTCAGAAGCATTTCTTATACTGCGTCGCACTTACGCCCTTTATTTAACAACATTGTACCAACCAGCAAATATTATTCATTAATTCTGAGACCTCAGTCCTAAATTTATGAACAAAGTTTTAGTGAATTATCACGTTGTTGTTCAGTTAACTGTCCGAAGACAGGTTTGAACCTCATAAACGACGCCAATGATGCAACTAAGTCAGGTGATAATTGGGTAGGTTGGCCAGTTTCTTTCTCCCTCAACAGAGGAAATTCTCTTCAAAATATGTGACTGGTTCTCAGTCAATAAATTAGTATTAAATTGTAACAAAACTAACATAATTCAATTTAAATCCTGTCCAAATTCAACCTCGCAAATTTCTAGCGCAATAATTAACAATATATCCTTATCAGAAACAACAACCGCCACATTTCTTGGTTTAAAAATCGATGATTGTGTTAAATTGGAAAAATCATATTAAAAAAATTACCCCAAAACTAAATTCAGCATGTTTTGCTATTAGATATATGCAAAAGATAGTAAATATCAATACCTTAAAAGCGATATACTTTGCATACTTTCACTCGGTAATGAGTTTTGGAATAATATTCTGGGGAAATTTCACAGATAGTAACAGTATATTAATATTACAAAAAAGACTAATTAGAATAATAGCAGGTGCCAAATCTAGGGAATCTTGTAGGACTATTTTCAAAAACTACAAATAATGCCCATGGCTTGTCAGTATATCTTTTCATTAATAATCTTCCTCGTATGTAATCGTGAAAACTTTGTAACTAATTCAACAGTTCATAGCATAAATACACGTCAAAAAATGACTTTCATACTCCATCGGCAAGTCTATCATGCTATCAAAAAGAGTGCGTTATATGGCAGTAAAATTTTTAATAGCCTCCCTCATCGATATAAAAAATTAAACTCAAAACATAAGATTATTTAGGGCCAAATTAAAGAAGTACCTAATTTCTCACGCCTTCTATTCTGTAGGTGAATTCATGACATTCAATAACGCTTCATGAAATTGATACTAAAACTTTGTGTTGTACTAGTAGACTATATTGTAAATCTCTTCTGTATATATTCATCTAGATTGTGACTATAAATGAAGACTTTATAATAGTATTAAGTTTTTTGACTTGTTCCATATTCTAGCTGTGAAGCAATGTATGAATACCATGGAATGTTAATAAATACAATACTGTACAATACAATATACATCACCAACTAACTACATATTATGCTAATCAGACTTCAGGTGTACAGTATACAAACAATAATCGAAGGGCTTCCTGCAAAAAGGGCGTGAATCCACTTATTCGTCAGGTTAATGCTTTGCTCCTTTCATACGTTAAAAAATATGCCCGATCTTTTAGTGCAAGAACGATGTGATTCGGAGCATTTGTTAGTAAGTTACAGTGGAATTGCAGATTGTTTCGTTGTGAAAAGGAGGCAGCTCCTGGAGCTATTTACCGAGTTAACCGTAAGTAGTGTCATTAATTTCAGGGGTTATTCTTTGAGATATTTCGAATAAAAACGTTCAATAAAATTGTTCTCCTTTTTACTTACTTTTCGAGATAAAAATTGTTTTATACGAAATATTTCAGAGCGCGTTCTGGGAAAGCCCTCAGTTTAATTCTCAAACTGTTCAGTCAATTTAAGAGAGCAGTGTATTATGATAATAAATGATTGAGAGAATTTTAGTTTTGTCCTTTAAGTGTGCAGAAATTTGAGCAAAACAAATGTAACTTTTCGTTCTGCAAAGAAATTGTACAATGTTACATTTTGATGGCAATAATATAACACTGAAAAGCATGGACATGTTTTGCGATAATATAAAAATGAAAATCATGGAAATGAGTTGCGATACCAGTACTGTAAAAATGGAAACCATGGAAATATTGTGCGGTATTATTAAAATAAAAACCATGGAAATGTTTTGCGATAACATAAAAAAATCATGGTAATATTTTTCGATAATATAAATATGAATACCATGAAAATGTCCTAATCTGTTAATTTACCACTTTTACCTTAAAATTTGCTTAATTAACTAATCCTATAATATATATGCCTAAGTGTTATTCGCTATAATTAACGCAATATTCTTTCAATTATTTTTTCCTAGAACCAAACGGTCTAATTTTCTACCTTATTTTTCTTTTATGTTGAATAGATTTTATTTTATACAAATAGAAGCTGAAAGCACGTATGGGTGAATCCAGAAATTGATATTATAGAGTGTTACTTGAGAGTCCGGAGGGAAAAGGGCCTTTGGGGGCCCGAGACATAGATGGGAGGATAATATTAAAATGGATTTGGGGAAGGTGGGATATGATTGTAGAGACTGAATTAATCTTGCTCAGGACAGGGATAGATGGCGGGCTTGTGTGAGGGCGGCAATGAACCTCCGAGATTCTTAAAAGCCATAAGTAAGAATCCGGGACTACTGAAAATTATTCTATTACAGAACTTCTCGGGAATGAAATTAAATCAGCTAACGAAATTTATATAGAATTTTTTTTAATTCACTACTTTTTATTCTCTATCACACCCTAAGATGTGAAAAAAAAATTATTTAGAAAATAGTTTATCTATAGTTTTAAAGATTTATTATGATACGCATATTGGGAAATACAAACACAAGATAGGAGGAATGGAAGTTAAATAATTATGTTGAATATTTTGCTAAGCTTTTACAATTACTATACATATCCCCAGCCTGAGCTGGACAACGGAGCTCTAATCGTTCGCATTACGTAGCGCTTGGATGTCACCATATTAATAGCGCATAATGTTTCACGTTATTTTATAATCCTCCAGTCTTGTCTACAGCAGGGGCGGCTTCCGGGGTAGTGCTCTCGTGCCATGGTACTGCCTAAATTAAATATAATTAAATCTTATTTTTAACTTAAATTCAGAGCGCTATAAGATCACAAATATTATAAAAAAAATATGGATTTATCATGGAGTGAATCTAGCAGAACATCGATTTTAAACTACCGCGCCGCGCCGTGTCAGAGTAACAATGCCGTTCGCCCGCTCATGCGCTGCTGTATGGCTGTACAATGTACATATCCTTGTCATTCGAGCCATTGCCAACTCTGTATGGGCATGCGCAGAAGTGTTTTGTAATTCATTCTATGGAGCCTTACGGTGGTGCAAAAGGCAAGGGAAAATATCTTATCCGTGCCATTCAGTTGACAACTCGACTCGAGGTGGCAACACTAAATAACGAATATTTGTTCCATGCCAGGGCTAACTATCTTCCCAGCAAATACGTTTCTGAAAAGAGCGCGAGCATAGAGAAAACAGTGCGGTATCTGGCGTCATATAATTATGCATGTAATTGTGCTGTGTTGATGAGAAACAATAAATTATATGTAAACTAAATACTCCATTATAAAATACTCTTTCTTCATCATATGAAGATAAACAGAAAGTAAATACACATGGAAAGATTAACTCTAGATCAGGCATGCACAAGGTTTGCGCTCTCCGAGCCGGCTCACAGCTCATGAGCGGAATGCAGATATTAGCTGCGCTCTGTATAAGGGTGGACTGGAAGAAGGGGTGATCTCGTACAAAATATTTACAAAAGGAAGTACTGTTACGAGTGTTTATGAAATGAATTCCCGTTCAGTGTTTGCAAAACTATCTTGGACTATTATTAATTAATAAAGAAATATTTATTTTACAGAAATAATAGAAATTCTATACCTACTTAAATGTACAATATCATTTTGTTATATTTTTATTTATTAGTACATCAAAACGAGGTTTTGTGCTGTTGGCAGCTGAAAGGAACAACAGCCTACTGATCGTAATGAAACATCAGTTACAAATGTTCGATGTCTGCCTTTATTAAAGTTGATTATAGAAAACAGTTGCTCACAAATATAAATGTTGAGCCAAACATAGCAATCATTTTCACAGCCAGCCAGTGTAGCAGTGGATATTATTGCTAATGTTTAGTATTGTAAAACTCAACTAGGCTAGTAGTATCGTCTTTAGCCCTTAGGTCACATTGAAGATCAGTAAGTTCGAGCTGTAATTCATTAAATGTTAAATGTTACGTTTCATGTTTTAGATTCCTCCATACTGTACTGTAGCAGTAGGTAAGCAACGTGAAACAGTTACTGAGAATAGGTCTACGCTCTGAACTCCACTAGATAACTGAGTGGTAGTTTCCCTCTCCTCTACCTACAGCAAGTCTATGTCATTCTGACGTATCTTCCTCTTCGTTTCGGCGAGCGGTAAACACAGCTCTCCCGCTCCGAAGGAGCGCGCGCGCTCGTTGAGCGCTGTTTGTGCAGGTATGCAGGTAAATATGTAAATAAAAGACGATAAAATGTTTATGCAAAAAACAGATTTGTTGATGTGATATTAAAAATTCTTTCTTTCATAACCTCGTGCTCTTTTTGAATGCATCTGGCATTGGTCTAAGAAAGGTGTGATGGATTTAATTCACTTGTGGTAGCAAGATCCCCAATTTCAGACAGAAAGTCATTGAACTCTTTTCTGAAAATTACAGGAAAATAGAATTCAAGTACAGAACAGTTTAGAAAACTTCAAATTGATTATATTAATGTATTACTAGGTCTATTATTATTATTATTATTACTATTATTATTATTTATATATACAGTAAAACCTCTATTATCCGTGGTAATGAAAGGGGTGGACTGAACAGTTAAGCGAAAAAATCGTATAATCCGTACCGTAAAATTTTTTCGTAAATTAATACAGGTCTCGTGTTGTAGATTTACATACTTTATACACTTTATTGTTAATTTTTATTAAGTCGCGCAACACCAATCTCGTACACTGAAGCGAGATGAGCCACAGTTTCTCTTTCCCCGAACCACTCAATTATTTCCGTTTTTTTCGGTACTTAGCACAACACGTTTTCTTTTGATACTCTTGGAATATATTTTATATAGAAATTCTACAGTACGGCAACTCTAACAGCAGATCATACTCTGTAAGTGTCAAGGTTTGTAATAACATACTCTAGAAAAAATACGTACTGGTACTAATATAACGTATATTAGTACTTCATACACATGAAGAAGACAGACTATATATGTGCCTGTAGCAAAAAAAAAAAAAAAGCAAGAAAAAGATAGTCGGATAATCCAGTAATCGGTTAATAGGGTGACGGATAATCGGAGTTCTACAGTAAAATATTTACGATATAAAACGATACATTATCGTTACTTTTCGTTTCTGACACTACCCAGACAAAGTGGCTTTAGCCGCCACTGGTCTACAGGTACCAAACCAGCGTCCTGCAACGATAACCCTGTGCTATATCTTTGTATTATCAAGGGCTGAACCATAATTTAAACCTCTAAATTACGGCAATGATTTCTATTTCGTCATAGCTTCACGGCTCCACGTTGTTTCCCAGCATCATCTGGAAGTATTTTGCATATTCTATATTTCTCTTTAGATAATTTTTGTAGCTGATAGATGCACGGTCATCACACAAAAAATAACAACAATCACACTGTCGTTGGGTTGATGTTCGTGCAACGAACATTTTGTAGGCATTTACATTTCTCGGGGGCGACTTGCCAACTGTTTCTCTTTGAAGTTTCCTACAAACATGTTTATTTTCGCTGTCACGTCGGATGCTGCTCTTGCAAGATGAATGGATTTATGCATACTCAAGGAAGATGAATGTCATTATTTGCATGGGGCGGTGGCGAAGCACTTCTTTATTAGCCAGGGAGACTGGCGAAGCTTTGCAAGCTGGAGAAAATGTACTTAGCTCCGTTTGTCTCCTTAAATTCTCCAAATATGTAGATAACTTCTTTTGAGGATCGTAACCAGCAGATCGGCATGTCTAAGCAATTTTCCAAATTTTCTTGGATATATTATACATAGATATCTGTACATGTCTGTGTGTGTTCTTGGACTGAGTCCAAACATTTTTTTGCAAGTAGATAATTATCACATTTGTTACCGATCATCAGACACATGGTCACAACATGATACTTTAATATAATTTCGCCTACTTTTTCACTAATGACAAAAGTATCTTACAATTCATTTTTTGATTTTTCAGATAAATCAATTCAAGATTATCATTTATCATTTATTTATCATTTGTTGCAAGTCGGCGAAACTACATATAAATCAGTCAAATTGAGCATTTCTCATACCAATATCAGATTCTTATTACCTATAACTCATGATCAATTATTTTTTCATGTTGCACATTTATTTATTTTATTTATTTAAATTTACATATACAGAATAAATAATATAATTACAAACAAACAATAGAAATAGAAATAAAATAATACAAACAATATAAAAAAGGAGATACAGTAGTATTAACAAAATTTGAGACCGAATGAGCAACGCTCGTGTTCGGTCGCAGTTCAGATATAATATTAATAGGCCTATAAGAGAATATAAAATAAAATAAAATAGGAAATAGAATTAAAATTACAATTACAGAAAGTATATAATACAATATTAATATAAGGGAAATATAGAAAATAAAAAAATAATAATAAAAATAAATGAGTAAAATAAAATAGGAAATAAAATTTAAATTACAACGGCAATGGAATTATATAATATAATATTAACACTAGAGAAGAATAATATCGCACGTGAAAAGTAGGACTATATTTCAAAATTATAGAATACAAATATAATATAGGTTGATTAATTCATACACATAGGCTATAAATTTATTTAATCAAATTGAAGATATTAACACGTTTCTAAATCATTGTTATGCTTATTACTGTTAATACCTTATTACACTTATATTTTATATATTTATTATTTATTTATTTAATCTGACAGGATTAAGGCCATAAGGCCTTCTCTTCAATCCTATCAGATACCACATATAAATACAAAAAAGAAATACAAACACTGATGAAAATAATACAAATTAAATTAAAGCCCTATAGAGAGTCAACAAGGTCAAAAGAACACTATAGAGCTCTCATCGAACTAATACAAAAAAAAACGAAAACAGAGATAGCAATAATGATAGTGATAACTGATAATAATAATAATAATAATAATAATAATAATAATAACAATAATAATAATAATAACAACAAATACATTACATATTAATTGTCAATTTTACAGCAGCATAGTTACAATATTTATTATATGCCATGGGTTAAGCCGAAGTTAGGCAACCTGACAGGTGTTCAACAAGCAATTCCATGAACGAGGATGTAATTTTTTAAATTTAAGTTTGAATTTTGATATTGTCCGACAGTCTCTGACATGGTCAGGGAAAGAATTCCAGAGGCGTGGAATCGATATGCTGAAAGATGATGAGTAGAAGAATGTTCTGTGCAGAGGAATAGAGAGAAGGTACATGTTTCGGGTTCAAGGTAGTGAAAGGTAAACAAAACGAGATGCTAGGTAAGAGGGTGTGGAGATATCGTTAAAAAAAAAAAAAAAAGAGAGAAAAAAACATTTTGAATATCTGATGATGCCATATAGGCGGAAACGTTAATATATTTTCTTCTGCAAGATGTATTAGCAAATAATAATTTGCAACAAATGATAAATCATATGATTGAGAAACTTTAAAATAGATTTATAAAAATGACAAAAGCGTCTGAATGGATTTGAGGCAATAGTAAGTTTTTAAATAAAGATAAAACTGCTATTATTTTATTTACTTTGAAACGTGTAACTTATCTTGTGGACCTTTTGCAATTCTGGTATTCTATTTTTGTGTGTTTACAATGATAGTAAACTCACTTAGGTAATACTGTATAAATTGATTATATAACAGATTGTCTAAAGTTATTTGTTTAATTCGAAATTTAAGAGATTGTCTGTATTCCTCCTTACTTTGCGAAAAATATATACCTTTATTTCCCGTAACTATGGTCCTGGAACACAACTATGGTCCACGATAAAGGTATTCAAAGAACATTGCAGAAGTAACATAGACCGTTCGTATAGGCTGCGCCACCGGTTTTGGCATGTGAAATAAGTAATGGGAATCTTAAGTGCGAGCGTCTTACTTTTGTAGCAGTCTATGGGTGATAAAGCTTACAATTGTGATTGGAAGATTGTTTATGTGAAGTGTATTTAGGAGCAGGTATCATTCTCAGCTGCAGTGGCAACAGAAGCTCACTGACTGAACATGTACTCAAGGACACACCGCAGGAACGCTAGCGTAGGGAAAGTTAAGTGCGAGTATCTTACTTTTGCCACAGTCTGGGCAGCAAGACCGACAACATTGTGGTTGGCAGATTGCTGATGTGACGTGTATAGGAGGTGGTACCATTTTCAGCTACATTATTAATAGATGCTCGCAGATTGTGCATTGTACTCAAGGACACGCGCCAGAAACGCTGGCGTCAACAATAGATAGCTGCAGTGACTTGACTTCAAACTAGAGTACAACAAAAATATAAACGAGGTACTACGTTATGGAGTACAACATTTTAATGGACCATAGTTGTGTTCCAGGACCATTGTTATGGGAAATGACGGTACTGTATTTTCTCGAATACCCCGCGCACCTTTTTCCGAAATATAGCCTACAAGCATAATACAGAAAATTAAACAACGAACTAAGAAGAAAAACTGATAAAACAAAAAGAAGACTGGATGAAAGAGAAATAAGAATATTTTACTTCGCGGTACATTAAATCATATCTTCCATTTCTCTCTAGATCCTCTACTTCTTTACATTATTATTATTACTACTACTACTACTACTATTATTATTATTATTATTATTATTATTATTATTATTATTATTATTATTATTATTATTAGCTGATGATATTAAAATTTTTCGAAAAATCAATAGTGTTGCTGACTGTCAATTTCTTCAGGATGACATTAATTCAATTACCAATTGGTCAGTTGATAACGGGATGATGATTAATGAATCCAAAACTTACGTAACATCATTTTCAAGGAAAACCTCTACACTAAAATATAACTATCATCTAAAAAATGTATTAATTAACAGAAAAGATTGTATTAGAGACCTCGGTGTATTAATTGACAAATTATATTTTCACAACAACATTGATTATATTTATAACCATGCAATAAGAATATTAGGAATAATTCGGTCAATTACTTATTCTTTTTCAACACCTGACTCTCTTTTAATACTATGCTATACATTAGTGAGATCGAAACTCGAATATGCGTCTGTAGTTTGGAACTCTATTACTAGTTCTGATTCGGCAAAACTGGAAAATATTCAAAGGAAATTTATTTCATTATGTTCGTACCGATTCCTGCCTAATAACTCTGAGTATAACTATGATAAAAAATGCGAGCACTTTAAATGTCGAAGCCTGTATGCCAGACGTCATGATCTCGATTACTCATTCTTATGTAAGGTCCTTAAAGGTGACATTAATTGTCAATCTTTCTTAAACAGTGTCAGCCTTCGTATTCCTATGAAGGACATGAGACATCACAAACTCTTCTATATTAGAAATTCTAAATCTTCCTCGCCGGTCTCCAGATGTATTAAACGTGCTAACTTACATGTAGGCGATTTCGATCCGTGGCAATGGATTTAGAATATGGCAATGTCTTTGCTAATAGTATTTGCATAATCCATATACACAAATTGGTAATACGAATCAACCCCTTTCCCTAATAATTTATAGTTTTAATTCTTGTAAATTAATTATTGTAATCAATGTTCTTTATTTTGTTGTTAACACAAGTAGACTAATTTTTTAATAATTTCAAGGGAAAAACTGTTCCGGGGCCGGGTATCGATCTCGGGACCTCTAGTTGAACGTACCAGCGCTCTACCAACTGAGCTACCCGGGAACTCCACCTGACACCGTCTTAACTTTTCCCTTTATATCCACACAACTTGCGTGGGCTGACGAAACGCCAGAGACCCACATCGACTGCACACACTCTCTGTGTGACTTGGAATTGTGGTTTTCTGTTAACGTACACAGTGACGTACATATTATGCAACTCTAGTGTTTCTGTCTTATTCAAATCTGCTTTACAGGAATCTTTACCTGAAAGACTAGAGTTACATAACAAGTAGACTAATTTGTACCATAGTTGTTCATTTTAATGTATTCATTGTATCAATGTGCTGGACTTTTATTGGCCAATGGCTGTTGTCCAGCACATAAATATCAATAAATAAATAAATAAATCATCATCATCATCATCATCATCATCACTATCGTAAAGCAAGAGAACCAACAGCTTAACGGGTATAACCCCCATTCTCCTTATGAAGATAAAGTCATCTGACAGCCGCGCTAGGTCCAAAGAAAACAAAACCTAATACTGCTGAGTATGTATGTCCTAATTGAAGCTATTGCATCCCCACAGTGCACGAAATAAAGAAAGCAGCGTTCGTACAGCTGTTTGGCGGTGAAGCTAACAACAGTGCGCCGGTAGACACGCAATTGTCGCGGCCATGTCAGCTGTGACAGTGCCAAATGCACGGCAACCACCAGCTGGCCCGACATCTCTTTCTATGTGAGAAGAAATCTCTAGTTTGCTTTTTGCCCTCTTCATCAACTTTTTGTTCCCACCGTTTAGATTGCACAGCACGCTTCGCGTTCTTCAAATTCCTCGCAGGCAAGGTTTCGGAGTCTTTGAGAAAGGCGTTCCTTCGGCAGACTTGGACTCGTTTTACTGACCTTTATCGCATTCTGTTAACTCATTCATAATTCGCCTAAGTTTACACCATTCAACTTGCCTCTTCGTGTCCGTAGACCATGGGATTATCAGGATTGCCGCCCGGGGCGACTCGCTATGTTGCTGTATGCCGCATTATTAAGAGCTTAATGAAATAATGACTATCTTCAACATAAACAAACAAAAATAAAGTTCACAAAAGAGGAGAAAGGAAAGACAATAATATATTTAAGTAGACAGAAAGAAAGAGAGAAAGGTAATGTATACAGATTAAAGAACGAAAAATGTTAGAGTAAATGAAAGAAGAAAGGGCAATGAAAAAAGGAAAAAACTGTACTAGTGAAAAAGAGGACGGGGTAGTAAAATAGGAAACGGTAGTGATAAAGAAAGTTGTAATGAAAGAAGAAACGATAATGGAAAAAAAACTGTGGTGAAAAGGGAAGCTCCAGTGGAAAAGGAAACGGGTAGTGCAAAAGGAAACTGTAGCGAAAAAGAAAACAGTAGTGATATGGAAACAGTTGTGAAAAAGGAAACGGTAGTGAAAAAGAAAACAGTAGTGATATGGAAAGGGTAGTGAAAAAGGAAACGGTAGTGAAAAAGAGGACGGTAGTCATAAAGGCGACTCTAGTGGAAAAAGAAACGGTAGTGAAACAGAAAACAGTAGTGATATGGAAAGGGTAGTGAAAAAAGGAAACGGTAGTGAAAAAGAAAACAGTAGTGATATGGAAAGGGTAGTGAAAAAGGAAACGGTAGTGAAAAAGGAAACGGTAGTGAAAAAGGAAACGGTAGTGAAAAAGAAAACAGTAGTGATATGAAAAGGGTAGTGAAAAAGGAAACGGTAGTGAAAAAGGAAACGGTGGTGAAAAAGAAAACAGTAGTGATATGGAAAGGGTAGTGAAAAAGGAAACGGTAGTGAAAAAGAGAACAGTAGTGATATGGAAAGGGTAGTGAAAAAGGAAACGGTAGTGAAAAAGGAAACGGTGGTGAAAAAGGAAACGGTAGTGAAAAAGAGAACGGTAGTCATATAGGCGACTCTAGTGGAAAAAGAAACGGTAGTGAAAAAGAAAAACAGTAGTGATATGGAAAGGGTAGTGAAAAAGGAAACGGTAGTGAAAAAGAGAACGGTAGTCATAAAGGTGACTCTAGTGGAAAAGGAAACGGTAGTGAAAAAGAAAACAGTAGTGATATGGAAAGGATAGTGAAAAAGGAAATGGTAGTGAAAAAGAGAACGGTAGTCATAAAGGGACTCTAGTGGAAAAGGAAACGGTAGTGAAAAAGAAAACAGTAGTGATATGGAAAGGGTAATGAAAAAGAAAACGGTAATGAAAAAGAGAACAGTAGTCATAAAGGGACTCTAGTGGAAAAGGAAACGACAGTGAAAAAAGAAAACAGTAGTGATATGGAAAGGGTAGTGAAAAAGGAAACGGTAGTGAAAAAGAAAACAGTAGTGATATGGAAAGGGTAGTGAAAAAGGAAACGGTAGTGAAAAAGAGAACGGTAGTCATAAAGGGACTCTAGTGGAAAAGGAAACGGTAGTGAAAAAGAAAAAAGTGGTGATATGGAAAGGGCAGTGAAAAAGGAAACGGTAGTGAAAAAGAGAACGGTAGTCATAAAGGGACTCTAGTGGAAAAGGAAACGGTAGTGAAAAAGAAAACAGTAGTGATATGGAAAGGGTAGTGAAAAAGGAAACGGTAGTGAAAAAGAGAACGGTAGTCATAAAGGCGACTCTAGTGGAAAAGGAAACGGTAGTGAAAAAGAAAACAGTAGTGATATGGAAAGGGTAGTGAAAAAGGAAACGGTAGTGAAAAAGAGAACGGTAGTCATAAAGGGACTCTAGTGGAAAAGGAAACGGTAGTGAAAAAGGAAACAGTAGTGATATGGAAAGGGTAGTGAAAAAGGAAACGGTAGTGAAAAAGAGAACGGTTGTCATAAAGGCGACTCTAGTGGAAAAGGAAACGGCAGTGAAAAAGAAGACAGTAGTGATATGGAAAGGGTAGTGAAAAAGGAAACAGTAGTGAAAAAGAGAACGGTAGTCATAAAGGCGACTCTAGAGGAAAAGGAAACGGTAGTGAAAAATAAAACAGTAGTGATATGGAAAGGGTAGTGAAAAAGGAAACGGTAGTGAAAAAGAGAACGGTAGTCATAAAGGCGACTCTAGTGGAAAAGGAAACGGTAGTGAAAAAGGAAACGGTAGCGAAAAAAGGAAACGGTAGCGAAAAAGGAAACGGTAGCGAAAAAGGGAACTGTAGTCATAAAGGAAACTCTAGTGGAAAAGGAAATGGTAGTGAAAATGAAAACGGCACGAAATGGAAATGGTAGTTATAAAGGAAACGGTAGTGAATCACATATATAGATTGCTTATTCCTACGTTAAACTCGGTTGCACTTTAAAGAGAACAACCGCCAGGGTCGCCACCCGTCCGCCGTAAACGAATACGAGATGGCAGTACAGTAGCTAATGCAATTCAAATGGGAGTCATGACGTGACTCCTTATGTAACAACTAGATGGCAGCATAGTAAACCTGACAAAAGTTGTTACTGTCAAAGCCTATAACGCAGAGCATATATATAGCCTATAATATATAATATAACATATTTCAAGTTCGAGGCACTAGAGGCATGTATAATCCCAGTTTTGCTATACGGCTGCCAAACTTGAACACTGACCGAGAGACAACGCTCAAGTATACAAACATGCCAGAGGAAGATGCAAAGGAAAATACTGGGCACCACGCTACGAGACAGAATGACAAACGAAACACTGCAAAGACTGACGAACACTACTGACGCAGCAGGACGAGCCACGGCAACGAAGTGGACCTGGGGGGGGGGGGCATGTGGCGAGACTACATCAGACAAGATGGACCCATGCAGTCACGATGTGGGACCCCTACGTCGGAAAGAGAGGACAGGGAAGACCACGGCTCAGATGGTCCGACATGTTTACCAAAGAGGCTGGGAAACAATGGTCGAGGACAGCAAAGAACAGAGTTTTGTGGAAAGAACTAGGGAAGGTCATTGTAAATAGATAACGTAATCAGTGTTAAGATATTGTAAATAGTAAAGTTAGTATTAGTGAAAGTGTAAGATAAGTTTTGTAAATAGTAAAGTCAGTGTTGAGAAAGTGTCAGGTAAATAGTGTAAATAGCAATCAGTGTCAGTATAATGTGTGTAGTGCAAGAAAAAAATGAACAAAGAACAGTGCGGAGACTAGTTAAAGTTGAACAGGGTTATGAACCATGTCACAAAAGTAGTATACACGGCAAGCTCGCCTGGATTGGCTCACCAAGCGAGTACACTTGAGCCATCCCTGTCTAGGGGGTTCTAACCCCATCACCCCATCACAGGAAACCTGTGCCCAACATGGGACATCATGGCAAACATTCATTCATAACATATTATGATCTACGGTAATACTAATCCGTCAATGCAAAGGAGAAACAGTCAGGACTTCACCCCTTCCTTCCCGGTTAATGAACCGGGTTGCGTTCGCTATGGATTCGGCTCAAATTGTTTTCTGCCCACCTCTGCACTGGTTGCATAAATAACTATAATACTAGTTTAATGATGTGGCATATTATGCACGATTTGGCTAAAGATAAAAACTGTTTATAATACTGGTGTACAAAAAATAAGTCATTTGCGTATTTCTAACGTATATAAGATAACAGAAGTAAATCTAAATATTGTAACTAAGCACTGCGTCAAATATAAACGCATTAAATTTCTTACAGGCTTATATTTTTGTGTATTTGTATTTGCAATAACCGAATAAATAGAATAGATTTACTTTTTAACTTATATACGTTATAGGGAGAATACCCGCTAAGAAGACGCATATACCAACACCCCATGGTATTTTCTAAACTCCGAACGCTTTTCTACAGGGTGATTCATGAGGATTTACCACCACTTATGGAGCGTATTTCCGAATACATTCTGAGCAAAAAAGTCACATAAACATGTGTCCTAATCTCAATATTTTCAGAGTTACACTAATTTGAAATTGTCGGTAAATACATTTTTTCTTTAGTTTTAAGGGTAAAAGAACATTAGAAATTGAGAATGAAGAGTTCAGAAGTATCATTTCTTTTCTTTAATTGGCTAGTGTTCTGAATACGATGAAAGAGTAATGGAACGGAGAAAAATTCTCTCCGGCGCCGGGATTTGAACCCGGGTTTTCAGCTCTACGTGCTGACGCTTTATCCACTAAGCCACACGGGATTCCACCCCGGCGTTAGAAGAATCTTCTCAGTTTTAAGTTCCAACTCTTGGGTTCCCTCTAGTGGCCGCCCTCTGCACTACGTCATAGATATCTATGAACCTAGGACCGAAGTCCACACATGTGCTGAGGTGCACTCGTAATGAGTGACTAGTTGGCCGGGATCCGACGGAATAAGCGCCGTCTTAAATCACGAAGTGATTTACGCATATCCGTTCCATTACTCTTTCATCGTATGATGACGCAGAATATCTGCATGGAAATATCATATGTACTTCGGTACATTAAAATAATATATAGTGTTCTGAAGCTAAATATGTGTTTGTAATTGATTTCTACAGATTTTGTTTTTCAATTTTTAAATAAAATTTACATCATTCTTACGCATTTACCACAAAAATTGTTACAAACCATACGACTTCAGGAACTTGATACTTGACAGTTCAATTATGCATCCTAATGTACAGTAGTGGCAAAAAAAACGGACCGACCCTTGTAGCTGATACAAAAGAATCCTGTGCTGTGTATTGTGTTAAACTGTGGCAATTTCAATACGGATAGTGAAGTCAGATAATGTAAAAATACGCAGTTATCTTTGCCTAATAGAGGTAGAAATATAATATTGATGCCAGATGAAAATAAAACTCTAAAAGTTTTTTCGTCGGTAAGTTTGAGGCGCTGAAAGAAACAAAAGACGATAAGAATCGAACAAAGGCAATAAATTTCATTGTTACAATTAATTATACAAGATGGATGTGTTTTGTGACTTGTAAATTTTGAATCTGTGACTCTGAAATCAGCTACAAGGGTCGGTCCGATTTTTTTTCCCACTACTGTACAGTCTTAAAGAATTTAAAAGAGTGGCGTGATTTGTAACAATTTTTGTGATACATACGTAAGGAAATGTAATTTTGTAGTTAAAATCTAAAAAAAAAAAGAATGTAGACCTACTACGCAACTATGGCATTCACAGCACATTTTTCGCTTCAAATATTAGTTAATTAAATAAATTATATTCCTGAATAGTTCATTATTTATCTGTAATATTCTTTTACCCTTAAAACTCAAGAATAATGGTATTTTACAAATTAGTGTAACTCTGAAAATATTCAGATTATGACACATGTTTATATGACCTTTGCTCAGAATGTCTTCGGAAATAAGCTCCCTAACGGACAGTAAATCCTCGTGAATCACCCTGTATAGCATGATAACCGATGACGACGGTAAGAAGGTAATAATTTCCTTCCTCCCTCTACATAAAATTTCGTCTAATTTATTCCAGCAGCTCACGACTTACACATGCGTATTAACAACAGAATGCAACTTTTTCTACAGCTGCCAATAATTCTTGTGTCATGGTGAACATCAGAAACCTTGAAAACCCGATATATGTTAGCCCTGCGTCACACGTACCCACGAGAAGGCGCCAATGGCGAGGAATTCGCTCGTCTGATGTTAGTTTACCTCCAATAACGCTGTTTCCGTTGACGCCATAATTTGCTGTAATTGCTCAATTGACTTGGACAGACGACTAAACACACAGTAAGAACATAATTGGACATTATATATCATGCCTCTTTACTTCCATAATAATCCCCCGACTTCTGGATCGACGTAAAATGGTCTGTTAGTAAACACTTCAACTACGTAATGAATTGCGTTCAAAGAAAAATACAACCGATCTCAGTTAAGCTACGCAACCTGCTCAATTATTCGCTTTTTCTTGCTTAATACAATCTTTCACCGCATTGGCGCTACTTATCATTTGTATGTATGTATTTATTTACAATGCAAGTGGGAAAGCACCCGGTGGCAGTGGTATACACAATATAAACAATACACAAAAAAAATGATAAGCAATACACAATAAATTTACAATACACAATACAATTATACAATACACAATACAATTTTATACACAATACAATAAGAATACACAATACAATAAGAATAGACAATATAATTTAACACAATAATAATAAAACATAAATAAAATACCTAATTTTACATTACAACCTACATAATTATGTATAGGCCCTACATAAGTTTCAATAGTCTTTCACTTTACTCTCATCTCACTCACTGTAGTGGCACTATGACGCATTTCACTGACACTTTAGCACACATTTCACTGACACACTATAACACATTTCACTGACACTATAGAACACATTTCATGGACGCTATAAATTATCACTGATCGGAACTGTTCACTGCACTGTAAAACCATAACTCCACTGACTCACCTCGCTTCACTGATACAACAGTTCAAATAAGTCAAATAATTACACCCTTATGCATACTGTACTTATAAACAGAACTACATTTAAACTAAACATTTCTAGTCTAAGGCCCTCTTACACGCTATTTTTAAATAATTTGGCGGAATTTTAAATTAAGAGCCATGCCAATGCTTGATGCTTAACACGTTACACCAAACGAGGCTAAAGTTCTCGAGAGAAAATTTACTGGTAAAAATTAGGAATAAATTATGATTGGAATGACATTATTCGAATAAACACACACGAATGTTTTCTTCTTATTACTATTTTTCCTTATAAGCTCCATGGTGTCGTCACAGCGTTGGAAGATACTCGGAGAATTTCTTCAACTTCCATATGTTCCTCGCTAAAATGTTCTAACACAGGCATGTCAAAACCCTGCACATCGTGCAGTCGCGCACATTGTGCACTGGTCTGCGTGCAACGTGCAGTTCCTATTCCCCTACCTGGAGAGAGTGAATCGGCTTGGAGGGGAACGCGACAGGGCTGTACAGTACCTATACAGACGTGGATAAATTATTAACAAAATTGACGATTTTTATGATAATTCTGTTTACAAAATTTGACTTTTCAATTTCGACTACAGTTGATAATTTTGCATATTTCTATCATTACAATAGACAGAAATATGCAAAAATGTCAACTGCAGTTTAAATTGAAGAGTTAAATTTTGTAAAAATATATAATAAAAACCTTCAATTTTGTTAATAATTTGTAAATTAGCATGTCAACTACAGCCTAAATTGAAGACTCAAATTTTGTAAAACTATAAAATAAAAATCTTCAGTTTTGCTAATAATTTGGACATATCCAAAATGTCAACTGTAGTCCAAATTGAAGAGTTAAATTTTGTAAAAATATATAATAAAAATCTTCAATTTTGTTAATAATTTGGAAATATCCAAAATGTCAACTGTATTCCAAATTGAAGAATCGAATTTGTAAAAATATATAATAAAAACCTTCAGTTTTGCTAATAATTTGGAAATATCCAAAATGTCAACTGTATTCCAAATTGAAAATCGAATTTGTAAAAATATATAATAAAAATCTTCAGTTTTGCTAATAATTTGGAAATAC
Organism: Periplaneta americana; assembly: GCF_040183065.1. Lineage (NCBI taxonomy): Eukaryota > Metazoa > Arthropoda > Insecta > Blattodea > Blattidae > Periplaneta > Periplaneta americana. Next base: position 50,263,368 of record NC_091130.1, read on the forward strand.
CCAAAATGTCAACTGTATTCCAAATTGAAGAATCGAATTTGTAAAAATATATAATAAAAACCTTCAGTTTTGCTAATAATTTGTAAATATGCAAAAATATCAAATGTAGTCCAAATTAAAGAGTTAAATTTTCTAAATATATACAATACAAATCTTCAATTTTGCTAATAATTTGGAAATTCGTAAAAATGTCAACTGTAGTCTAAATTGAAGAATCACATTTTGTAAAAATATATAATAAAAATCTTCAATTTTGCTAATAATTTGTCCACGTCTGTAGTATCAGATCAGCTTTTGTTTCAGTAACACAGATCAGTACGGGTGCTCATTGAGCTGTGATTGTGAATGCGTTATGGAAAATAAAGTGAGGAGTCCACAGATATAACGAAGAAGAAAAATCACGAATCATATAACGTAACTGTTATGATGTTTTCCTCAGCCAATAGTAATTATTTTAAAATGAAAGGCTTTCATCATATCATGTGGACCTAATAGTGATATGAGAATTTAAATCATATTAGTAAAGTTCTCAAAATATGATATTCGCCTGCTCTTATTTCTTAATTAGTACTCTCACGGTAAGACAAACATGACAATGATGTTGTTTTGGAGTCTGTACTAACACAGCCATCAATGGTTAGACGACTTACAACTTTTATTTGATAAGCTGATAAGTGATGAGAATATAGAGAGGAATACATGTGAGGCTCTTGAGGTTGTAAGGGAAGGAAGAAAGCAACTATTTGTAAGGCGGAAAAATTTTCTAGAAAAATAATACATAATGGCGAATTTTCCACCTCACGTTACTATATTATCTAATATACTTACGTTAATAAATCTTTAAACCTGACATAAAGAAAATGTCCTTGCTTCACAACTTGTGAACTACTCTTTTAACTCAGTTCAGTAATGCTTCCAACTTGCTAATACTTGCTCTCAACGTTTTCCAAATAAACTATATATAAATTTAAATTCAAACTTAATTTATCCAATTTATTAATAATAATGTGAATTTATATTGATATACAGCAAGGAAATGATTCCAGTATAAAAGCCTCACAATGTCTTATTGCATGTAATTGGGAGTAAAATATTTTCTTTCTTAGCATTTGTGCACCAATGGTCCCAATAATGCTTGAGGAACAATGAAAGAGTATTACTTTGAAATAATCAGTACCTGCTACGTAAAATACGTTGTTTCGAAATTACTGCAATATTTATATTTTCTTCAAATACTGTATACAAACTATGTAAATAAATTATTCTTTACAAACGAATGCATTGTGAATTGTAACTGAGTAAGTCTATTGTTTCTTGTGTTACAATTATTGTCAAATATAGACACTGACAATAATTGTGTTTTTTCCTTCTGCTAAGTATGTTTATAATGTCCAAATGTCAATTTAATTGAACACTAGAAGCGCAGAATAGATTCTTGTACATCCCTCCCGCTAAGAACTGGTAAGAGCAACACGTGAATGATGCAATCTGCACAGACCGGCGTTCCGCGCACATACACTGCACTTTCAGTGTCTGATTTTTGACATGCCTGTTCTAACACATGCTTCCAATTGTAGATGATATACAAGGTGTTAAAAAGTATCCAATATTTTTTTAGTAGGTTATTTTACGACGCTTTATCAACATCTAGGTTATTTAGCGTCTGAATGAGATGAAGGTGATAATGCCGTTGAATTGAGTCCGAAAGTTACCCAGCATTTGCTCATATTGGGTTGAGGGAAAACCCCGGAAAAACCTCAACCAGGTAACTTGCCCCGACCGGGAATCGAACCCGGGCCACCTGGTTTCGCAGCCAGACGCGCTGACCGTTACTCCACACCAATATTTTAGGAGGTGATAGTATGCATCAAAACAAGAAAATAATGTTTTATAAACATGGGTCCTGCAACACATACTTTCTGAGATCTGAACACTTGTTCATAGAAGGTGCGCAATGTGATGTCCATTCATGACAATACATTCCTCTGCCCTTCTGTATAAGGAATCACGCACTCTTTGAAATTTGTTTTAATACTTTAATAAGAAAGTCCTGATAACGATCCCAAGTTAATCTCTGTGGTAGCAAGTATTGCCTTATTATAGTCTATTACCCCTATTAATCTATCACCAAGAACGCCTGCCCGTAAGTTAATTGAGAAACGGTGCTGATGCCTTGTTTCTTCAACTGCATGGGGATTGTCATCAGCCTACACATGCTGATTACGAAAATTCACAACATCGTCTCTGCTGAACCCCGCTCATATCCGCAACCAGACTTTTGTTTTCAGTATTCCTTGCGACGTATCATTATTCCATGCCAGGAGTGTCAACTACGGTATGATTATCTGGTAGTCAGTTGTATCGTAGGGCAGAGAAATGCATTGCCATGAATGGACGTCACATTGAACACCTCCTATGAACAAGTGTTCAGATCTCAGAAAGTATGTGTTGTACGACCCATGTTTATTAAACATTATTTTCTTGTTTTGATGCATACGATCATCTCCTAAGATATTGGATACTTTTTTCTTTACACCCTGTATAGGTTCTTCCAGAAGTTTAAGGACACCCCTTCGAAAGGGATGTTTCACTCCTGTCCTTATATGTCCTTATGTGAAATCCCCTGATGTTTATGAAGGGATGAAATGCCTGTGAAAAATGAAGTTTTTTTACTACAAACCTGTTCTCTCTATCTTTCAAACTGTGGATTATATAACAACTTTTCTGTTATGAAAACTTACTGAAAAATTACATTTTTTGTAGGAAAATAATTAATTACTCCAGAAAGGATTTATTTAGATCAATAAATTTTGGCATAGAGTTAGATATTATCTCAAATCATTCTTCCACATCCCAATAATCTGCCACTTCATGTCCACACTCCTGAATTTCGACTCATTTTCACTTTTTTTCATAACCTTTCCACACTTGTAGCAAACTCCACAACTGTTTACTAAAATAGAGGGAATAAGGTGATTGACCAGTATTAATAACTCCCAATGTTATGATGTAAGTTGCAGTGACGGTGCCGGGTGAATTTGCTGCGAATTTTAAACTCAAGAGAATTTTAGAAAATTATAATTTTTCCTAAAGAAACAAATCTGGGTTTTAATGACTGAAAGAGGTGTCACAATTTGTTCAAACAAAAAGTAATATTTGCACAAGAAGCCCTTCATATATTTCTAATTATCCCAAAAATTCAATTATCTTAGTACATTTATTCTGGAGTAATTAATTTTACTCCTACAAAAAATGTAATTTTCCAATAGTAGAAAATTGTTATATAATTCACAGTTTGGAAGATAGAGAGATTGAGTTTGCAGTAAAAAACGCCATTTTTCACAGCCATTTTGTCTCTTTATAAACGTCAGGGAATTTCACATAAGTAAATTACGAATTCAGTGGTGTTGTAATTCCGCAAGAACAATGTTGTAAATACCTAGGAGTCAATTTAAACTCCAAACTTTCTTGGGGAGAGCATGTTGATAATGCTACGGGTAAAGCATGGAGGGCACTTCACTTTATTTTGAGAATCTTGAAATGGGCTAGCCTCATATCGAGGGAAATAACATATCTAACGTTAGTGCGACCGTTAATGGAATACGGAACTACATGTTGAGATCCCTATAGATTATATCAGATAAATTCCTTAGAAAGAATCCAGTATAGGGCAGCTAAATTAGTTAAAAATGAAAGAGGAGACGGGAATGATACGATAAAAGAACTTAAATGGGAAACATTGGAAAAAAGACGTAGAAAAACTAGAATAACATCATTGTATAGAGCACATTTAGGTCAAAAAGTATGGGTAGACATAACAGCTCGGTTAGAGAAGCCAACGTACTATGGTAGGAACGATAATGATTTTAAAATCAAATGTAGGAAACAGAAAACGGATGTAGGTAAATGCTCATTTTTAAATAGAACTATAAATGATTGGAATGATCTACCTGCAGCGGTCTTTGAGGGCTGTCCTTCCTTAACTAGATTCAAGAATAACTTAAAAAGTTGTGTATAAAGTGTAAATTAAAATTAAGGTGACATTTATTTTTTAAAGTGACATGTATTTACTTAGCCTGGCGAGTTACTCCCTTCATTTGAATTGTAAATTATTTAAAAATAGCTTGTAAGAGGGCCTTAGACTATAAATGTTTAGTTTAAATGTAGTTCTGTTTATAAGTACGAATAAGGGTGTAATTGTTTGTCTTATTTGAACTGTTGTATCAGTGAAGCGAGGCGAGTCAGTGAAGTTATGGTTTTACAGTGCAGTGAATAGTTCCGATCAGTGTGAATTTATAGTGTCAATGAAATGTGTTCTATAGTGTCAGTGATATGTGCTATATAGTGTCAATGAAATGTGTTGTAAAGTATCAGTGAAATGTGTCATAGTGCCAGTACAGTGAGATGAGAGTAAAGTGAAAGATTATTATCAGTACCAATGTGAAACTTATGTAGGGCCTATACATATGTAGGTTGTAATGTAAAATTAGGTTCACTTATTAATTTGGTTATTTTATGTATTATTATTAATTGCAATTATTGTGTATAATTGTATTGTGTATTGCATAATTGTATTGTGTATTGCATAAATGTATTGTGTATTGTAATATATATTTATTTTATTTATTTAACCTGGTAGAGATAAGGCCATCAGGCCTTCTCTTCCCCTCTACCAGGGGATTACAACTACGATATTAAGAATACAATTACAATTATAATTACAATTAATATTAAATTTACAGACGCAATAAAAATCAAAGTACTAAAAGATTAACTGATTAATAAAAGCTAGACAGTTTATTGTAAAAGTTAAGAAGAGAGAAGCATTTCCTTTATTGATTAAGTACAAATTAAACCTATTCTACGCAGTAAGAAAATGCTTAATGAGCTTGCTTTTTAACGCTACTAAATTCCGACAGTCTCTGATGTCACTGGGTAGGGTATTCCACAAGCGCGAGAGCGAGATTGTGTATGATGATGAATACGATGATGTCTTATGTGTTGGTATGGCTAGTAAGGTGTAGTGCCCAATATTCGTCCCCTTGCCTAAATTCGTCCCCCAAAGTATTTCACCCATAATGTGTCGCACCGTGGTGATGGTCAGTAGAGACTATCCCTCTTTATGCAGTAGCAAGCGTGCTTTCAGTTGGAGCGAGTTATTGTCTGTTTAGTTGTTATTTAAGTTTTAAATATCTGGAAGGTGAAAAACTATTCTTCTTATATATTCTCAGCAGTATTTCACAGCCTAAGTTACGTATTTTATAACATTTTTTGCTTCTATATATAGAGCAAAATGTCTAGTATAAGAATATATATTAAATGAACCGGACATTGCAGCGTGCTTAGAACGAGATGCCGCCATACTTTTGTGGTGCACATGCCCAAATTTCGTCCCCCAGAACGTGTCTAAATTCCGTCCCCGGGACGGATTTCGGAATGCTATTTCCATATGATGTAATTTCAGTACGGCTGTTGTCATTTATATTTCTAGTTGCCTTCAGATGGGAAAACGGAAACTATGGAGCAAGGAGGAAATGATAGAAGCCGTAAAACCTGTTAGGGAGAAAAAGATGGGCTACAAATTGGTATCTAATCGACATCAACCTACCCAAGTGACAGAACATCAGGAAAATGAACCTGAAACTTCAAATTCTATGATCAGTCCAGAAGATATTCGGAAAGTTCCAGTGATAGAGCCATCGTTTTCCAATAGGCGTGGTACAGCATTTCTAGTAACGAGTACACCCCATAAGAACAGTGTTCACACAGGAGCAGAAAAGAAAAGAAAAGTTAATGAGTATGAAAACCAAAAACAAAAGCAGACGAGAAGAAATCTTAACGTCGACTTCTGTACCACTATCGCTTCACAACCTGCAGCCTCAGTTTCAACCAAAAGAAGTGCACCGAAACAAACAAAAAATGAACATTTTCTGCGAGTCTTCTAGCAACAGTGGAAGTGATGATGAAGACAATAATGATGAAGATGTAGTATTCCCGTTATGTGGGAAAAATTTTCATATCATAAACAAGGACAGAAAGGGATCAAATACACGGAATGCTGCCATTGGTCCCACGAAATGTGCTCATCTTGTGAACACAAAAAATTTATTTGTGACGTGTCTGAATGAGTGAAACACAAAATTGAAAGGTTTTAGTCCTATCGGACGTAATGAACAATTTGATGTTAGGTTAAAAAGTTAAACTGTAATTTTTTTTGGAAGTGCTAAGAACCTTAAGAAAATATCACATGAAGGAGTTTTTAATTTACAAAATGTAATTTAATTAATTTTCTGAATGCTCTCTTACATACTTTCTATAATAATTAGTCATTAATAAACATTCTTGGTGTTCTATGTTTTTATTTCATTGTACTGTTGAAATAATTGTCATTCAATATGTTAAAGAGTATAGGGGACGATATTTAGACCGCTTCATTGAAATGGAAAAAATTGCATAATTTCATTCTTCATGTTTTATATTCAATTTGATTCCAAATTTATGAATTTAGAATTCTGTGTCTTGTAGTTAAATGTTGAAAGTTCTTAAATAGATTAGTTTCAAGTTTTCAACTTTAATGGTATATGAATGGTGAGACAAAACGAAATGAGGGACGATAAATGGGCACCCTACCTTATGCGACTATTTTGCGTGCGTGTGAAGAGATTATGATATGATGACAGGTAACTGAAACGGGAGGCAAAGTAGATAGGTGTAGAAGTGTGAAGGACTTGGAAAAGGAGAACAAGAGAATGAACATTTCTACGTTCGTTAAGCCGTAGCCAGTTTAGAGTTTGGAAGGATGGAGTAATGTAGTCAGCGCGACGGACATCGCAGATAAAGCGAACACAAGAATATTATGAACACGTTGTAATTTTTGCGACTGGTTGACATTGAGGTCAGTCAGTAGAAAATCACAATAATCGAAGTGGGGCATTATTGTGTATACCACTGCCACCGGGTGCTTGCCCACTTGCAGTGTAAATACATACATAGGTCTGCATACATGCATACATACATACATACATACATGACAGGAGTGAAACTCTATTTCGAAGGGGTATCCTTAAACTTCTGATAGAACCTGTAAATACCGACAGAATTGTATAAAAATACACAGCGGAAATTTTGGACCCAAAATATATAATGCATTAATTAGAGCTTACCCTGAGCTAAGTACACTTAACACACATAGATTTAAGAAACAAATCAGATTAATTATTTAATTGTTTAAGGTAATTGAGTTAAAAATTGATACTCTAATATTCATATACTTTTGTATTTTCTATTTGTATACAGACCCTTTTATTACATGCTGTAAGTATTTTACCAATGAACTCTCTTAATTTTGTGATATATTTTATATAACTGATCTGAATTGCGCCCGAGCACGAGCTTCTGTTCTTTCGGGCTGCAATCCCTAATGTAGCTCAAGAGTAAAGTATTAAATAAATAAATTCAAATTCAAAATACTGTGGCGAATAGAATCCATTCATAAGAAAATGATATTATCGTATTCGACGGCACTGTTTAGGTAGGTCTGCTTTTCTGAAGTGTCAGAGGAAAATTACCGTATAGAAACTCAAGCAGAATACCAGCATAAGAAGTCGAATTCCTGTCCTCTTAAATTCAACAGAGTGCTTAACTATCCCTTTCGGTCCGAAGAAAGTAGTAACTTATGAGAAAACTAGACGTTTTAAATTTAAATACTTCACAATTACAACAAGAGAAATAAAAATATCGCAAAAAGAAAGAGAACGTGTAATAGGATACGGCAATTTCGTCTCGATAGTAAACACTTCATGAGAAAGCTGAGAGGGGGGGGGGGGAAGAGCTTTATTATGACAATGGACCCTTACGCGTAATTGCTTTGCTGACACATAATGCACTCCGAGTTGTAAATTAATATTCTGTATGTGCACTGCAATCAGTGATCCATTACAGCATAGGAGTAATAGCCTATATCTGGTTAGAAAGCTTGTAGGTTGTTTGAAAGAATATGCCACTTCTTCCTTTACTTCTTTTGGGTTCTAATTTACAAAAGCATGGCGTAATACTTCACAATTAAATTTTGTTTGTAACAAATACAGTACAAATCAAGGAAAGTGTGTTCACAAAAATACTTCCAAAGTCGTGTTGTAAGGATCTAAGGCAAGGTACCTCTTTCACAACTTTTCACTATACCGGGTGGGCCATTTAAGGGAAGACTCCACTGAAAATCAGGAAAATTTTTCCAAATTTTTTTTTAGCTATTTCACTTATTCAGAATTTATATTTTCATACCCCAAATGGATTCAGCTCAATTCTAATTACAAATACTCGTATGTTTACACTTTCTAAATTAAGGCTGGAAAGGGGCGTGGAATTTAAAGAGCTGTCAAAATTGTTTTTCATCGAAGAATTCTTTTTTAAAATTTCTAGTAACTTTTTGTTGGCTCCCTGAAGTTGCTAGATGAATGTAGCGGAGGAGAATATTAATTTACATAAATATTCATTTTATTTTCAAATCTATTTTTCTGTGTTCATTTTTGTTGATTCAACACCAACTTTCTTATGCCAAATATAAATCAATCTGGACGAAATTTTTACTGCAAGTATTTATGAGGTAGATGCATGTTTCTATGCATTTATTTTGTGAGAAATGCTGCTAGTTCATTTTATTAATATTTTTCTTAGCAGCGGGAACCTGCAAGTGTATTGCAGAAGATATTCGTGTGGTATTTAGCGGGGAGTTTTGGGATGTACTTATTAGCTTGAACTGCATTCATTTTCCTGACTGGCTTGCGTTCAGTCAACTCTGGTCAAACTCTGGTCGGTATTTTAATTTCAGAGGATCGTTTTTCTAGCTGTGATATAACTAAAAGCCTACCACAATATACAATTAGTTCAGTCAGTTGGTTTTGGCTTATGTTTTATTTAGTTATTGCAGTAGAACGAATTTAAAGAATATGGAATTCACGATGAAGGCACCCATTGTTGTGTGACGTTTGAGGGGTGGCCAATTTGTATGTAACGGCTATGTGTGTGCTGAGTGATGGTTATGTCAAGGTTGTATGACAAGATGGATGCCAGCGTGGGGAAGTACCTACCTATGTAAGGTAATTAGCTGGATTTGATTTACGTTACTCTGTGAAGAAGATATTTTCTGTGCTACGAATTTATTTTGCTTGTTCAAATAAATAACTGTGTTTTACATAGTGAGTGTGTGTTGTCACTTGACTACCTCGACACGCAGATTACCATCCTGATCATAACGATTCATGGCAGGGTTATTTTATCATTTAATTGTCTTATATTCCAACTAGCAAGATTAGACGATTAGATAGATAGAAAGGCCGAGAGCGCCTCAGTCCAGACATATTCAAGTTATTTTGTTTTCAAATAGGATAAAATGGAACAATGGGAATGCATCGAGAATAAGGGGAATACAAGGATAACAAGGGGAATAAATGGAGAACAAGGAAGGGCGTTGCAATTTTATGTGACCATCAATTTACAAGTTACCCCTCATACCTAGCGAGGAGAAGTGTAGTTCTACGTATAAACACTCGTATCTAGCTCATCATCACTGAAAATAAAATGAAACTATACAAAATCAAATTCTGATCACACTCCAACCGCTATGGAAGCCTAAACTCTCTTATTAGCAGGGGGCGGATGTTGATGACCTAAAAATCTTCTTAAAACGGTCAATAAAATCCCCTTAAAATAATGGAAAAATGACATAAAATTAAAAGAAAATAACATTTAAACATTATTCACTGTGCTCGCACAACAACTTCTTAAAAATCAGTCACGTTGTTTCACTGACTGCTCTGCAAATGTCTGAAAGAGAAGGCAACTTCCTGGAATTTGACTGAGATGAAGGAAAAGAGCATGCAACAAAATGAAAGTTTTAAGGGAAAACTATAGATTTTAATGAGGGATTATAATGTGTTTCAATCAAGGGTGGTCCGTGTCAGTGCCTTCATTCTCCATCTCCTCCTCCTTCCGTTCTTCACTTTTGTTACCAGACCTTCCAGATCAAGCCCCTACAGTCTCGGCTGCGCGGAACGAGGAAACCGGGGCAAATTGAACGCTGCGCTTGCCGCCATGATGTAGGAGAGCAGACGTATAATAGCAGTACGTAAATCACACAATTTAACGCTGTGATGATCTAAAATTGACAGATTATGTCCATTTTCGACGTTTAACGTAAAATTAGGACGAAATAAATATATTCAAAGTTTCACTGATATGGGTCAGAGCATTAAAGGAAAGAAAATACGTACGCAGCATTTGGTAGAAAATATGCTCATACATCCATAAATAGGCCTACACAATACACATTATAGAATGTATACTTTTACGTTAATCGGTATATTGTTAGGTTTCAGAGAATGGAAAATTATATTAACATACATTACTCTTAGACCACAAGACGTAAATACATGCACCTCGATTACACAAGTTATTATAATCAAATTCCTAAGTGAAATAAATGTGTGATAATCAGTATAGACCTGTTGTTAAGTTTTAGAGAATCGAAAATTATATTGCCGGTACTTTTAGACCACAGGACATAAGTAACCACGCAAAATATAATGCGCAAAGGTAGCAAAATTGCATTGCATTTATAAGTCATTCTTCAATTAATAAAGGGAATTCTATCAATTATAAAAAGTAGCCTACCGGTACCTAATACATTGCAAATAATAGGTAACTTGAAGACCTAAAAACTAAACATAAACACATTATGTAAAAAAACATACTTTTTATGAGTGGATTTCTTTACATAATATATTGTTATTTTAAATAAATTAATATAAATCATTGCTTGCGGAATGATAGTATGTAATTTTATGTACATATGTTATATCAATAAGATGGCATTCCTTGCTTTTTTAATAATATATATCCGGCAAAATATAAACGGGTTATTTGTATGTGAACTATATGCATTTATAACCCCCCCCCCCCAGTGAAAAATAATGCACTAGGAATATCTGCAAAAACAAAACAACAGCAAAAATTGTTGTGCAAATGACAGCATAGACCACTCACAAATACAAAGTAATTTTAATGGCCTAAGGGGTGGTGTCTCAACCTACAAAAAACAACCTCTATTAAGTTACAAAATCTGCTACAATGTAATATTAAATGTTTAAATATTTATACACTTAATTAGGTAGATCATGTTTATTTGCTGTTAAACGCCAAAAGATGGTTGAACAGAAAATAATAACTTTTCTCTCCCTCCCCCCTCCTAGAATCCCATTAGTGATATTTAGTTCCCACAGGAAATTACAAGTATGTATTCATTTCCTTAAGTCTGAAACATAGCATGTTCTCCAACAAGATCAAACCCATGGCTGGCTAATTTATTAGTCTAGTTAGGCCTATACATAGTGATCATGAACCCTGAATCATAAGTCCCCAAAGTAGGCTTAGCTATTATAGCCATTTATTTATTTCGGCCCTACTTACTTAACCATCTATAGATTTTGAATCGATTTTTATTATCTTGCAGATAAATTAATTTACATAATAAAAACAAAAAGTTATCTTTCCACTAATTGTGTTTAATAACTGATGTGTAAGTCTAAATAACTCACTCAGTGGGATTTCTCTACAGTCTGATATACTTGTTCTAACAATTAAGTATTCTTTATTGTCGTAAATTACTGATTGATTTTTAATGATATTGATAGTGTAACAGCAGAGATAATATATCGTACCTCTTGCAAATAGCTTGGAAAATTAAACAGGTATGGTACAGCGTAATCTTTCAAAATTCTATTGCCATTACTTTTCCAAAAGTCTGTATCTTTAAAATGAGCCGAACACAATTTTACACTAGGTGAACGCACAAATTTATCTCTTTTAATAGCAACAAGCCACTTTTCAGGTAGCTCGGGCTTCCTGTTTACCGCTGTTTCTACCTATTTAATGGCGGCGTAAACATGCGCAGACTGGTTTCAATTTTGGACAGCACACCAGCGCTCCGTGTGAGTCTAGTATACTATATAACGTCTTTGTTCCAGATGGGGAGTGTAAATGACAAAACAAATTGTGAGCACAGGGTGCATTCTTACAGTCTTTGTGTTAAAAATACTGTTTACTGTAGTAGGCCTACATCCCTTCCAAGCACAAATTCTGAAGACACCCTCGTACCAACAAAAGAACAGTAGCGGTCAAAGCCCTCACTTAAATTAAGCTGTTGTAAAGCATTTTATATTACTTCTGTTGTGTGAGGTGAAGTCTTCAGTGAAATGAGGGATGGACTTTAGAGTTTGTTCCAAACTATAAAACTCAAACATCACTGTTATTCATTTATTCAGTAGGTAATTACTAGTAGGACCTGTTATTCATCTGTTTGTTTAGAAAAAGATTTAACAGGCCTATATGTAAAGAAGGAAATAAAATGCATTCAAAATGATCTAAAAGTTCATCAACATATTAAAAATTGACCAAAAAATTCCGAAGACTGTAAAAATGACCTATTAGTTCAAAAAAGTCAAAAAATGCAAAACAATGCAATATAAGAAATTAATTTTTACGTTGATATTAACACAGAAAGGATTTCTATATTCGTAGGCATCATCGTAATGTGAAAAATAAGAAGATAACTTTTATTTATTTTTATTTTATTTTATTTTAAATCCACCACCAACAGAAGCAGACTTCCAATTACAGGTGGCTTACACAGATGTATACACAAAATACATAATAAGAGAGAAAAAAACAACAAAACAAACAACACAAACGAAAGAAAGAAAACACATAATGGTAATAGATGCTAGAATATAATATTACAGTTAATATAGTGCCAAATGTCAATATAATGATGCAAAATTAATTAAAAACTTGAGTAAAAACATTATAATACACTTCTTCATAATTTAAATATTTAAGGAAATACAATGCTTTTTAATATTGTATGAAATTTTTCAATTGTTAAACTGAAATCCAATTGAGAATCACAGTTTAAAGACAGAGAGTTGTAAGTATTACACATAACAAACGATGGAGAGTTCCCAACGTAACACACATAACAATTTCCCTCTTCTTACCGCTTAAGCGCGACATTCATTTTACTGCTTTAGGCTTTTAACATATCATTTTTAGAGACGTTTAACATAGTAATAATTATAAATTGGAAACTTACCACTGCAATTTCACCTAAATTGCAATGTTAATTATTGTTTTTTAAATATTTGCAAAAAATTAAGTAAAGTCTACTACTCCTCGAAACTTATTGCATTCCTGATACAAGTAACATTAAGGAAGCCGTGAAAAAATCAACAAGATTCCAGATGCCGATGTTATTACTGCAATATGTTATATAAATAATATTGTTAAAATATTAAAATGAAAAATAAATCATTACATAACCTTACCGTTTGTTTTAAGTTCGCATTTATAGACTGGGGGAAAAAAAGACAGACATATTACGGCCTGCTGGAGTATAGTAAACACAGAAAACATTTTATAGCAACAATGTAGAAGAAAGATATTTTGGTGTTCCGAAGTTGCCGTCATTAAACAGAAACCAACATGGAGATTTCATTGCAACTAATTAGAAATTCGTCTTTCAGGTATGTAATAAACGATCTTCGCACAAAATAATGTACGATACACGAGCGGTATGTTTGTTTTCATGTTCTCGGAAATTAAGAAAGCTCAACTACGTTTCGCTTTTTCAATCTTTTCCTCGACCATGAAAACGTCAACATACCGCTCTTGTAACGTATATTACTATTTATCAACATCCGACCCTTAATTGTTAGCTACAGTTACCTGTTCGATCCTGCGACCGTGACTTACACATTCGTTCAAGGCTAAGTTAACTGAAAGTCAGTGCATATCAGCTACTTTATGATTCCAAACCCGTATCGAAAAGTTAACCAAAGGGCTTATAAACTTAAGACCCCGGAATTGGAATCGCAGACGAATTAAACACAAAAAGAAGCAATTTTCAGGTTGCCATCGAAGTATTCTGTAGCAGAAAAGAACTACGTAGGGCAGGCTATCACTCTGTTAGGATGCGTCGAGGCGAGTAGGTTGCTATTGCTTGGTTACCGATGACATGCACATTCTGGGAAGTGTGAGGGGGGGCAAGGAGATGGGAGACGTATTCAAACAACACAGTCTTGCTTTTGCTTGTGGTGGTGGTTGTTGGTATCTCCAGAGGGCCTTGTCCGGTCTAGTCTAGCGGCTTCCAGATGGCCGTGACTATGGCAGGGATTCTACCATATACATGTTGTATATGTACAAGAAGAAATCCCACTCCAACACTTTTATTACCACGTTTCGT